>NC_139832.1:32728919-33037501 GCF_963691815.1 Echiichthys vipera | reverse complement strand
AATTCAAACCAATTAATCAATGTTCAAAATAAGTGATATGATTGCAGTTAAAGTTAGTGAAACCAGATAACCAAAAGATATCCTGGGTATGTTGAACGTGCTCTTCACCTACCTTTGATGAAGAACCTGCAAATAGGACGTGGTCTGATCTTTCTGTCTGTGGGATCTTTGACCTCCCCCTCCTCCAGGTCATCGTCCTGCTCACACATACAAAAGACAAATCATGAAACTTTAAAGCGTCCTGTTGTATAAGACCTATTAATCATGCTAGAAATAATTTATTTGGAGTGTCGTAGCCACACCCCATATTAATTAGTAGTGTTGGTTTTGAACTATTCATTCCCTGAAGCCTACAGTCGACGCTCACACTCAGATCACACTAACCCCAACCACCCCATTTAAGGCTCAACAGATTTCTGAGGGCAGCATTCCACTCAGAAATGACAATAGCCTCATTGTAGATGTGACCAGGGGTGTATGATATTAACAGTATAGATGGTAGGAATTTGGCTACGGTATGGATTTTGACTTTATGGTGTGACTGGCAGAGCAGCTCTGACGTAACCACACAAAGCGTGCGGATCCGGCCCGCAAGGGATTATTTACTGGCCCTTTGAGTAGAAGCCTGTGTGAAAAAGTACTTTATGTTGACTGCTGTCCTCATTGCATCTCACCGCGTTAAATACTAGCGCGCTGGGCGACAACAATGCTCCGCGCACTCCTGCTATGTGGAATTAAAAACCATTTGTACCTTAAGGATTACTGTCCTGTTTTTCTATTTATAATTCCCCATCAAAAAAGACTATTGAAGCAGCAAGTTTTTCCTCATGGTTTTGAGAATATACTGTAGGTGTGAAAACTGCAGCTCCTGGTGTGTGGACTGAATGGACAGCAGCAAAGTGTTAAAGCAACAATGTGGAAATGCTGTCCCCTCAATTCTAATGTAAACCCTGGTTGGATAAGGATTCAAAATTGGATATGAAGATAAAATCTGATGCATAGTTTTAGTGTTAAAACTAATAAAATAATTGCTGTCTGTTGTTCTATATAGACTTTGGCAATCATTTGGAAAAATAATAGCTTGCAGCAACATATTGAAAAAAAGAACTATGAACTAGTTTTTGGAACTGTTCATAGTTCATAATTTTGAATTATGAGCTATGAACAGAACTAGTTCATTTTAAAATTTGTGAACTGAACTTTGAACTAGTTCATGTAGAAAATGAACTTTCCCCAACACTGGTGTAATGATCCTCTGCCTTTTCCGGATGTAGTGGTGTGCATCCGCAAAAACGGTCCATGTGGAACAATGATCCCTGCACTGAACAGGCCGCATTATGCGCGGGATAGGAATTAAACACATCGAGGCAGAGATTTTGCCTCGATGCATTTTTGTAATCGAGCAACTCGATTAATTGTTTCAGTCCTATTCGCAGGGGAGCGCCAGTCTGTCAACCCTCCCTGCAAAGTATGCAGAACTACAAATTGAGCTTTTGATATAATCAATGAAGCTGCTGTTCGTGGTGCGTAAATGTGCACACAGAATTCATAATGGGGACACGTGGACAGCAGTTCTGCTCTCTGCTATATTTATATAATGTAGTTGTATTTTCCTTAATGTATCTGTATTGTATCACTAGTTGGCAGAGTGTGCAAATGAACGGTGTTTGGCTACCTACTGTGGATGCAGTACACAAAGCATCAGAGGTCCGCTGAAATACACTAGATTATTTCAGTCCTGATACCAATCTTTTGGACCAGTTAAGGATTGAACATCAATTGTCCAGAGCAGTCTATACAATCAACAGCTGCTATTTTACTTGAATGTTGTGTATTGATAAATGAAACAAAAACAGACATGCAAAAATAATAATAATAATAAATAAAGACTACTGAACAGCTACCAAAACATATGAATAAGGAAGGCATTTTTTATCCATTCACCTGCACCCACTTAATCCTTTCACACTGATTAAAATATAATCCAAATTATGATCACTTACATCTATCTCTCCTTCATCAATCTCTCCATCATCCTCATCCTTCTTCTTGTCTCTAAAGGAGTCTCTGCGTTTCCTCTCAGGCCCTTTGGAGTCGCCTGTCCTCTTGAATTCACTGTCTTCAGGAGATGGGGGGAGGATTGGTTTCTTCTCCTTCTTCTTACTGCTCTTGTCCTCACTCTCCTCCTCTTCTACTCTCTCTGCTTTTGTGTCTTCATCCTCTTCCTCTTCCTCGTGTGGAGGGATGCTGGGCTCCTCTGGGACTTCCTCATCGTAATCCAGTTCGTGCTCGTCCAGTTCCCGAGAAACAGAGGCAGAGTCATCCTTCATCTCCCTCATCGCGACAGCCCTCCTCCTTTCCTCTTCCTCAGCTCTCATCCTTTCACCCTCCTCAGCCTTGCTTTTGTCTTCCTCATCCTCATCATCCAGCTCAGCTGTTTCAGGATCTGCTGAGTCATCCTTTCTGTAGTCACTGTATCCTTCTTCCCTGTCTTCTCCATCCTCTTCAGCAATGAAGCTCTTGCCCTGTTCTGAGTCTGGAGATTGTGGTGTGTCGATGACTCTGCTCTCTTGGTCCTCTCCTTCTCTCTCCTCCCCATCCAACCCCTGTGGACCATCTACATCCCCTTCCATCAGCATAATGGTCCCATTCTCTTTACCGATTCTGTCTGTTTCTTCTACAGGTTCGTCATCCTCTGGGTCAGAGACAAAGTCAGGGACCATCTCATTGTCTTCTTCCCTCTCCTCCTCTAATTCTGAACCTCTTCCTTGGCTTTCCACAACATCCTCCTCCTCATCATCATCATCAAGCTCCCCATTCTCCTCATCATGGACTATCTCACTGTCTGAGATGACCCTGTCCTCTTCTTCATCAGGAGAATCCAGCAACTCACTGTCAGAAAGTCCCTTATCGTTCTCCTCATCTGGAGACTGAGGGGACTGGGTAGGGCTTTCAGGAGTATCCATAAGAGAATAGTCTGATGAAACAGAAAAACAGTAGTCTGTAAGAAACAATCAACATGTAATATCCTAACTGAGCCCGCACTTTGATAGCAAATTTCAGCATATCATGGGGCGGCTGTGGCTTGGTGGAAGAGTGGGTCGTCCTCTGTTCGAGAGATTGGTGGTTCAATCCCCATCTCCCCCTGATCCACATGTCGAAGTGTCCTTGGGCAAGACACTGAACCCCGAATTGCTCCCCGTGCTGCGCATGGGTGTGTAAATGTGGTGTGAATGGTTAGATCAGATTAGATGGTATGTAGATGTCCACCGCCATCAGTGTGAATGTCTGTGTGAATGGGTGAATGTGACAGACACTGTGAAGCGCCTTGAGTAGTCAGATGACTAGAAAGGTGCTATAAAAGTACAAGTCCATTTACCATTTACCATGAAAAGAACACCATGCCATACTTTATTCCAAACAGGTTACGTATCAGCTAGAATATTTCAGAACATTAACTAACCATATAAAAATTGTCAAAATGTAAATAATGCAGCCAGAGGAAAAAAGATATACATCTAAAATTACAGTTTTACAAACAGTTTTTGTTGCTGGAAAAATACTGAGGGAATTAAACCCTATTCTGTATTCATACTTAACCTAATAGAGTATATAGTAAACCAGAGGTTCTCAAACTTTGTCCCTGACGTACCACCTCAGTAAATATCAGGCTCTCTCCAGTCCCACCACTAAGACAGATGTTAAAATACAGTGGCGTAGGCCTGCACTATTCAGCTACAGACAGGAAGGTTTATTCCTAATCAGAAGATTATTTATTGTTAACCGTCTTCAGCCACAGTCACGCTGTATGAAGGGGTAGCATCAGAACTGACATGTCAGTGTTTTCAAACCAATCTTTTTGCCTCTGCTCACAATCTTTCCATGACAGTTTAGCTTGTAATTCATGAATGTGACTACGTAGCAGACTGATACTGAAACAAGATATAACAGGAAATGCTAAACATATTTAATTACATTTTAAGGATCTTAAAAGTATAAGTATTTTCTCAGTATTATATTCATTTAGTAAATGTTTCCTTTTTTTGTTTAGGAGATTTCTTCAAGTACCACCAGAGAGAGTTTAAGTACCACAGTTTGAGAACCAGTGTAGTAGAGCATTTATTGGACTAAATGACACAAAGATTGTAAAGCAGCAAACTCTAAATATATATTTTTTGGGTAGTAATTTGCCAAAGCAAAACTAGCTAGCTTGCTAAAAAGCATGCTTCATCGATGAAGAGGGAATCCCCTTTTTGACAGTCAACGTTAGAAATAACAGTATGTCTGACAACAGGATTTGTTCAATGAAAGTAAGCTCCCGGCGCTGGTAATTCAACAGCAAAGGAAACCCCTTACACTAGCAAGCTAGCTAACAATTAACATTATTTGCCATTGGCATCTAAATAGCAGTTAAACCCCCAAATACTTTAATTGTATCATTAGGGCTCCATGGTATAAGTTAGCAACGTATATGTACACAATTAGACATTACACATGCCCAAGTTTGTAAATACTCAAGTTTAGCTGCAGCCTAAAACGACTGGTAACGTTTCCTAACGTCACACATCTATTGGCTGGATCGATTTGTATTTGTGTGTGTGTGTGTGTGGCAACAAGGCCCATAACTTCAACGTCAACGCGAAGAGAGCTGGCTAACCAACGAGCACACTACCCTAATCTGTTAAAAAAATCCGTTGTATGTGTTATCTTAACGGCATAAACTAACCGAACATAGCTGATTTAGCGAGGAGCGGGCATTGTCGCACACTCACATGTCTTTCAATTTCAACAATGCAGCCTCCGCCGAGGCTAACTTTTAAGCTAACGTTAAAAGCGCAGCTAAACTCATGCTAGCTGCTAACAACCACACATTTTCATTCACCTTGTCAACCCGGTGTTCTTCAAAGACAGCACTGCTGCGTTAAGAACTGCTCTCTCCTGCTGATGTTGTTGTTTTTACAGTCTACAATAATATTATACTGTTTAATTTAACAGCTATGGTGGAGAAAATAAAACACTCCTCACGGCACAGCAAGAGCGGCCATTACCTCTACGTCATCAACATACGACAAACGGGGGGGGGGGGGGGGGTTAGTGAATGTGATGTGAGCTGTGGTCGAAATTGTTCCTTGTCATAGCAGTAGTGCACTATATAGTGTGAACTCCATTTTGTAGTGGTATTCGAATTCTTCGTGGTTAATTTCATTCACTATATAGTCCACTATAAAAAAATTCCCACAATGCACAGCTAATTTGAGTGTACATACGATGTAAACTACATTGTACTCCCGTATACCACAATGCAATGCGACCGTGTTTTACCGGAGGAGAAGAAAAAAAAGAAGAAGCAGCAGCAGCAGCAGCAGGCGCAGCAGCAGCAGCAGGCGCAGCAGCAGCAGCAGGCGCAGCAGCAGCAGCAGGCGCAGCAGCAGCAGCAGGCGCAGCAGCAGCAGCAGGCGCAGCAGCAGCAGCAGGCGCAGCAGCAGCAGCAGGCGCAGCAGGAGTCAGCTGACAGGGGGTTAGAGCGGTGTATGCTTCTGAGTTCAGCGAATAGATAAAGTTTGCATTGCTTTGCTTTGTTTGTTCAAATAAAAGTCGCAATAATTTGTTTGGGGATTGGTAGAAGTAGAATAGATTAAGTGGAGAGAGTATTTTGCGGGAGTATCGGCCGACGACCTGTATAGGTCCGGTATACGATACACGTGAACATATTCGTGAACATACACATTCTACCATGGCAGAAAATCAGGAAGATAGTTGCTGTAGTATGGAGGAAGTGGAACAAGACGATGGGTATGGCAGACAAGGAGGATAAATAAAGCAAAGCGGACTAGGGAAGTGAAAGAGAGTGAGGAGAAATGGAATGTCGTGGTGAGGTTTGAAGAGTTTGGATCCAATAAAACTGACAAAAATAATTAAGAATCAGGTTGGCGAGGTTAAATATGCTAGAATTCTTAATGATGGTAATTTATTAATATGATGTAACTCTGAAGAGCTCTAAAGCTGCAAGCTATTGGGAGAGCAGTGGTGGTAAAAGTGGGTGAACAAGGAAGTAAAGGAGTGATTTATGGGATTCCGTTAGCAATTGAGATGAAAGAGCTGGTAAAGAACTTTAAAGTAAAGTGTGATGCTGTTCAGAGTGCAAAGCGCTTAACCAAGGGAGCTGAGAAAAAATAATCTGAGTCAGTTCTGATACAGTTCAGTATAAAAGAGTTGCCCACAGAGCTATACTTTGTTTTAGTTTTTTTTATTGGTGAAATTAGGTTAAAGACAAGGTGACATACTACGAGGATCAACGAATACACATAGTGGACATACAGTACAGATAACAACAAAAAGAAAAAAATAGATAGATAAGTTAAATAAGTAGTAATAGTATGCAACATGATGTGAGATATATAGACATGGTACAGTGTTTTATAGTTTAACCTTATACAATGTGATTAGATGATTGAGGTAAGATAAGACAGTATGATGTAATATGAGATATTGTAATAAGAAATGCAGTATATTATAACCAAATATAGTCTGAAGGGATAGTGTGGGGTATGATAATGTAATACAGGGCAGATTTGTAATGTACTATATCATGCTGTTATAAAGGATAATAACATAATATATATGTGAACATAACGTATGTGGACATAACCTAATACAAGCAATATATCGTGACAATGACTATCGTAAGATTAATTGTTGGGATTATAATAAATAAATTATATTATGTCGATGATTATATATTGCAGTGAGGGGCGAAGTTGGACCGGGGTTCAAGGTAAGAGAAGCGAAGGAGCCCCCTAGCCGGCTCCCAGTAGCCCAGTTGGTAGCCCCAGCGGGAGACAGGCGAGGCGGTGGTGAAACCCCCCCCCCCCCCTATTTTGTATCGTCTTATCTGTTGTTGTTGTTGTTGTTGCTGCTGTTCTGTTTGTTTATTGATTTATGATTTATTGGTTTAGATTGTGCCTTAGGCCGCTGCCAAACCCAAAGGTAGCTGCTGACCCGTTGCAAATCTAAACTCCTTTGCCAATTCCTGGTCTCGGCAACTTCCAGACCCTAGGGAAGAAGTCTGCCCGCTGAGGAGTGGGTTGTTTGTTTGTTTTGTTTGATGATTTGTTTTGAAAGAGAGGGGATGTGAGGTAGGACCCAACCATTCAGCCCCACCCACCCCCACCGAAGTACTGCCCTGCCCCAAGAGACCCCGACATGAAGCTCCTGCCCACCTCCACCTTCAACCATTCCAGTCCAGCCCCGCCCTTTCTCTTAAATGTATTATACAAATGTCATTGTCATGATAATTGTTGTAAAATAAAATAAATAAATAAACAAAATTAATAATAATAATGATAATAATAATAATAAATAAGTAATAAAGCAAGCAAAAAATAAATGAAGAGATATGATATATATGACATGGTAATAATAGCAATGATAGTCAGTAATAACAATCATAATCATAATACTCAGTCAGTAATATTAATAAACACAATTAACAAAGTGAGCATAATATTAGTAATAGTTAGCACAGTCATATTCTTGTTAATAATGAAAATATTGACAATATAGTAATAATAATAGTATTAATAGTAGAGGAAGAGCAACAGAAATTTATACACGGATAAATAGTATGTGTGTGTGTGTGTGTGTGTCAAATTGTGATGTGTTTTGAGGTGTCAGGAATGTGCGTGGTACTGGTGCAGCTATAGGCCCATCGAGGAGAGGAATGGGGACCATCTGTCTGTAAAAGCTGTTATTTTGTTGTTATTGTAAGCAGTGATTTTTTTCATGGAAATGTGTTCCAAGAGAAGATTGATCCAGTGATTAATGTTGATTGAGTTTTTTGATTTCCAATTTAGGAGAATTGGTTCCTTAGCGACAGTGAAAGAGATGAGCAAGCTGTTTTTGTATTTGTTTGGTATGGTGATTGTTGAAGTGTCTCCTAGTAGACAGAGCTGTGGGGATGAAGGGATTCTGCAGTCCAGTAAGGTGGAAAGTTTTTTTGTGAGTTCCAAAAAGAGTGAACCGGTTGGCAAGCCCAGAGTGCGTGAAAGTAGTTATCTATTGTTCCTGTTGTGCATTGTGAGCAGATGTCTGTGGTTGCTAGTCCCATTTTGTGCATTTTATATTGTGTGATATGTGTTCGGTGGATGGTTTTGTATTGGATTAACTGAAGGTTTGTATTAGATGTCATAAAAAATGTATTTTTATTCATATCTGTCCAAAAATCTGATGAGGGGGAAATGTTCAAGTCCGCGTTCCATTAAGATATTGGGAGTGTTATGGAATCATCTGATGCTAATAATAGTTTGTAGAGTTTGGAGGTTAGTTTATTTAAATTCCTAAATAGAAGTATGTTGTCAATTATTTCTGGGGGTTCAAGTTGGTTGTCATTTATATTAATTTTGGATTTGAGTATGGATTTGAGTTGTGAGTAATTTAAAAATTGATGTCTGTCAATCCCGTAGTTTTCTATGAGGTCCTTGAAATCTATAAGCCTATTATTGTTAAAAAGGTGGCGGAGATGTGTGATACCTTTTAGTGCCCATGTGTGATAGTGAAGAGGATTGTTGAGGAGTTGAAAATCAGGGTGTTGCCATATTGGTGTGTACTTACACGGTGCTGTAGTGGATTTGAAGATCTTGATGACTTTCAACCAGGCTGTCATAGTTGTGGAGATTACTGTGTTTTTGAAGCAGGGGTGTCGTTTGATGGTTGTATTTAGAAATGGCAGATCTGAGAGTGCAATGTTTTGGCAATAGTGCTGTTCTAGGTCTGACCTTGAGGTGTTGTGGTTGGTTTGGTGGATCCATTTTGCAATATATTGTGTTTGATTTGCGAGGTAGTATAAGTAAAAGTTTGGTGCATCTAGTCCGCCTTGGGATTGTTTTTTTTTGTAAAGTGGATAGTTTAATTTTTGCTTTTTTATTTTTCCAGTAGAAATGAGTGATGATAGAGTCGATAGATTTGAACCATTTGTCTGTTGGTATGATGGGTAGCATTGAGAAGAAGTAATTCATGTGGGGGAGGATTTTCATTTTGACTGTGGCTATTCGTCCTAGTAGAGATAGTGGTAGATTCATCCAACGCTGGAGACCATCTTCTATTGTTTTTAATAATGGATTGTAGTTAAGATGAAACAACTCTGACAGCCTGGGGGAAATGTCAATACCTAGATATCTAATATTCCCAGTGTGAAGACGAAGTGATAAGTTTGGTCCTGCAGAATCCCAAGCATCTTCTGATAGTGGTAATATAGTTGATTTGTTCCAGTTTATTTTGTAGTAGGAGATTTTTGAAAATATGTTGATAAGATCAAAGGTTTCTGTTAGTGATGGTAATGGCTCCTGTAAGTACAATAAAACATCATCTGCATAAAGGCTTATTTTGTGGTGGTGGTTTGTGGTGTTATCCTTTGATTATATTGTTTTGACGTATAGCGACAGCAAGTGGTTCTATGAAGATAGCGAATAAAGATGGAGAGAGTGGGCATCCTTGTCTGGTGCCCCGGTGGAGTGTGAAGCTGTGTGATGTGATCCCGTTTGTGCTCACAGTAGCTTTGGGTGAGGTGTATAGTGTTTTGATCCAATGGACGAACGACAGAGCTATACTTTGGATTTATGAGTTACATGGTTAGAGAGTTCACTCATAAGCCAATAAGATGCTACAAGTGCCAGAAGTTTGGTCATGTAGCAAAACTGTGTAAAGGGACAAAAAGATGTGCGAAATGTGGTGGGGAGCATGACTATGGAGAATGTGGAGAGGGGGTAAGACCTAAATGCTGTAATTGTGGAGGGGGACACAGTGCGGCCTACTGGGGGTGCGAAGTAATGAGAAAGGGGACTGAGATTCAGAGTGTGAAAAGAGTTCTTTATGCCGAAGCAGTTAAAAGAGTGGAACAAACAAAGAAGGATAATGAAGGAAATGTTAGAGGGGAAATACCAACAAGAAATGTCTGGATACAGAGGCAAGAACATTTCAGAGAGAAAAAGGAGAGGGAGGAAAAGAGGGACTTGGTTATCTTTATTGCTGGGGTAATCAATGCAACAGCTGAGGTTAAATCTAAAACTGAGAGGATTTCAAATCATTACAAAGGCAGCAACTCAAAATTTGGGCACGGTAGACCTAAAATGGGAAGAAGTAAGGGACTGTCTTGCTGTGCACTCAAACAAGGAAGTAGGGAAAGGATGACATGTTCATTTTACAATGGAATGCAAGGAGTCTGTTGGCAAATGGTCAAGATTTTTAAAAGTTTATAGATAGTAGGAGTATAAAAAGAAATAATGTGTGTTCAAGAAACATGGTTAAAACCTAGATTTGATTTTGTTGTATCTGACTATACTGTCATCAGACAAGACAGAGAACAAGGAAGTGGTGGGGGATGTGCTACCTATGTAAAGAAGGGTGTTCCACAGTGACATGCAGTGAGGGTTGGGGTTGGGGTTGGGGAGGCACTGACTCAGATTTACAAACATACAGTAGGATGCCAATAGGATAGGATGAGAGAATAGGAGCGAATAGGATGCTGAAAACCATTTTAAAACATCAGTGCCACTGTATATTGCAGTATATCTTACCTTTACTTGTTAATGACTTCTTGCTTTGACTGAAAGTCCAGCTTTGAAAAATGTCTTAGTTTAGAAATCAAATCCTCCATTTTCAGGGGGAGAAATGACAGCTTGTCGCTAAGCTCTACAGCGTCTCACAGCACACTTCTTGTGTTTACTTTTTGCACACAGGTCAGAGTTCACCTTGACCTGGCTGCTGGCAGGCTGCTCACTATCGCCGCCTTCCTTGAGGCAGAGGTACTGCCTGCCTCAAGGCGAGCATTTTCCCTGTGGATTTATGTCTTATCAATAAGATGTAAATATTACACACATACGTAAAATACATTACTGAACACCATGGAAAAGAAGACGTATGCTTTTATTACATAAAAGTGTCCTCAACCATCATATTGGAAACATACACAGAAATGGGAACAAGCACGTGCCATTTGCACGCGCTCAATCCAGTTTGTGAGTGATTGCGCAATCTGGAGGGAGGCTCGGCTGTTCGTGCCTCACCTCTCGTCTCCGAAGAGACTCCGTTTATTTTAGCAGGAAATACAGAATTTTCTGCGATTTTTACTATAAAAATGGCCAAAATACATTAAGAACCACTCCAAAATCATAGTCCAGAGGACAAATATTAATACTTGTGTTATTTCATTATTTCTTTTTCCTCTCATGATGACAGGGGAGGCACAGCCTCACCTGCCTCCCCTGACTGCACGTCACTGGTGTTCCCTATAGGGTGTTGGTACAGGGAAAGAACAAGAATATTTGGTAGTGGAAGTATGGGCAGATAAAAAGAAAATAGTAGTGATACATTATTATAACCCTTGTTAACAGCTAGCATTAAATGAACTAGAGGAAATAGAAGGTCAGGATAGAGATAATGTTGTATGGTGTGGAGATTTTAATGCCCATAATACACTGTGGGGAGGGGAAAAGACAGACAACAATGGGCAGGTAATTGAAGAATTAATGAATTAAAGGAACTTAGTTTGTTTGAATGATGGTAGAAGGACTAGGATTGATATTAGAACTGGTAAAGAGTCCGTCTTAGACCTCACAATTCTGTCCAGTAGAATGGCTCCAAAATGTGAATGGGAAGTGCACGGAAAAGGCACTATTGGAAGTGATCACTATCCAATTCTATGTAAACTGGATGTTGATGTAAGGTTGAGCTCAGAAGATAGCCATGGAAGGTGGATTTTCAAAAAAGCAGAGTGGAAGAGATTTAAGGAAGAAAGTGATTTGTACATTAGTTCAAACCAAGAAACAAATGATGTTGAAAGAAATGAAAGTGAATTAGGACACAGTATTTATATGGCTGCAATGGCTTCAATACCAAAAAGTTCAGGAAAACTAGTAAGGAAAGTGGTTCCATGGTGGAATGCTAAATGTGAAGAGGCAGTTCGGGAAACGAACAGAGCATTTAGAAAATGTCAACGTGTGATTGATTATAAACAAGCAGAGGCAGTAGTGAGAAGGGCTATAAGGCAAAGAAAATGAACATACTGGAGAGATTATTGTACCTCAATTGGAAGTACTATTGATATGAATGATGTATGGGGAATGATCAAGAAAATGGAAGGTAATAGAAGAGAATGGAATTATCCAATCCTGTCAGATGGAGAACAGTAGGCTATATCAAACCTAGAGAAAGCAGACATGATGGTGAACACACTGAGTAAGGTACAGTTCAAGTAATTTATCAGAAGAAGAAAGAAGGGATAGGGAAGAAACAAGGAGTCTATATCCTGAGATTATTTAAAAGAAAGACAAAATAGAGGATAAATATAATGTTCCATTCACACTGAGAGAGTTAAGAAATGCTTTGGATAAGTGTAAGAACTCGGCTCCTGGTAAAGATGAAATCTGTTATTGCATGTTTAGACATTTAAGTGATACAGGAATAGAATAGAATAGAATAGAATAGAATTACTTTAATGATCCCAGACTGGGAAATTATTTTGTAACAGCAGTAGTGGGTCAGCAAATAAAAACTTAAAATAGAATCCAATATATACATAGTGTATATATACAGTGCACAGTGTGCTATAAACAATAAACAATAATAATATATACAACAAAATATGCAAAATATACTATAACAATAATAATATATATTAAAAAAAAAAGTAGAGGGAGCAGAGTTCTCTGTCAGGCAGAGGTGAGAGAGTTATTATAAAAAGTGATGGATTGTGGCAGGAAAGATTTCCTGTATCTGTTGCTACGACAGCAAAGCTGAAGCAGCCTTTTGGAGAAAGTGCTCCGCTGTCTGACCAGTGTGAGTTGGAGAGGGTGGAGAGGATTATACATGATGGATAACAGTTTTTTCAGTGTCCTCCTCTCCACCACAGCCTCCAGAGTGTCCTGTTTGCAGCCAATCACAGAGCCAGCCTTCCTGATCAGTTTGTTAAGTCTGTTGGTGCCGCTTGCTCCAATGCTGCTTCCCCAACAAACCACAGCAAAGAAAAGTACACTGGCCACCACAGACTGATAAAAGATCTCCAACATCTTGCTGCACACGTTGAAGGATCTCAGCTTCCTCAGAAAGTAAAGTCTGCTCATCCCCTTCTTGTAAACAGCTTCAGTGTTAGCTCTCCAATCCAGTCTGTGGTTGATGGTAACAGCCAGGTCCTTGTAATCCTCCACTGCCTCCACATCCTTTCTCAGAAAGAGGTTGGAAAGCCGTCATCCGTCATCCTCTTCTTCCTGAAATCTATCACCATCTCTCTGGTCTTGCTGATGTTCAGCCGCAGGTAATTCTGTCCAGTCCACTTCACAAAGTTGTCTACCAGTGCCCTGTACTCCTCCTCCTGTCCCTCACTTATACACCCAACAACAGCCGAGTCGTCAGAAAACTTTTGCAGGTGACACGACTCAGTGTTGTACTGAAAGTCAGTGGTGTATAAGGTGAACAGGAAAGGAGACAGTACAGTCCTCTGTGGAGCTCCTGTATCACTAACCACCACATCAGACAGAACACTGCCCATACGGACAAACTGTGGCCTGCCTGTCAGGTAGTCAGTAATCCAGGAGATCATTGTGTCGTCTACTCCCATCACCCGCAGCTTCTCCCCCAGTAGCAGTGTCTGAATGGTGTTAAAAGCACTAGAGAAATCAAAGAACGTGATTCTCACAGTAGCTCCTCCATCATCCAGGTGAAAATGGGCTCGTTGCAGCAGGTAGATGACAGCGTCATCAACTCCCAATTTGGGGCTGATAAGCAAATTGCAGAGGGTCTAGCAGGGCTCTCACCTGCGGCCTCGGGTTGACCAAAACTAGTCTCTCCAGCACCTTCATGACGTAAGATGTGAGGGCCACTGGTCGATAGTCATTGAAGTCTGATGGTGACGACTTCTTTGGAACAGGAATCAGGCAGGAGGTCTTCCAAAGCACTGGTATTCTCTCCTGACAAAGGCTCAGGTTGTAGAGGTGTTGTAGGACAGGAGACAGCTGGCTGGCACATGTCTTCAGGATCCTGGGGCTGATACCATCAGGGCCTGCAGCCTTATGCTAGTGGAGTCTCTCCAGCTGTCTCCTAACCTGGCCTGCAGTCACAGTCATGCTGAGGAGGCTGCTGGTGCCTTCAGTGGGGGGCGAGGAGATGGAGGAGGAGGAGGCAGAGGAGGAGGAGGTGGAGGTGGAAGAGGTGGAGGAGGAAGAGGTCAGAAGGTTTTAAATGTATTTAATAAAGTATGGGAAGAAGGAAAGATTCCTGCAGGATGGAAGGAGGCAGTTATTATTCCAATGAGAAAACCAGGAAAAGATGCTAGTAATCCAGCTAATTATAGGCCAATAGCTCTAACTTCTCACTTAGGTAAATTAATGGAAAGGTTGGTGAATGGAAGGATAATGCACTTTATTGAAGAAAGGGGGGTGATGACTAGTTGTCAGAGTGGTTTTAGAAAGGGGAGAAGTACTATTGATTCAGTCACATGTCCTGAGGATGAAATAAGAAAAGCACAGGTAAAGAAAGAGACTGTTGTGGCAGTATTTTTAGATGTAGAAAAAGCATATGATATGCTATGGGTAGAGGGCCTATTAATCAAAATGCACATGTTAGGAATTGGAGGAAATATGTTTAACTGGGTGATGGACTTTTTAAATAATAGAAGTATTCAGGTGAAAATAGGGAAAGAAACATCTAGAAGGTGCTTGGTAGAAAATGGGACACCACAAGGAAGTGTGATTAGTCCATTACTGTTTAACATCATGATTAATGATATTCTTCAATTCAATTCAATTCAATTCAAAAAACTTTATTTGTCCCCGGGGGGCAATTCAGGGCACACAGAGCAGCAAATAACGACAGTGCAATTATACAAAAACATTTTAACCTAATACAAGAATAAAGTGTAAAAGAAGAGTTAGTGTCAGGATGTTAGTGTGTTAGTACAGGTAGAATAAGTGTCAGGATGTTAGTGTGTTAGTACAGGTTAGATACAGAGAACATCGTCGGCGTGAGATGTAGAAAGACATGTGTGTATCGGATGTAAGCAGACACGTGAACGGGTGTTTATGATGTAAACAATGTAAACATGCAGTAGACTGTTAAAACAGGTATAAACAGAACTGTAGTGCAGAGAAGATATAAGTGGACAGTGATCGGATTCAGATGAGGTCAGACATGATACATGGTGTAATGAGCAGACGTAACAGAACTATAGTGCAGTAATAGAGTATAAATATAATATATAACTATAAGCTAAATAATAAAGTGAATAATAAAGTGATGGTGGTGCATGGCAGGAAAACAGCAGTCTAAGTATATGCTAGCTCTGTGTAACAGATGAATACTGAAAAATAAAGTGACCATAGTGCTGTGATGGATCCAATATAAGACCTGATAGACAGAATAAAGTGGAGCAGTGCATTAATACCATAAATTAACATAACTAACAGAATCAAGTGGACCAGTAAGAACAGAGTAACAGAGTAAGTCCGGTGTGAACATAATAACAGAATAAATAAGTGGAGTAGTGCAACAGACCGGAGTAACATTATAAACAGAGTAAATAAGTGGCGTAGTGCAACAGACCGGAGTAACATTATAAACAGAGTAAATAAGTGGCGTAGTGCAACAGTCCAGTAACATTATAAACAGAGTGAACAGAATAAGTGGAATTGTGAATCAACCAGTAGTTCACAGCTTTGAGGACAGGAGTGGAGGTAGATAGCCAGTTCACGTGTCCGGTGAGTGTCCGGGGGGGGGGGGGGGGGTGTCCAGGGGGTGAAGGTGTCCAGGGAAGGTGTCAGGGGTGGGGAGGGGGGGTGATGGTGATGGTGTCCAGGGAGGATGTCTGGAGAGGGGAGGAGGAGGGGTGAAGGGAGGGGTGTCCGGGGGAGAGAGGGGGGTGCGGTGTCCAGGGAGGGTGTCTGGAGTGGGGGGGGGGATGGTCAGAGGGGTCAGGAGTTGAGGAGCTGGACACAAACAGGACAGGAGCTGTCACACCACTCCACAAACTCCTGAAGAGCTGGTCCGTGGTGCAGAGATGGGCCTGACAGCAGAGACAGGAGGACGGTGTCGTCAGCGTACTTCACCAGATGACAGTTAGGCTGTGTGGTTCTGCAGTCATCGGTGTAGAGGATGAAGAGCAGAGGTGAGAGCACACAGCCCTGAGGGGAGCCGGTTGAGGTGTGTTGGAGGTCGGAGAAGGTGCTGTTGACAAGGACTCTCTGTGAACGGTTGGTCAGGAAGTCCAGTATCCACAGGATTAGCAGTTGGTCCAGATGAAAGAGGGCTGAGAGTTTGTCAGCCAGGATGTGGGGCTGCATGGTGTTAAATGCAGAGGAAAAGTCTGCAAACAGGAGTCTGGCTGCGGTGTTGGGGCGCTCCAGGTGTTTGTGAACAGTGTCTATTATGAATGTTTTTGCATCATCGACGCCCCTGCCAGCTCGATAGGCGAATTGGAGCGGGTCCATCTGGGAGTGGGTTTCCCTGATGATGCGTTGTTTTATGATCCTCTCCATGGCCTTCATCACAAGAGAGGTGAGGGCCACGGGCCGGAGGTCATTCAGAGCGTGCTCACACTATCCTTTTGGCCGCGGCCAAAACCGGTTTTTCAGCTAAAGTCTAGTACCTTTAAGTAGTGTGAGCGCACCCGCTCCGCGCTCAACTGGGGCCAGCTGGGCCGCCACGGCCCGCTTGAAAGAGGTGGTCTTTAGCGGAGCCGTTTGCACATGTACGAGCACGAGCGTGCGCATGTGCACGCGCACGAGCCCTACGGCAGTAGCGTTATTTCCGCCTGTTCGGACATGTAAATAGAAGGACGGACCATGCGCGGACATTTAACAACAACAACAATGGTGGTGAAAGGTTCACGTTGGTGTGATGCGGAGGTGGAGTGTTTACTGCAGATTTGGTCGGATGAAAATATTCAAAAACAGTCGACAAGACGCACAAAACTCCGAGGTCTATGGAAAGATTTGTAAACAAAGCCACACACGCGATCAATGCGTGTGACGTGTTACGGCTTGAAGGCGTATGGACAGCAAGAAGTATTGGCCGAGGCCCTGGTAGTGTGAGTACAAACGGGGCTGGGGGGGGAGAGGGAGGGGGGACAAGTACCCTAAAGTCCGGGTCTCGGTCCGGGAGGATAGTGTGAGCGCGCCCTCAGACGGCGCTTTTCTTGGGGATGGGGATAACTGTTGAGTGTTTCCATTGCTGGGGGACTATGCTGCTGTCCATGGATCTTTGGAACAGGGTCTGAAACACGCCCCCTAGCTGCTCAGCACAGTGCTTCAGGACGCGGCCGCTGATGTTGTCTGGGCCAGGTGAGCTGTTCTCCCTTGTCTTCCTGCTAACGTTCAGCCAGGTATTGGAAAATCACTATTTGCAGAAGATGGTAGCTTATGGAAAAATGTAAAGTACACCCTGAAGTAGGTACAGGAAGCTCTAACACTAGTGGAGGGGTGGGGAAGGAAATGGGGCTTTAGATTCTCTATTGAGAAGACTAAGGTTGTGTTTTTTACTTGAAAGAAAATAGATGACAGTATAAAACTGGAGCTGTATGGTAGGAATTTGGAGAGGGTTAAAAGTTTTACATTTCTTGGTGTGTTTTTTGATTCAGGACTTACATGGAGGGAAAAAGGTAAAAAGGTAAAAAGTAATGAATTTAATGAGATGTCTTGCTTAAACAGTTTCGGCAGCAGATATAACTTCTTTGAAACAAATGTATGTATATTTAATCAGAGCAAGAATTGAATATGGGTGTTTGGTTTATGGATCTGCAGCCAAATCAGTTTTAGCTGGATTAGATAAAGCTCAAGCTATGGCACTTAGAATATGTACAGGAGCTGTGCGATCCTCTCCAGTATGCTCTTTGCAGGTAGAAACAGGAGAAATGCCTGAAAAAAAGAAAGAAGAAGAAGAAGAAAGCAGCTTCAGGCTAACTATTGGGTCAGCTTGATGGGTCAAAGGGATGACCACCCAGTTAAAATAACAATACAGGAAAGCTGGGAGAGAGAGGTGGCAAGACTCCCAAGTTTTGGATGGACCGGTAAGGCAGTGGCACAGGAACTTTTGTACAGGAGTACTGTGGTCATCAGTTCATTTATGGGAACTGGAGGTAACAAAGATCGACTTAGAGGTACTTGAGATTAAATCAGATAATCCTGAATCAAATTTGGTGCATCACTTCCAGTGACATATAATAGAACAATATTAAGATCACATATTATTTTTCACTGATGGTTCAAAGGATCCAGAAACAGGCGTTACAGGAGCAGCTTTCGTTGTGCAGGGATGGAATGCCCAATCTTTTAAGAGAACCTCAAATTTCCTAAGCATGTTCACAGTGGAATTATACGCAATCCTGATGCCAGTGCAATGGACAGAGCAGATCCAGAACCATAAAGTTTTGATATGTAGTGACTCTGTGTCAGCTATCAATAGTGTTGGGAAAGGATCATCAAAGAGTCGTCAAGACCTTGTATATGACATTCTTCTGGCAATAAGAGATGTGAAAAGGAGAGGGGTAGAAATATCATTTCTGTGGGTCCCAGCTCATGTCGGTATTGCAACAAATGAAAAGGTTGATAAGTTGGCCAAGGAAGCTGCTCTAAAGGAAACTGTAGATGTCAACATAAATCTATCAAAGGCTGAGGGTTAAGTATAGTGTGGCAGGACACCCTTTTAAAATGGCAGCAGCTCTGGGAGCAAGAAAACAACGGAAGGCACCTATTCGCATTATCTAGTAGGGTAACTGATTCAGTTAACATCTGCAAAAGAGGGGGGTTAAGACGTAGGGAAGAGGTTATTATTTCTAGATTGAGAATTGGTCACACGTATCTGAACAGCACTTTGTTTTTCTAGGGAAATACCGGAGTGGCTTGTGTTCCTGTCTGGAACCTGAGACAGTACAACATGTTTTGATGTCTCGCAGAAAATATGACCGCCAAAGACAAGACCTTCTTAGAGAATTGCGAAAAATTGGATTAAAAGAAGTATCTCTTAAAAGTATTTTGGAAGTGGGATCAAGCAGGAGGGGAAAAGCTGTTTTTTCAGATTCTTAAAAGACACTGGGCTGTATAGAAGAGTATAGAGCACTAAGGTGCTAGTACCATAGGTGGCAGCAATGCAACTTTTGGATGCCGTAAAACCGCAAAGAAGAAGAAGAAGAAGAAGCAGCAGCTGCAGGAGCAGCACTAGCAGAAGAAGAAGAGGTGCTATCGGTAGCCTGGGATCCAACCGCAGTCACCAACAACCGTTCCTCACGAGCTGACTACTGTTAATGGCTCGTGAAATCTATGAACCGGGCAGCTCACAATCGAGAAACACAACCATTGTTAACAAAACCACACAAAACCAACACCATCGGAATTTCAACAATTTATTCAGGATTTAACATTGAAATAAACAAACAGCATCAGTAAAACATTTGACCGTCCTCCTGAGTGCAGGTTTGTATCATAAACAGACTGTAAATGAGTTTACAGCTCTGTTTGTTTACATGATGCTGGACCAGGGGCCTCATGTACTAAGACTTGCGTGGATTTCTTACTGAAACATGGCTTACGCTAGAATCCAGAAACTGTCATACTCACAAATAAAAATCAGGATGTATCAAAGTGTGCGTACGCATGGATCCAAGCACTTTTCCTTTGTACATCCCAATCAACGTGGAATTGAGCGCACATGTAGAAGTGCTAAACTCCTCCCTGTCCACGCCCCCATTTAAATATGCAAGTATATTCAAATAGGGCCTGCACCGGGGATTCCCTCTCTGCACCATCAGATTTAAACGATGAGTAAAGGTAAGAAGCACAACTTCAACGAGTCTAAGCTCGAAATATTATTAAATGAAGTGGAGACCGAAGAGCTGTGTTATTTGGTAGCCTCTCTTCAGGGATAAACACAAAGAAAAAGACATTTGAGTGAGTGTGTGTGTGAGGCAGTGAACGCTGTGGGGTCGGAGCAGCGCACATCCACTGAAATAATTAAAAAAAATAGTCAGACGTGAAGGTGGAGGTGAAGCGGAGGATTTCAGCCCACTGCCGAAGTTTCACCGCAACGGGCGGGGGACAGGAGGGGAGGAACTGACCCCCTTTGATCAGAGAGCGGCGGCTATTGTGGAGGACACCGCTCTAAGCGGAGTTGTGGGGGGCCATGAAGGCGACACAGATCATCCTCAAGGTAAATCTGTTAAACTCAGAAATGTCATTATACTGGTCGCACAATAGGCTGCTCCCATTACACATGCTCGTGTGTTAAGTTGCCAGGATATAAACACATTGACTCATGTTTAATTACTTCATTTTTTATTATTATTTCTCAATAGAGGATGAACCAGTAGAGGGCTCCTCCCTCTGCACCGTGCGCCCTGGCGTCTCCACCGGCACCTCCAGCACCACGCGCCCCGGTGACTCCACCGGCACCTCCAGCACCACGCGCCCCGGCGACTCCACGCCAGCTGACGTCCGCCCGACTGGCCGTGTCCTTTCACAAGCTGTGCTGGAATCACAGGAGGAAATAGTTAGAGCAATCCGTGGCGTCAGTGATCGTCTAGATCAAATGGTCAATGCACTGGGAGATATTTGTCACGCAATAAATGCACTTAAAAAGTAAATTGTGTCCTTGCCTCTTTACATCGATGAAATCAGTTGCTGCCGGGCCCGTGTCGCTTCGCGGGGTGGGTCGAGGTTGAAGGGTCCAGCATCCGGTTCTTTTGGGGATGTGCTCTGGCCGTGGTATGCCATGGCGGTGTGCCAAGTTGTGCAGAACACCACAGGCCAGCACGATGCGGCACACCTTCTCAGGTGTGTACAGCAGCACCCTGCCCGACCGGTCTAGACAGCGCCAGCGCCCGCTATAATTATTTATTCATATATATGAATAAATAATTGAAGGGGGCGCTGGCCCATATATATATATATATATATATATATATATATATATATATATATATAAATACTGAACACAAGGAGACAAAAAAAGTCTTACTAGATAGCTCTGCCACTCTATTTTCACCAGGGAAAAAACATATACACATATATGAATGCACGTGCCCAAACGGGCATTCTGCTGGTTTAAATTCGGGGCTCAATTAAACGGATAAATTATTTACTCACCGAGAAGCCACCCATCGCGCACCGTGCCAGCCTCCAACCTGTTACCAACCATGCTATTGTTTAGATTGAACGAGTCATGCGTTGAACCAGGCCACCTTGCCACGATGTTGGTGAGCTGCATTTGCGCATCACATTATTTCAACATTTATTGGATGAAAATGTTTCATGTTCACAAAAACAAATTCATACTGTGATGGCGCTTTTATAGCAACATGTGTGCAGCCAATAGCTCCGAAACCGGCTCTTGCTGCAAATTGCACCTGTGTGCGAACGGACAACCCCTGGCTCCTGGCTGTGTGTCGTTCTAGGGCTGGCCGCGACTCTGCGCCCAGCTCCGGTAACACTGGCCTCGGCAACCTTAAACGACTCATGAGCCAGTTGTCGTCATTTTCCAACAGATCTTCCTGTTCTCTAAACACCCTCTCACGTCTGATTTAACCATTTGCGATGTCTTCTAACAAGGCCAAGGCTGCCATTGTTAATGCCATTTTTCATCACTTTGCGCATGCTTTTATATCCATCCATATGATTGCAAACACGTGTGTGTTAATTGTCCATTAATGTGTCTCTGATGTTCACATTACACTGAGGATAAATTGTTTTCACATAATAAACGGTTTCCCAGCATCACCTCCAAGTGTCGCCAAAGAAACAATAGCTGTAGAAACGTGCGTATGCCAGCCATGAAGCTTGCGGGGCGCACCGCACATTTCCATGGTCATTTCACTTTGGATACATCTGAACGTTGGCGTGGAAAATGGCGTCCCACACGCTTTTGATAACATTGATACATGAGGCCCCTGGTTAGGGTGCAGGCCATCGTGTTTAAAATGCATGGGTCTGTTTAAGAAAGCCGTAAAGTTGTCCACAAATGGAATACTTTTCCCCAGGCAGTATCCTTTAAGCCACAGGCGGCTAATCATGATGTCACCAAAGCATGGCAGGGGAAGTAATTAGATGCTTCCCCGTGTCTAGCAGACGGTCCATCATGGACCTTAAGACCTGCTTGAGGACCTCCGACTGGTGTTTTTTTTAATCGTTGGTACCGGCCTGCAGGACCAGCGTGGAGGCCAAACTGGACAGATTGCTCTACTCACTGTTAGTATTCATTAGAAATGTCTCTGTCACCAAAAATCTGGTAATTTTGTATCAGAGCTTATCTTTCAGTACGACCAACATTACTACATAACTAGTCAGTCTACTGCAGGTCATTTTACTCATGCTAAAGAATCTAATCACGGAATCAACCAGCACAACTCTACAGCCAGGGAGATGAGCCAATTAGTAAAGGCATCTGGTTCAGTGACTGAGCAGAAGAAATACATGGCATGGAGATGACTTGGTGAAGCCACGATTCCCATCTTTGATATATAGTATGATTGTGTGATATTGATATAGATATGATATATAGTATAATTGTGGTACGGATATGATATATAGTATAATTGTGTGATATTGATATTGATATTGATGTGATATCAATATCACATATACTTAGACTGCTGTTTTCCTGCCATGCACCACTATCACTTTATTATTTAGCTTATAGTTATATATTATATTTATACTCTATTACTGCACTATAGTTCTGTTTACGTCTGCTCATTACACACATGTATCTGACCGCATCTGAATCCGATCACTGTCCACTTATATCTTTTCTGCACTACAGTTCTGTGCATACCTGTTTCAACAGTCTACTGCATGTTTACATTGTTTACATCATATACACCCGTTCACATGTCTGCTTACATCTGATACACGCATGTCTGTTCTCCGTATCTAACCTGTACTAACACACTAACATCCTGACACTTATTATTCTACCTGTACTAACACACTAACATCCTGACACTTACTCTTCTTTACACTTTATTCTTGTGTTAGGTTTAAATGTTTTGTATAGTTGCACTGTCGTTATTTGCTGCTCTGTGTGCCCTGAATTGCCCCCCGGGGACAAATAAAGTTTTTTGAATTGTATTGAATTGATATACCTGTACATTATAGTATAATTGTGTGATATTGATATAGATATGATATATAGTATGACTGTGTGATACTGACATCATATGGTAAATGGTAAATGGACTTGTACTTATATAGCGCCTTTCTAGTCATCTGACTACTCAAGGCGCTTCACAGTGTCTGTCACAATCACCCATTCACACAGACATTCACACTGATGTCAGTGGACATCTACATACCATCTAATCTGATCTAACCATTCACACCACATTTACACACCCATGCGCAGCACAGGGAGCAATTCAGGGTTCAGTGTCTTGCCCAAGGACACTTCGACATGTGGACCGGGGGGAGATGGGGATCGAACCACCAATCTCTCGAACAGAAGACGACCCACTCTGCCACCAAGCCACAGCCGCCCTGGCTATGGAATAGATTATGATTGTGATATCGATAATAATATTATATAGTATAATTGTGTGATATTGATATTAATGTATGGCGAAAATAACTGTACTGTCTGTGAAGTATGTTTTGATTTACAGTGATGTTTTTAGTGTTGTTTTGTTTTTGTATGTTGGTTTCTTTTGGCAGTTTTTAAGCCTTAATTATATAGGACAGACAGGAAATGGGGTGAGAGGGAGGGGGGTATGCAGGAAAGGGCCGCTGGTCGGAGTCGAACTCGCGGCCGCTGCCTCGAGGACCTTCAGCCTCTTACAGGCGTGAAAATCACTCACCTTTCGGCGATATTTGCCGTTTTGAAGCCAGGTGACCTACGTGAATCGTGTAGATCCGATGAGAAAATATTTTTGAGGGGGTGTGGGGAGGGGTATGGACGGGACATGGAGGTATACCAGAGATTTTCAGCGATCATGTCTGCCACCATAATTATTATCACTGTCATATTCTATCACCTTAGCTGTGCTTGTTTCTACTATTCTACTGCATTAACTGCCATAACATATAAGTCATATTCACATTACTATAGATATTATTATAGTTACTGTTACTTTTGTGGTTGCTTGCTTTGTCTCTCTCTGTTCATCTGTCTGTCTTTTCTTTCTGTCTCTCTCCTTTTCTTCCTCTCCAACCGGTGCAGACAGATGTCCGTCCTCCATAGAGCTGGGTCTGTCAGACGTTCCAGCCTGTTGGTGTTGGCCGACGTTGACTGCTGTCCTCTCTGACTGCGCGTCAAATCCCGGCGCGCTGGGAGACTTGCTCCACGCGCTCCCTGTAGGCGCGCGGCCACAACGGTCCGCACGCTCCCGCTACGCACGTTCCTGCTACGCTCTTCTACGTGGGTTTTTTGAATCCTCTTGGCAACAGCTCGCTAAGCTCCGCTCTGTTTGTCCGTTTCTGTCTGGTCAAATCGGTGGTTAAATCACCACATCAATGTCTCTTTCTACTCTGAAAAAAAAAAGTTGGCACAGAAAACCGCCAGTTCACCAGAGAATGGACAGAGAAGTTTTAGTTTCTGTCACTGTGAAGCCTGAGTTTACTCTGCAGCCATGTCTGAGTGTAAAGTGTAAACAGGGAAGTTAATAAGGCATTTGTCTTTACAGTTTTTTATTAATAAACTAATGTTTCACATGTGGTTGTCAGCCTGGTAAAGTAACTAGTTACTGAAGTAATCAGATAAATGTAGTGCAGTAAAAAGTAGAGTATTTCCACTGATTTGTAGAGGAGCAGAAGTATAAAGTAGCATGTAAATAAAATACTTAAGTAAAGGAGAAGAGCCTCAAACTTTACTTTAGTCCAACAATTGAGTGAAAACCTCTGTTTCACAGGTTTGTTCATTTAACAAGGATTGTTTTTGGCAAGCTTGTTGCACTTTGAGGTCATGACTTCTATTTACATTGATAAAATAAAGACAATATATGCACTCCTATGTCGCTGCATTGTTTTACAATATCCATTAATTATTAATAATATAATTTATAAATCTTCTAATTTTTCTCTCAATATGCATCAGATTGATGCTTGTAGGGGGAGCATGCCGTGTTATAATGATGCATTATTATAATTGTATGCATGTGTCGGACCGCAGGAAGAATAGCGGCAGCATTTGCTGCAGCTCATGGGGATCCTAATATACTAAACTAAACTAAACTGTTTTGAATCTTCTCTGAAACACTTCCAGTAATTTCAGACCAAAGAAAGAATTGAAAGAACAAAAAACAAAATGATTCCCCGCGGCCATCATTAACCCACCTGAGTATTACCCTGTCAGGTGTTCCCCTCCTACATACAGTATATTGGACCTCCAGAAAGCAAAAAGCTGTGTGAGGATCAGTATAGCTATACTCAACAAAGGCAGGCAGATAGCTCCACTCTTCCGTTCTTACCTTTCACAATAAAAGCTCTAGACACACACTACATAGTTAACTCGTCAGCTTCCTGGCAGTGGTCAGAAATCACAGGAGGAGACACTTGTTTTTTATCTCCTGCCGGAGTCTCTGGAGCTAACTTCTGCCACCGCACTCAGCAGCAGAAACAACGTCTCCTGAACTGCTGTGACTATTCAAAGCTTTATATTACAAATTTGCTGCCGGTGTGAATAGTGCTGCAATCATACCGCCTTTATCCGCTATCATTCAGTTTTTCACAGTTTAAAAAAAACAACATTTATTTGAGTCATCTTTCTTGAAGGACATGCACATTAATAATGATCGGGTCTTGATGTGCTCAAAAGTGTATGAATGCCAACCAGTTATTCAAACTGCAACTATTCTGTTTGTCTCATTTGGAGAAAAAAATGCCTGAGAGCCGTGCTGGAGCACCACACTGCAGCACTTCACCTGTGGATATAATAGACAGAGGAGGGAAGAATGGTCAGCTTAGGTGATTTATTTTGGTTTCTCCTCGGTCTTGAGCCCTGTCTTATATGTCTTATATGCAGAGATTGTACACCGGGCCGTGTTTGAAGCCATGCTAAAGTTTGCATTATGAACAGCTGCCTGCCCTGTTGCAGCAGCTCTGCCCCAATTAAAAAGTGTCCGGACTTCTTCGCCTGGAGAATTGAAGTGTGCACGGGTGACAGGTTTGGGATTTTGGCCTGCATAAGCACTTGCAAGTTTGTTTATGACCTCTTCATTATTTAAAATAGCTGCAACCAAAGCACGCGCTGACCACATCTGCATGGGTCAAAATACAAGATGGTGACAGTGCCTTGATGACGTCAGTCAAGTTTCATTCCATATATTCAAGGTTCATTCTATATATTCAGAGTTCCATTCAATATATTCAGAGTTTCATTCAATATGTTTGATTCAATATATTCAAGGTTCATTAAAAGTATTAAAATGTTAATTTCCTGAATGGCATGCCATAATATATAAATATATATATATATATATATATATATATATATATATATATATATATATATATATATATGTATGTCTAGGCATATTACATTTTATAAAAGCACTTTTGTCTTGGGGGGTGAGCTCAGATAAATGAGCTCCCTCAGGGATTCCCTCAGCCACTGGCCTTCCTAAATTCTGGCTTAGGGCCAGCTCCTCTGCGTTCATTAGAGGTGGTGGTGCTGGGCCACAACCCGTTTTAAGGAAATCTGCTTACTTTCTGTTTGCTGAGTAAGTTACTAAGTCTGTCTTAGTTTAAATAGGCTTAGTTAATTAACAGAACAGGATATAGAGAGGGGCAGAGCTGTCAACTGATCACCATCTGGTGATGAGTTGGGTCAGAGGATGGGGGAAGATTCTGGACAGCCCAGGTAATGAACTGGAGTGGGCAATGTTCAAAGCTTCCATTGCTGAAGCTGCAAAGGTAAGGTGTGGCCTCAAGGTCTGAGGTGGCTTAAGGGGTGGTAACCCTCGAACGCCGTGGTGGACACCGGTGGTTAGGGAAGGCGTCCAACTGAAGAAAGAGTCTTTCCAGGATATGTTATCCCCAAAAGACTCCGGAGGCAGTTGCAAGGTACTGAAGGGCCAGTAGGGCAGCAGCCTCTGCTGTGTCAGAGGCAAAGCAGCGGGTGTGGGAGAAGTTTGGAGAAGTCATGCTGAATGACTTTCGGGTGGCATTAAGGTGTTTCTGGAAAATCCTTCGACATCTCAGGAGGGGGAAACAGGGAACCGTCCAAGCTGTTTACAGTAAGGACGGGATGCTGGTGACCTCGGCCGAAGAGGTAATTGGGCGGTGAAAGGAGCACTTTGAGGAACTCCTTAATCCAACTAACACGCCCTCTTTTGTAGAGGCAGAGCTGGAGGCTGATGGGGAATCATTGTCAATATCTCTGGCGGAAGTCACTGAGGTAGTCAAACAACTCCACAGTGGCAAAGCCCCAGATATTGATGAGATTCACCCTGAAAGGCGGAAAGCTTTGGGTTGGGAGAAGCTGTTTTGGTTGACACGTCTCTTCAACATTGCGTGGAAGTCTGGGACAGTGCCAAGGGAGTGGCAGACCGGGGTGGTGGTTCCCCTATTTAAAAAAGGGGACCAGAGGGTGTGTGCCAATTACAGGGGTATCACACTACTCAGCCTCCCTGGTAAAGTCTACTCCAAGGTGCTGGAAAGGAGGGTTCGTCCTATAGTCGAACTTCAGATCGAAGAGCAACAATGCGGATTCCGTCCTAGATGGGTAGTCTAGATAAATTACCATGAGCATATGGCAAATATCCATCTACATACAATAATAATAAAAATAATAATAATAATCATCATAATAAGATTATTATGATGAATATTATTATTATTAAGCAGGGGAATCACATTTTTTTCCTCTTACACTGAGGCTTGACCTCTAACATCTCACAGGCAGCCAATCAATTATGATAAAAGATGAGGCAAACATCCACCTATACCAATAGTAGGCTATTGTGAATGATATAATGACATATAAGCCTCTGAGAAATGATTAGTGTCTTTGTGAAGGAAAAAACTCCAAACTCGGTATATCGCTTTTATTTTGAAGGCGAGAGTGCTGCTTCCCTTGTGAGTCTGTGGGTGAGTGACGGAGCTCAGCAAGTAGTAGCAGTGCACAGCGCCTGACACGGCACACACTCAGGGGAGAGAAATAACAAGGCATTTGGTTTGGTGAAGAGAGATGCAGCCTGAAGAAGATTCTGGATAAGCTGACATAATGCAAGGACTTAAAAGGTAAGTCATTGTATTCCCTTATGTTAATGAGTGAGAAAGGAATTAGAAGTCCACAGTCAGTTAAGTGTGTCTCTAAATCCATGTTGCTGTCATCTGTTGCCAATGCTCCAACCATGCCATAGCCTACTGACAGCCATCCATTCATTTAGGCTGGCTTTGTAAACGTGACAGTATCACAAACACAACACAACATAGAACAATTAGGGGGATCTCACACATGTCCATTCTCATTGCACTCTTCTTTATATTGTAACATTTCAGTCACTTGTTCCACATCTTGTTTTATACACATAAACTATTCCATATCCACTTCACCCAATTCCTACCAAAGAGATTTCCTCGAACACTCAAAAGGTCAGTTTTTGAAATGAATACATCCAATGAGCAACATCAAGCTATGAGTGTCATTGACAGACAGTTGTACAGTCTAACATGAAAGTCAGCTGGGTACCTCCTGTTTGATTCTCCAACATGTATAAGTGCTTCACGAGTTACACCTCTGGCCCTTAACAGTGGAGCAAGTGTGGTGCCCTTCTTAATGCAGGGACAGGGGAAATTGTTCCGCCATTTAATGACGATCAGGGTTTTCTTTATGTTAAGGAGGACTGTGAGCCCAAATTTAATAGTGTGGACTGTAAGATGTAGGATTTACAAAAATGTACTGAGAAACCATGTCTACCAAGAATCCAAATCAGTATAGGCCTAAATCAACCATGAATCACTAAATCAGTCATAATCACGGTTAATGTCATTGCTCCATTCTACACATAGAAATGTATATGATTTATGTAACTTCTGTAGAATCTGGACGAACTGTGGACAGTGCTGTCAGACAACAAGGTAAAAAGCTAAAAATATTCTATTCTATTCTTCTATCTGTCCACAGGGCTCCAGACTAACTTTTTTCAATAGGAGCACTGTGGCCCCCAACTGAAAATTTTAGGGGCACAATCAGAAATTTTAGTAAATCAATAATAGAAGCAGAAATTAATATTTGCTATTTCAGTGACACATTTTTATTGTGCTCTTTTGAAGATGCAACAAAGAAGGTAAACTGACAGCACAATCGCTGTCATGACAGTACAATATTAAAAAATATCCATGCATTCAGAATAGGGGGTGTGATGAGACGGTACACGATATTGAGTCCATGAGAACGAGACGCAACAAGATTTTAACGCTATTTTAACATTTCAGTATTTTCTTTACAGGGGACTTGATTTTAACAGAGAGCTGTGGTGGTGCTGCTGCAGGGGTCTATTTCACAAAGCAGGTTCAACAAACTCTGAGTCTAACCCTGAACTCTGAGTTTTCGGTTCCAGAACAGCTGATTTGAGTTAGTTTGATCAACTCAGAGTAGTTTGACCTGGAGTTAAGCGCGTGCACCACAAGTATAAAAAGACAGCATCAATGGAGCCCCGATTTGACAAGTCACCGTGGCAACAGGGAAGAGGAGGGCTACGCTAACACTGGAATTGGAAATATTAATGCTTTTGAGCACGTTTTTCAACTAAAGTGTAACACCGCTGCAGCAGCAAAACAGAGGGAGACGGCGTGGGAGAACATTGCTGCTCGGGTCAGTGCATAACTTTAAATGTAGTCCTTTGCAATCACAATAATATCACAGGGGGAACTGCTTGAGTGGTAGCCTATTTATTTATTTCATTTAGGTGCATTCCCGCAGGGGAGAAGTGCAGTTGTCAGCAGCTTAAGATGAAACAAAAAAACAGTGTTCAAACAGGTAAAACCTCAGCACAATCTCATGGGGGTACGTCATTTTGAGCATGTTTTACATTGTAAAGTAAATATTACCGTAAGTGGCTGTTTGACTGTACAGTTGTTTTATCCCAAACATAATGCTGTGTTCACACACCTAAATGTCTTCTCATATATGTCCTGTTCTGTTAATTAACTAAGCCTAATTAAACTAAGACAGACTTCTACTCAGCCAACAGAAAGTAAGCAGATTCCCTTAAAACGGGTGGTTACCACCACCTCTAAGGAAGGCAGAGGAGCTGGCCCTAAGCCAGAATTTAGGAGAGGCAGAGGAGCTGGCCCTAAGCCAGAATTTAGGAGAGGCAGAGGAGCTGGCCCTAAGCCAGAATTTAGGAGAGGCAGAGGAGCTGGCCCTAAGCCAGAATTTAGGAGGGCCAGTGGCTGAGGGAATCCCTGGAGGGAGCTCATCCTCTGAGCTCACCCCCCAAGACACAAGGGTTTTTATAAAATGTAAATGCCTAGAACTATATATATATATTTGTTTTTTTTATATGGCTTTTTTTTTTTGGGGGGGGGGGGGGGGGGGGGGGTCCAGAAAGGCCTGCAGAGGTAACATCTTGATATGTTACTGATAGTTCTCTTTCCATTTACATTTCTTAACATTCTGGTGGAATATAGAGTGACATTTAGCCTACACTGAAGTATTAACACAGTCACAGTCCTTTTTAGCAGGGCATGGCTGGGCAGCAGCAGGAGGGTCCCTCAACTTCCACTGCACAGATTGACACAGTGAGACTGATGTTCAGTAAACACCGGAGATTAATTTTGTAGAATGTATATGCAACTGTATAATGTCCTCCTCATATGTATTCCCAGTTACCAGTCAAAGACATTTATAAAATTCACCTGCTGAAATTTTTTTTTTTTTTTCAACTGACAAAGAAATGCAGACTTACTTAGCAGACAACTTAGCCGGCTGGGGCCTTTCTGTGTGGAGTTTGCATGTTCTCCCCGTGACTCCGGTTTCCTCCCACAATCCAAAAGACATGCATGTGTTAGGTTAACTGATGACTGAAATTGTAGGTGTGAATGGTTGTTTGTCTCTATGTGTGCCCTGCGATAGACTGGCGTCCTTTCCAGGGTGTACCCCGCCTCACGCCGAATGTCAGCTGGGATCGGCTCCAGCCCCCCGCGAACCCGACAGGGACAAGTGGTTGAAGATGAATGAATGAATGATAAAGAAAATGGAGAAAATATATGAGTTGTGATGTATGAGAAAATCAAAGGGTATCAGACAAGCAGTGGAATTTGTGTTTTAGTGTGAGCGGGGTGTGTTGCTGCTGGGAGAAGGTGTACAGTATTATATGTACAATAACTATACTCCAAAGACCTCTCCTGCCCCTTTTTGACCAAGACTCTTCAAGGGTAGGTTCAGAGCCGGAGCCCAATCTTGAACCAGTTCTTCCTGTTTCCACAGCCAAAGAACCGGCTCTGTCAGGAAAACTGGTTCCAGACTAGCAGCAACTCTTTGCTGGTCTAGAACCGGCACCACTTCTTGCATACTTTAAAAAATGTTGTGATTTTTGAATTTTTGTATAACATTGTTGTTTTTTTGTCAAGTGTGTTGCTGTTCTGCTTGAAGTGGGCATTAGCATTTCTGGGGAAACCTCAGACTGATACAGTGACTTAAAGCTGTGGCTCTCTAGCCAGTGGAAAACTGGGTGAAAACAGGTTCTGAGAAGGTTCCCAAGTTGAACCGACAGTGAACCAGCACCAGTCCAGCACCAGCCCAGCACTAGAACCAGGTCTGGGTTGGTTGAGAAGGGGTATCAGTAACTGGTCAAGACAACAGGCCGGTGACAAGACCCAGAGGACCAGTGTCTTCAGCGCCCCTAGTGGTAGTGACCACTGCTCTGTGTCTGGTAAGAGCTGGTCAGGACTGTGTGTCAGATCACAAACACACTGACCAGCATAACCGATAGTACTACTCATACAACTACGACTAATAATAATAATTTAATCATTGTTATTATGATTTCTCATCTCATCTACATCTCATCTTCATCCGCTTATCCGGGGTCGGGTCGCGGGGGCAGCAGCTTTAGCAGGGGACCCCAAACTTCCCTTTCCCGGGCCACATTAATCAGCTCTAACTGGGGGATCCCAAGGCGTTCCCAGGCCAGCGTGGAGATATAATCTCTCCACCTAGTCCTGGATCTTCCCCGAGACCTCCTCCCAGCTGGACGTGCCTGGAACACCTCCCCTAGGGAGGCGCCCAGGGGGCATCCTTACTAGATGCCCGGACCACCTCAACTAGCTCCTTTCAACGCAAAGGAGCAGCGGCTCTACTCCGAGTTCCTCACGGATGGCTGAACTTCTCACCCTATCTCTAAGGGAGACTCCAGCCACCCTCCTGAGAAAACCCATTTCGGCACCCGCGACCTCGTTCTTTCGGTCATGACCCAGCTTTTATGACCATAGGTTAGGGTAGGAACGAAGATTGACCGGTAGATCGGGAGCTTTGCCTTCCGGCTCAGCTCTCTTTTCGCCACAATGGTGCGGTAGAGCGACTGCAACACCACCACCGCTGCTCCGATTCTCCAGGCCAAACTCACGCTCCATCGTCCCCTCACTCGTGAACATGATCTCGAGGTACTTAAACTCCTTCACTTGGGGTAAGGGCTCATTCCCTACCTGGAGTAAGCAAATCCACCGGTTTCCTGCTGAGAGCCATGATTATGATTTCTATGGAGCTTCATTTTTGTCAATATTCCAGCACACAAAACAATGACTCAAGAGCAATGTATTTGATTTCACACACACAGATATTAACCACTGCGTGGTTATCCCTTGAGCTCAACAGGATTTGCTCTCACTCACGGGAGGGGCAGCTTCCGCTCGCTCGTGGAGTGCTTTCTATGCCCAGGGAGAAAGATTTTGACACTTTGGGGGCAGAGCCACTGGACAGCTCTCAGGGAGCCTGGGTTAGGATACCTGCAAAAGGAGAGACAGTGGCCGTCATCAAAACATTCTCGCATTTCAACCTTTCTATTAATAATAGTGATCGATAACATTGAATAGATTATGGCTTCTCACATTTAGGCCAATCTGCTAAGATTGATAAATGGGAAAAGTATGTATTAAAAATGAATACAAACAAACACACACTCCACAGATCTCTCAACTGGCCCAAACAATAGAACAGGTTACAGAGGAGGTGGTCAGGACCAGTCATTTTAGTGCCCTTTGTGCCAGTAAGAAGCTGCTCATGACCACTGTGACAATGGTCGCGACCAGTGTTCTGGTGGTTGAGACCACTGGTCCTGACCACACGGATCTTCATAATCAATATTAATATTAATCAGAGATCATGGTCCCTGGCCAGACCACAGAATCGACTACAACTGTATTTTTGTCTGCTTTCAGATTGTGACACGACAGATGCTCTCTCCGCTGGTGGGAGTGTGCTTACCTGTGTGTGTTTGTGTGTGTGTTTTAGGAGTGTGTAAGTAAGTTATTTGTGTGTTTTGCCAGAATATTATGTTAAAATGATCTTAATGCTCTCACTGAGTGTGTTTACTCCTTAAGTGTGTTTTTAGTGGGTTATTTTTTACACTGCATACTCAGCAGCACCACAATGGCTCATTTGAATATTGCCTATTGATGCCTATCCACATCGGATCTTATTAAAGCTTCAGCAAGAAAACTACAGCTCTGGCTCTCAGGTCTGCCAACCTTCAGGGGAGGATTAGGGGTTTTCAGTTTATTACGTTTGCATTATTTAAAGTTGCAGTCCGTAACTTTAAATAATGCAAACGTAATAACAGCTGTGATACAGTGAGATATATTACTGATGATGTTTTTATGGCTACAAATGTTATAATTTACAAGACTAATGATAGTATATATGAGTAATAGTAATAAAGGCAGCAGGAAGCGTCATGGAGGACCACTCACAACAATATGGGCATCACATATTATTACATTATTACACTGACACAGTTATTACTATAATTTAATTAACTCTGCTTGGGCTCTGGCAGCATAATATACCAGAACTGAACATACCTGAGGTTGATGGGAGGAACAGGAGAATTGCGAGCTAGGTTGTCAAAAACGATGCATTTATCCATCTGAATCATAGACTGTATAAATAAATGGACGTAGCGTCTCCGTCAGGTCCGTTTTCTCAACTTGATCCAATCATATTCACCTATGGGAGTCGCAATCTTGTCAGACTTTGACTCCTCCTCATTTCCTCTTACCAAAAACGGGCATTGATGTGACGTTGGGGGGGGGGGGGGGGTACGTACGTCGTGGGTGACGTTTACTGAATTAGCCACATTAGCTGCTAGATAAATGGGAGTGGGAGTCAGTGTTGAGATTATTTTCCGGGCGGGAGGGAACAATTCTTTTTAAATTTTGTAACCGAACAGGATTTTTTTAGAGGGCAGAGACTGACATAGCACTCCTTGTCTATAGCGGATATTAGACCACCTGCGTGAGTCAAGTGCAGGCAGGCAGCATTTATGATCTATGATTTAAACTGATATTCAACACAGTACCATGTAGGGCTGTAGTGATACACTAATCTCATGATACGATACGATACACGATATTCAGCCAACAATACGATTCGATTTGATACGATACGATACACTTACATCATTTTCTGAAAGATTTTAAAGGGACAGTGTTAGTTTGGTGACATCTTGTGAGTGTTCCATTGACTGGGATTGAATTAATAAAAACTGAAAGAATCAATAACACAATTTATGGACAGCAGAGATGGTAATAAGTCACTTTTTGCCGTCCGAGTCAAGTCTCAGGTCTCTGAGGGATGCAGCAAGTCCTAATCAATAACTTGGAGGCAGACACAAGTGGCTGTAGATATTCTGCATTATATATTCATGATTATGCTCGATTTTGATGTATATTTGCTTTTTTATTTGTTATTTTTATTGTATTATAGTCATGTATTTTATATTGGCTGCTCATTATGTTTGTCAGAAATGGTGTCAGTCGTGCTGCTGTCTGTCTCAGAGCACTCTGAAAAAAGAGATGTTTAATGTCAGCAGCTCTTTCTGTGAAATAAATACAAAATCCTCCAGCCTCTCAAACACAATGTAATGGTTAACGCTAATAACGCAGAAACATTAACTTTATGTGGTCAACAATAAACCTGTAACGTAAACTTGCCTTTAGCTGACAATAACTAACGAATATTTCTCCCGGTTTAACGGTGTTAGAAGCAGATGGAGGCAGCACCGGCAAGAAAACACTTAAATATAAAAAAGATGACAGAGTTAGCATGCTAATCCGGACAACTAGCCTCCGTGGCCAGAGGCTAGCTGTCACTCAAGAAACCACGCCCCTAATTATTCTTAAACTTTAACCTCCAATAAAATAAAAACTAGCCTGGTCTTAAATAGGTTTAATGATGGATGGCAGAATAGTGCAACTAAATTACTTTTCATTTCATGTCCACCTCAATTTATGAGACGCAGCCCTTAGAAGGTGAGGTCCAATATGTATGTGTGTGACCAGGCTGAGAGGTGAGTGAAAGAGCAACAGATGCCTTGTAGTGTTTCACAGTGTTGCATGCTGGTTAATTAGCTTCCACGAGAATGTGAAATCTCAAACTAAAACTCAGTATTATTGACATGTAAAAACTTGTTCACACTTTGCCTTTGATAACCTCACAATGGGCCTCATTTATCAAACGAACGTACGGCAGAAAAACGTGCGTACGACCATTTCCTGGCGAACGTCGGCATTTATCAATTTGGACGTGAGCGGGAGCTACGATCAAATCTCACGTCTGGTCTGAGGTTGTGTACGCACATTTAAGCCTGTGTATTTGCGGTGCAGCACAGCAAAACCTGGCTGAAAATAATTAACAAACCTCAGCTATCATTAAGCATAAGCAGTCACATATTAAGAACAGATCAAAACGGATTCTTAAAACCAATAAAAAAAATTTTGGTTGGAGCAATTGTACTCACGTGCGCCTGAAGGCACCATCCATGAACGATTACGCATTCATCAATCGCCAAAACTACCACTCGATAAATGTACAGGTGATCTGTGATGCCAAGCTGTCGCTTTTAAACGTGGTGGCCAGGTGACCGGGGACACACACACACACGATTCTTTTAAATATCAAAACAGCTCGGCTCCAGCCCCCCGCGAACCCCGAAATTGAATGAATGAATGAATGAATGAACGTGTTGGCGCGTGGCTGCAGCAAGACGCAGTGCAGAGCCAAAGTCATCTCCTCGCTTCGTGGCTACCCTCGATAAATTGCATTAAATCAAATGATTAACATCTTGGTATGGTTCTTCTAGATGACAAAGGTATCCTCTTACGGAATACCTAATAACCCGCCGGTAGCGCCGGTGTTGTGCGGTAGAGTAGTAAATAAACTACTCCTATAGGTGGAAACAACACCGCTGCCTCGGTTTGACTTCCTCCGTTATTCTTATACAGCGTTTTTATGGGCCCCTTTTATTCCACTCTTAAGAAAAGCTCAGCTTTATTTTGCTCCATCTCGGATGTCAGGATGCCGATCTGTGTGTCGGAAAAGTTTCTTTTCTAACCAGCGTTCTTCCTCTCCATGTTTGACCTCAGTGTGCGAGGCCTCCGAACCAGGAATATTTAAGGGCGTAACATGTTAAAGACGATCGAATTCAGCCGCCGCATTTATCAAGGCCCGCTCATTCGTACGCTGAGATTGGTCAGATGCGAATGTTTCATAAATCACACGTGGGTCCTTTCCTACGACCAATTCTGCGCTCAGATCTGCGCCCGTTTTCGCGCAAGTTTGATAAATGAGGCCCAATGTGTGTATGTAGTTTTAGTTTAGGAAATGGCTTTAATCATAAAGTGGTCTGCTCTACAGGATTTCAGAAGTATGGTTGTAAGTTATTTTTGTTTCGCCAGAATATTATGTTAAAATGATCTCAATGCTCTCACTGAGTGTGTTTACTCCTTAAGTGTGTTTTTAGTGGGTTATTTTTTACACTGCATACTCAGCAGCACCACAATGGCTCATTTGAATATTGCCTATTGATGCCTATCCACATCGGATCTTATTAAAGCTTCAGCAAGAAAACTACAGCTCTGGCTCTCAGGTCTGCCAACCTTCAGAGGAGGATTAGGGGTTTTCAGTTTATTACGTTTGCATTATTTAAAGTTGCAGTTCCTAATATTTTCATCTACTGTAATTACTTGTCTGTTAAGTTGCTTTCTATCAAAGAGTGAGTTTAAATAATGGTAATTGAACATATAACCCACTAATGAAAGCGCTTGTATTTTCTGCTTTGCCGAGAATACGAGAATACGATCTGTCTGTCGCTCCCAGTTGATTTGTTTGTTAATTATTATTCTTTGTTCCTTTTCGTTTTAGTTTCCCGAGGTCCGGTTCCTGCCTCCCCTCGACCGTCTCGTCATGTTTTGTTTTGTACCTTTACCCCTGTTTTTGGATTCCCTTCTTTTCTTTGTTTATTAAATATTTGTTTAAACTGTTCTCTGTTTCCTTGTCTGCATTTGGGTCCAGTTCCACTGTGTTATTCCCTGAACCATTCATGACACTGTAGGCTGTTTAGAGCTGTTTATCAGGCTCATGAAACTCTGATTAAACTGTCAAACTAGGCAGACTGTTCAAATATGACCCAATATTCTGTTACTGTATCTATTTCTCACCTAATTTTCTTTCAGAAACACATTGTAGTTACTGCAATATTAGAAGTATTGTGACCTGACCGCCATTGTTTTCCACTGAGAGAGCACGTCCGTTTTGTTGCTCTGATTTGTTGTCTATCTTATTGCCTCCAGAGACATGTTGCTCTGCACCGTTGATAACGCTCCTTGGAAATTGAAAATGAACTGAGAGTTATACTATCACTAGTTTAATAAACTATAAAATTTGTAGCTGTATCGTAGCTGCTATTGCCACTACTCATCATTGATCATGTTTGCCACCATAATTATTATCATTTTCATATTCTGTCACCTTAGCTGTGCTTGTTTCTACTATTCTGTTGTATTAACTGCCTTAATATATACGTTATATTCACATTACTATAAATATTATAGTTACTGTTAGGCTTTGCTTGCATCTCTGGAAGTGTGTCTGTCTCTCTCTGTCCATCTGTGTGTCTTTTCTCTCTTTCTCTCTCCTTTTCTTCCTCCCCAACCGGTCAAGACAGGTGGCTGTCCTCCACAGAGCTGGGTCTGTCTGACGTTCCTGCCTGTTATAGGGAAGGTTTTCGTTGCCACTGTACTCTACAGAGGAATTGTTGGGTCTATGTAAATCATAAATAAGTCATTGAGTGTGGTCTTTACCTACTCTGTAAAGTGTCCTGAGATAACTTTTGTTATGATTTGACACTATAAATAAAATTGAATTGAATTGAATTGAATTGAATTGAATTGAATAGAGGTTCCAGGCTAAAGGCCTTTACAGACAGGGGGCGTTTTTTTCCTAGATTGATTTGCATCGTATATTCTTTTGACCTGTTGTTTGAGTGATTTCACATAGAACCTGAATACTGTATTACATGCCAATAAAGGGACAGGGGCTTTTTTTTCGTAACGTGGTCAATTTTCAGAGCTTTCACAGCATGAAATACTGGTCAGAGGATTATAAAACAACACCAGCACAGAGGCTTCATAGTCCAAAGTTCAAGACTCAACCTTTACTCTTTTACCACAACAAAGGCAGCACATAACAGACCCACTGATTCTGTTACCTTTCGCAATAAAAGCCCTAGAATGTGTAGCAGGTAAACATTTCACATTTTCATGTTTATTTGTTACACCCCCATTTTGTAAAGGCATTTGTCTATCACCACGCTCAGGACAAAGTGTCAACTTTGTATGCAAGATATCTCATAATGTAGAAAATACTCCAGATAATTTTGTTTTACTTCTGATCTTTTCCATATATTTTTCTGCACTTGCAACATGTCATTCAAAACCACCAGCTTGCTTTGTTCTTTCATTCACTCCCTTCTGTTTTAATGCTTTGAAACACTTTTGCTTCCAAGCAGCATTTATCAACTGGTTCTGCTAGAATTACAGAAAGTTGAGGAAATCACATAGAAATTCTATGTATCTCTTATTGTGTGTCCGACATTGACATATGAAGGTCCAATTGAATTTCCTGTTTGTCCAATTAATTGAACTCATTTTTCTATTTCTAGGTGACTCAATGGGGGCCTGAGTGGAAGTCCTGGGATCATATTGAGCATGTTAGTCTGTTTCACTCTTGATCATTACTTCAAAGGAAGATAGATAGATAGATATCAAAGACAAGAAAACAAGCAGTGCACATTCCCCTACAAATTCACAGCTGTTTCATCTGTAGTAACTCAGTCAAACCATTGAGGTGCTTAACTTTCACAGCTGTCAATATCATATGCTACTTTTAACTGGACTGGCTTTGAATGAGAGTCAATGCTTTAAATGAAAGAGAACATGGCAACATTTCAGAGTCATGCCCCTCATCAATTTAATCAAGTGTACATAACCTGTGACCTGTGATTAACAAACACTTGGGGTATACAAAGGCAAGCCACTAGCAGATATGGCCGACAACGTGAGCTCCAGAATCGACACCCCAACCAACATCTCTCTGAGTTCCACCCACACTGTCTCTGAGACGCTGGAGTACAAGACGGTGTCAGTGTTCCTAGTCCTGCTGGTATGTGGTGTGGGCATTGTGGGGAACATCATGGTGGTCCTTGTGGTCCTCACCACACGCCACATGAGAACACCCACCAACATTTACCTAGTCAGCCTGGCTGTAGCTGACCTGACGGTGTTAGTGGCCGCGGGGCTGCCCAATGTATCTGACAGCCTGACAGGCACATGGGTTTTTGGCCACACTGGCTGCCTGGGGATCACCTACCTTCAGTACCTGGGCATCAACGTGTCCTCCTGCTCCATCACCGCCTTCACCGTGGAGAGGTGAGGATGGAAAACAACCACCTGCTTTACAACTGTTCTTAGTACAGCTTTTACGGGATTGTAATGTTTTGAGTTGTTATTGGCATTCCGTTTGCTTTGCATACCTAACCTAATGCTCTACATGTAAACAAAGTCAATACAATGAGTGGGAGTCACATTTCGGCTTATTTTGATTTTAAAAAAGAGATTTCTATAGAAACCACTGCCAATACATTGATGACATTGATGTTCAAGAACTATGCCTGTGTATTTGAATGCTTATTTGCACAATTTGGTGATTTGCAGATAGAAGTCTTTCCTGTGACCTCAGGAAACTATCCTTCCAAGAAGAACAAGTGCCCCAAACTGACATGTTCAGGTGTCAAGCATTCTAGTGGCTGTATAGAGCTGGCACGTGCACAGATAGACCTCAAAGGAGGTTTGAGCACCACCCTCTTTGTGGGGGAAAAGAAGTTCCTGTTTGTGCACAGCCTGCCCATGTCCTGCCCTGAATCAAAATATCTGCTCAGTAGATTAGTGCTCCCTCCTGGTTTCCTGAAGAACGTCCACACACAAAATTACGCACATAAGCATGCACAGGCACTCAACAGTCAGTGTGAGTCAGTCAGTGTGAGTCAGACATCAGATGTATCAGTATTCAGTATGTCGTCAACTTTTTATTTGTCGAGTTTATGTTTAACATTTATGTGGACAATAATATTTTGATAAGAGTTTTGCCTGATCAGAATTGTTTTCAGTTTTGGTTTCCACCTTTCCAAGCTCCAAACCTTGTCTAATGCAGACAGTCCTAAATGGGGTTCTGCGAATGTCAGATGGTCTGCAGGGGAAACTACCATAATAGCAGAGCAGTAACGTCATGCACAGCAGACTATAGGGCAGGTGGTTTATTTACCGTGACTTTATTCTCGTTAAAACACAGCTTTATTTATTTAATTTAAAAAAAATACATTTTCACATTTCAGAGAACACAGACATGTGGGATATATTGTGAATGTGCAGAATGTTTTGAACATGAACAGAAATCTTGCTTAAAGACATATGAGTTATTAAAATTAAGGGGTTTATTAATTAATTAAAAATTAATTAATGTATCATTGACATGAACAGGTGTCACATGCGTATTTAAAGAGGTTACCTGCCAAAACAAAAGATGAGTGAGGGTAAATCACGTCATACATGTGTGTTGATTCAGCGAGGACAACATTAAATATTTGGAAGCAATACAGAATGCCTGAGACTGTAACATTACATTCCATTATATCTTTATAGTCCAAATTGTACCATTGTGTCTTAATATTGTGTTTAATGTGTGTATTAATTTGAAGAGTCTGTACTAGATGGAATAAAACAAAAGCAAGTCATAAGACTGTACATTTCATGTTGTATGGAAATCAATGGAAACAATTGCTGGGTGAAAGGAAGAAAAATCTGACAAAAAAGTATATGATATAACACAGTTAAACAGTATGATACAACTTGAAAATTGTGAAATGATAGTTGTGTAAGTGCAACAACATGCAAAAACATTTGTATGACCCTCTACATTCTTCCACATAATCTACCTTGTTTTAGAAACTTTTATGATTCTATTTAAACTAACTGGTCATTTTGGCACACCTTCATGTTAATCTGATGGCGATTTAACATGTCTGTTTCATGTCTAAATAAGCACTTGAGTTACCAGTCATGGCAGCAGTCTTAGTAGGTCAGACTAAGACTAGTTACATTTCTGATCACTTTCAACATGACACAAACTGTTAGATTACAGTTTTTCCCAATAGCTAAGACACGCTGAAATTGAGCTCTTCATCATCACTTCCTCAGCACAGCAGAAGTCTTCTCTTACAAATATATTCACACTCTTTCATTGGTTTCTCATATTTTTCTCAACTTTTTCCAAACAGAGATTAACAGAGATCTCATAGAAAGACACAAACTGTGTTAAACAAAAGGAAAACATTTACAACTGATGGAAATCACTTGCATAAATATGAATAATTAATTCACCTGTGTGAAATTCCTTTTTCAGTCAGCAAACAGTCAGGAGCAAATGGACTAAATGTGAAGTTCTGAATCTTTCACCTTTATTTTGTTTTATATTTTGTTGTCCATTGTAGAATGATTAACTGAGCGAATATATTCATCTGCCCACAAGTTGCATTGTTAAATGGAAATATTTGCTTTTGCTGCACGTGTTAGATGTTTTGAGAGTGTTAGAAACTTTCAGTTTAGTGTGTGTACTGTTGAAAACGTCACTTTACACAAATGAGAAAAACTAACGTAAAGACTGCCGCACTACAGAATAAAACTTGCACAGAGAGAGAAAGAATTGAATTGAATATCTTGATGAGAATCTATCATGAACAAAGAAAAACAATCAGTTTAATAAACACTGAAAGAGACTATTTTAAGTTGTCAAGGGGATTATTCACATATCAGTTCAATCTTTTTTCATTCTCTTGATGTGACTGGGGCAAAAGAGATGTTAAAAAAACTAAACAAATCATTTGACAGTTGTTGCCTATATATATATTTTTTTTTTATACCATGGACGAATCAATGAATATTCAGCAAAACTCTAGCATTCATAAAACAAGAATCCTAGCTTAGTGTTAAGCTCAAGATGAAGCATTATTACCTGTGCAGAACTAAAAACGAGAAAAACATTGCCTAAACAACACAGTGGTATTTACTTACCAGCAGATTGTTGGCGGTTAAAATATTAACATGAAATGACAGCCATGGTTGTATTTAAACCTCCCATTTTCTCTTTGCACACAGGTATATAGCTATCTGCCATCCAATGAAGGCTCATACAATGTGCACAGTGTCCCGGGCCAAGCGGATCATTGCAGGGGTTTGGATCTTCACCTGTGTCTACTGCATGCTGTGGTTTTTCCTGCTGGACATTCAGGTTAGATGAATATACTGCATTCTGCATTACATTTTTTGTGTTACTGGATTAACTGGCTGGGGGCCACAGCAGAGTCACCCTCGATTATTTATTAAAAAATAAGGCTTATGGTAATAGTTGTTTATGTACTGTGGCCACAATAATTTTAGAAGTGAAGGGTAAAAATATAAGTTTACATAAACTTAATACTACTACTACTAATTTTATATATATATTTGTATATCTTACGACCATTAATAATTAATGGCACATTTATTATCTGTTTTAAATGGGCCTTAAGGGGATATGTGTTTAATACTCTTTATTAACATGGGAGTGGACAAATATGCTTGCTTTATGCAAACCTGTAATTTCCGCCTTAACTTTGACAGCCATAATATACCCCACCCCAATAAGTCTCTATCAAACCACATTGACCTCTGCTAGTAACATTAGTGCATATATATACTATATATTTCTGGCTAAATTAATTGTATTTATACTAAATTGACTTTATTTTTTTATGACACCTGTGGGCTGCATTTAAATTAAGAATATAATAATGATTTGTGATTACCAAGCCTTTTTTGTTAATATGCACGCAAATTGTGCTCTGTACCGCTTCTGATTATTTTTTGTGTTTAGATTTGAAAGGTTATTATGCATCTCAGCCCAGAGCCTCTAGCTGCTTGCATATCTATGATTACTGTGTGACATTCAGGTGGGCCAGGATGGACATGTGCAGTGTGGCTACAAAGTGAAACGGGAGCTCTACCTGCCCATCTACCTCATTGACTTTGCCATTTTCTACGTCATCCCCCTGCTTCTTGCCATCGTGCTATATGGTTTAATAGCACGCATCCTTTACCTCAGGTACTTAAAACATCTTTCAAACCATATTTCTTAATTGATTAATTCATTCATTTTACATATTTTTTTACATATGTAAGCAGTTTATTCATCATGAGGATCACTACTCAGCAGGGGCGGCATGTAATGTAGGCTAGAGAAGGCTAAGCCTCCACTATTTACTGCAGGCTATCTTGCACCCTACACTGCATCCAGATCCCAACTGCAGCACAGGGGCAACAGCCAGTACATCTGCTAGTACTGAATCACATTCTACCTGTACAGGAAGGAGAGATGACCCGGAACGGGACTAATTTTGTCATTGGTTGCAAATGGGGGCGCACAGGTGTAACCGAGTTGTCACTCACAGGAAACCATCATGCATCCACGCCTTTTTTAAGGTAACATCAATGCACATAAACGCCACCGGCCATAAAACTGAGCTGGAATATTTTCAGTTACAGTGGAGGTGAACGACTGACTTTGAGGTGCAGGAGCCAGGAGGTCCTGGCCATCTGTGATGAGGAAGTGATTAAGTGGTAGATGAGTGGGCTGTGAGGGGTAACGTGATGTTACTGTATGTGCCTTGTTTTCTACTTTTGACAGGCTAACAAACCCTCCTGTGTCAGTAGCATTTTGTCATTAACGGTGCGGGGAAATAACAACAAAGGGACTGGACCCAAATGCAGACACGGACACGGGGTAAAAGTATAAACAAATATTTAATAAACACAACAGAAACGGGAACAATACAGGGGAAACAGAGACACTGAAGACGAGACGGTCAAGGGTAACAGGAACGACGAAACGACGGACGGTCAGGAAACAGGAACGAGGAAAACAGGGACGTGGGAAACTATGGGAAGAAAAAAGACAACAATGATTAACACAAACAATCAACGAGGAGCACAAAACCTGAACAAACGAGAAACGGGAGCCGATTAGACGAAGAGTTTACCAAGTAAAGGATAACAACGGTCTGGCGCTGCATGCCTGTCACTTCTGGCTTCTTATACTCCATCAGGTGATTAGCGTAACAAGCTGCAGCTGGGAAGGAACACGCCTACCCGTACCTGGACAAACAAACACAGAGGGGAGACACATGTAGGGAAAAACAGACAGAGGAAGACAAACTCACACAAGAGGGAGAGAGGAGGGACTGACAGAACCGACTCTTGACACATTTATCCAATAGCGGCTGGAAGTTCTTTTGAAAAAGGTCCCTGAAGGAGCTGATGACAAACACCCCCAAATATTTGAACCCCTCGTCAGCTGTTTTAAAGGGGACTATGAATTGTGGGAGTGATCTCACCAAGTTGTTGGCAAAAAATAACTCACTTTTCTGAATATTCAATTTATACCTCGATAGGTGCCCAAACTGATTCAGGATTCCTGTTCAAAACCTTACAGGACTTTAACTGTTAACGAGGCAGTCTAAAAATAATATAAAATATATAAACTCCGGTCTGGGGCTGTTATAGCACAGCTACACACCAACTCAAGGTTATCCAACATGACATCACAACATGACATCTGCTCATCTGCGGTGAAATCAAGAGCCCTCCCACGGTCATCAGGGCTCATCTGTGCAGGTGGATGTTATGAAGGCTTTCACCTTGGTGACCGTAGAGAGCCTTTTCCTGCCTCCGTCCTTCATTGTGACGACCAGTCTGGGGGGGAACAGCAGCGTGGATCTGAAGCCCAGGTTGTAAAGCTCCGACATACAGCTCTGTATTGTAGCTGGCCTCTCCTGGCGCGGGCTTCATGTATGATTTTCTCTTTTCACCTGGTACCTGTGCAGCCTGATGATGGCTGGTTTCTAGGTTTCTCAGCAAGTGTTTGGTGAGCCCTGTCACACTCCGGCGGTGATTCCAGGAAGCCTTCCCCGAAAACCTCCAGGAGCAGCAAACATTGTTGGGCTGTCTTGGTTAACAAGCCTCTTCATTATCATGGGAGTTTACTGTTCCAGTTTAGTGTTTTGTGGATTTAGGCTTATTATATTGTCTACCAGGTAATCCTGTGGCAGGTACTAAGGGATGGGATATCAGGGCTGTTTCTACAAGCCACCCAGTCCTTATATAACCGAAGTGAGAGCTGTGTCCATATACCTGGCACCAAGTGTATGGCCTCTGCCATTGTTATCCCTTGTCATCACTCTGTTTATTATTTCCACGGACAGCATCTCAAGGCTCAGCCAGGGGGAGGAGAGTGTCTCCTTTTTTTATTGTTTTGTTCTGTTGGCCTCATCAGACCAAGACCTTCAGCACACACTGGGATGATTTGCAGCTGAGTATAAAGCAGTAGGACTGACAGTCAATACTTCAAAGTCTGAGACTGTGGTTCTCTGCTGAAAAAAAAAACAGGTGGCTTCCATTGGGTTGGGAGTGAGTTGTTGCATTAAGCTCTCGATATACCAGTCGATCTATGTTCCAACCCTCACATGTGGTCATGAGCTTTGGGTAATGACCCAAAGAATGAGATCACTGATACAAGAGGGCGAAATTATTTTCCTCCTTAAGGTGAGGAGCTCACACATCCTGAGGGATCACAGATGAGTCGCTGCTCTTTTGTGTCGAAAGGAGTCAGCTGAGATGGTCTGAGCATCTGATCAGGATGCAACCCTTTAGGTTTTAGGGGCACATCCAAAAAAAGAGAAAACATATTGGACTTAGTTATCAGACGGCAAAAACACAACTCTGAATAACTTCTAATGTTGTTTTGTGTGTGCTGCAGGTGTAAATAGGCAATTGCTTGCTAACTCATAAAACATAACAACTTTTTATTGTAATATGTCAATGTTGTGTTTGCAGCTGGTTTCTGCTGTGCCCAGAAGAAAAAAACTTTTTTAATCATAAAGTAATGAAGCTGCGAGTAGGGACTCTTCTTATTAGACTGCAAATCAAATACTGATGAAAAAAAGACACAACTGATGTAGTGTAAAGTATTGCTTTGCTTTGATGTTTTGTTTGATGATCAGTTTAGCCTTTTTTGCAAGATCAAAATATTTAAAGAAACCCTACAGCACTTTAATTGAATCAAGAAACCAAACCAACCAACAAATCTAACATGCTGCTGTCCTTCCAGCCCTCTGCCCAACCAACCTGACACCAGTGGCACCACACTGCGTCGGAGCTGCCGAGAAGCCTCTGAGGAAGAGAAGGGGGGCCGCCAGGGCCGTCCAAAGGGGACTCTCTCCTCCAGGAAACAGGTTTCTGCCTCATCCTACATTTACTCCCTTTCCCATTAACCCTTCTGTGCTCTCCTTTGTTGTGTTACATCTTGTCTTATCTATCAAGTAATTGCTATGCGATAGCTTTAGTCACATTTGACCTTGGTTTCATCTTTAGCTGTGTGTGGTATCTGCTGGGAATATAGAGGCCATGATTCCCTCTTAACAGCATGGTGATGATGTCCCTGCTATCCATTGTCTCAGAAAAGTGCCCGCTTGTTGGCTCTCTGTCCTGGCTGTTACGAGGCCCTAAAGGCAATCGTGGCGGTAATAAGTTTTTTGAGCAATCAAAGAGCCTTCTTACTGAGAAAGCCCTCTCCCTCCCAGGTAGCATGGTATTGCTGCAGTGCTGCTCTATGCACTTGGATTGTTGAATAAATTCTCTCCGGCTTTTTGGTCTTATAAGCATCTCCCTTTATAAGCCTTTATTCATTCAGAAGGGTTACAACAAAGTTTGTCTTGTGTCGACATTTTATTCTTTGAAAAGTTGTATAGTAATTGAAAAGCCATATCAGAGGGACTTTGTTTCTCTACAAAAGCAATAGAATTTTCTGTCTTTGAATGTCTGAGATCCATTAGCATATTTGTATAAAACACATATTCTCCTATTTGAACAACACAAGAAAGTAATGACTTACCTTTTTTAAATCATGAATTAGTTGACTTGTTTTAAAACACTCAATACTGCATTCTGTAGGGCAGAAAATATATTTAAAAAAAACATTTGATATGCAAGTATGTATTACTGTTTTTCCTGTATCCCTCTATCCTGGTGACAGTGTCGTGTCTGCCCGTTGATTGATTCCCTTGACCTTTAAAATCAAAATTTTCGAAAATGTCTGATTTTATAATAACTTTGTTTGACAGCCTATTAATGAGTAGGTTATGAAAGTTGTGCAATACATTCCCCATAGCTCTTTTTTGAATTTGTGTCCACAGGATTTCTTTTTAAGGATTCCACTGTGCTACATTCTTCAAAGGCTAAGATTCTATGATATTTTTGCAAATCTTATTGTGTATTTATCAGTCATTTTATCGAAGCTTTAGCAGGTTTGTAAATTACTCTTAACTTTATGAATTTATTTCCACATTTGCCAATTTCTCACAACCATCATTTGCAACTACTTGCAGGTTGTCTTGGGCCGTCAACCAGTTCACTCTTTTGGATAACACAGACAATCTCAACCACTTGCTTGGAAACAACTAACAAACGTACAATCCACCAATGGAATGTCATGAAATGTATAACAGACATACTGTATATATTCCCCAGAGCAGATTGTATGTATGTTTACCTATGGTGATCCTCTGACTTTTCATCTAGTGCTATTGTCAGGTCAAAATACTTTAGCAACTTTATCACCGATACCTGCAAATTACATGACTTCTGCAACAATGTGCACACCAGGGATGGCACCAAAGGTCTTCGCAGTTCTTTTGCTGGAACACTTCACTTTCTGATTTAATCCCAAAAGGAATCGTAAGGAAGCAGTATTGACCCAATGTTGTAATAAAGGTGCATCATTTTGAAGATGGCTCATCCAGCTTAATCTGCCAGTATCCATCTTTTTCATCCAGGGTGGTGAAGATGGGTTTTCCTGCAATTCTGCACCACACATTTTCAGAAGTAGGAATGGAGTAGTGCTGTCGTTTGACAGCTATATTTACGTTACAAGGGTCCAAGCATACCCTTAGTGAACCATTTTTCTTCTTTGTGGCAACAAGACAATTCACCCATTTAGCTCATTGACGAGTCTTATCACCGCTCTCCTCTCCAGATCTTGAAGTGTGACTTTCAGTGAGTCCATGATCGAAAGAGAAATGTTTCTACAACCATGAATCACAGGGGGGGGGGGGGGGGGGGGGCAGATGGGTCAGTGTGTACATGATGTAGACCAGGAAAGTCACGCAGTCCTGTGAAGACCACAGCATACTTCTCAATCAGCTCCTTTTTTGTCGATGGAGGCTTTGACGACTGTGGGGGCGTTATTGTGAGTGTTTACACCCTCTTTACCAGCCCCAATTCTGTACATGCTTCACCTCCCAGAATTGCTTTGTCTGCCTGTCCGGTTACATGGAACTCCACAGTGACTGTGTGTCTGGCGGTTTTACACTGCAGGAACACCACATGAAGGCAGGTGGGCTCCACCAAAAGCTATTAACAGTCTTTGCGGGACGCAGCTGAAGGAGACTTGGCAGCTGCTTAAAAATGGACAAGGGTAGCACACTGGCATCAGAGACATTATCCAGTTTGCATTTTACTGCTACACCTCTGATGCTGGCTGTTTCAAACCATTTGCTGTCCTTTGTGAGGCTCACAGTTTTTTGTCCATTACTGTCTATCATGCCAATATACATACATACATACATTTCATTCTCGATGTTATTGAAAGTCTTAGCCATGAAGTTGCCACGTTTCTCACCAACTGTGCGACATACTTTGGAGAAGTGATTCTTTTTTCCGCACTTGTGACACAACCGCTCTGTAACCTGAGCATTGGCGGGGCTCATGCTGTCTTTCACTTTTTTGACAGTTCGTTGTGGTCTGCTTTTTGGTCTTGTTGAACCTGTTGCTTGTTCGTTTTTGTCCTTTTGTTTTCACCACAGCGCATCAATTGGAGCATCACATGACAGGGGTCATCTGCATCGCCTGTATTAGTGACTTGGCGAATGGCCCTTTGAAGTGTAAGTCCATCTTCCCGGAGCAGTCTTTCTTTTAGACGGGGATCATTAATGCTGAACACTAGCTTATCCCTCAGCATATCATCATCACTTCGGCCAAACTCACAGTCTTTTCTTTTCTAACACAGTTCTGTGATATATCTGTCCACTGCCATTCCTGATGACATCGCATGGGACTAGAACTGATGCTGTTCAAACACAATGTTGTACTCTTTGAATGCCATGAGAACGTCCTCGATCAACATGTCATCATCTTCAGAAGGAACAAAATAGAGTGTTATACACTTCTAATGCTTATTCGCCTATAGTATGAAGCAGGATAGCCATTTTAACCTCCTCCTCTTTCTCTGACGCACCTGAAGCAATCATGTACGACAGTGTTGTTCCCGTCAGTTTTTCAGCAACATTGAGTATTAGATGTGGCAGCGGCTTGAACTGCTCCATCCTCACACTGTAGCTGTTAGGTGTTAGTAGAATGCTAACTCTTTTAACATGCATACAGTACCTCGGCACACTCCGCAACTCCGGATTCTGACACCATGTTGTAGTGTGTATTATGTTCTTGCGTGACTATTATAGTGTGCATTGTGGTTCTCTATGATAAATAACACATATGGAGGCGAGGCTGTAACATGCTCTTTTAGTGGCCGCTCAACTTCATAACAACATACAGCAGTAATCCATCACTGAACACATGGAGTGACATTCATGAACAGTGCACCGTGTGCTCGATCAGATGCACCACAATACTTACTCAACGAAAGAAATTTGAAGATTCAAAACATACCTTGGATTGTTATGTGTCACTCAATTCTCCGTTTAATCCCGCAGGAACAGATTCAAACAAACAATATGAAATCATTCATGTTATTCTAGTCAACAAGACTGTAATAATCAAATGAAGATTTTTTTAATACAACATTTTACAATTTATCTAACTTACCAATACAATAGCAGCTATCTTGTGTGTCAGGTGAGCATGGTTATGGTGAAATACCTTTAGCATCACTCTCTATATTCCTTAATGGGCACACAAGCTTACGATTCGGTAACAAAATAATAGCTATGTAAAAACAGCTTGCAAAAATGTGATATAAAATGAGCTTAATAGTGTGAAAAATCTGCTTATATCTAGTCACCAGAATACACTTAAAAACCACTTTATTAGGTACACCTGGTTTAAACTACAATTCAGTCTTATCCAAAGTCCCTGCAATAATTCATACCTTCATTGTAATGAAACGTTTTTGTTGAAATTAATTAATTTTATTCAATTGTGTGATTGTTTTGGGGGCTGATGTTGAATATGATGTTTTATATCTAAAAGCAAACTCAGTTTTATTTTGATAATTCCGTTAGCTTCATACTGGAAAAAATGTGTCCTAACAGTGCAAAGTTACTACATTATATCATGCTCAAGCTAACATTAATCTTAGCCTTTCTTTTAATAACAGCCTGTGTTTTGAAAATAATATTGTACTCACCAAACCAGAGGGCTTACAACAAGGAGCAGCAACAGTCTTAATATAATGGCCGATACCGACCGACAGTTTCTGGCAAAAGGTTACGTTACTTTTGCTAGCTTAATTTTAATGCACCAACCTGCTTCAACATTCTGATACAGTCACCCAAGTCCATGGTTGTAAAATAATGAACACAAACAAGTATTTCGTTCACTGCACTATGAATAAATCTGGGTTCTATGGAATATTATCACTTAATCCTCAACTTTATAATTTTAAACCTGTTACTTTCAAACTCGTCTCGCCTTGCGAGGGGAAGGGTAGGCATCTGAAAATTTTGGAGAGAGTGAGCCTGAACGTGGTGAACAGAGACTTCAGATGCTTGGTCCCTATATAAACTCAGAAGTTATCATTTAATAATGGACACTCACTCAGAAACACTGAACCAAGTAAAATTAAAAACACCATCTCTCATTAGAAGAACTCAAGTTTATTGTTGGGTTATAAGCTTTGATTGCTGTATTATTATTGATTATGAGTTAGTAGTGCTGTTTGGGTTTACAGTGTAATATGAATGTAATATCCATAACATAAGATCACTCTGACATGAGGAATATTTTTACGATGTTTAAAAATACAAAGAAATGGCCAAAATACACAGAGCTACCATAGAGCTGTAGCCCCGAAAAGCCACACCACTGAAGACACACCTTAAAAGTGGAAGCTGCTGAAGTGGAAAAGCACATCTGTGCCATGCTGGGCTGGTTCGCCTAGTCGGGTCGAGTTGGGTCGGGTCGAGTAGGTACCATGCAGGGGAAAAAATGGCATAAGTTACAGGGGTTTCTACAGGGTTCCCATCCTTACCTGGATGTATGTCAACAAAAGTAGTAGTTTATGTCAGTTTAGGGTTTTATGTACACAGGCTTGAACTTCTGACTTAAAAGACAACAAATAAAAAAAATTCGAACACAGTTGACCATGTTTACTATGTATTTACTATATATGTACTTTAAGTTGTAGGGTTTTACGCCCATCCAAACTGTGAAGGTGCTCTAACTGCTAGTTATCAAACAATGGGTCTCATGCTATTTATTCTCAAGTGTGTTGTACGTTATACGATATGATTGGATTTTCAATTCACAATCGGATATTAAAAAACCAAAAAATAAGTTAGTTTCCATTTCCCCAGTAAAGCAGCTGCGAGGACGCTGCTGTGTCAGAGAGGGATTTCTGCTTCTTCTTTGATATTTGAACTTGTGACAACACCTGTTTAAGGTCCTGAGGGTTTTGACTGTTGGGAGTTGGGACTGGTTTTGTTCAAAAGTCCTTTATCTATCTTTATGGCCTATTGTTGTTGTTGTTGCCATAGCTACCGTAAACATTCAGGTAACGTTAGTGACAGAGTACCATTATTATTATTATTAGGGCCCGAGCACTGACTAAGTCGGTCGAAGACCCTATTGTAATTGGAATGATTATTATTATTATTATTATTATTATTATTATTATTATTATAATTTTTCCTCCTCTTAAATCCTCCTCATTTTTGACTTCTGGTTTGGCTGAGATGGAGTAGACACGGGTCAAGTCTTTCTCCCGCAACTTTTGTTAATTTATACGTTTCAGGACCCCGAAGGTCACAACAATAAACCGAAACATTCGACCAGACAGACTGTAAAAGACCAGGGGGTGAAGGCAAGCCCCGCAGAGGAGGTAGGTGGCGAGATTATCATGGCGGCCATTACTAACCTCTTGGAGCATCACCGTGCAGCCCTCTCTGCGGAGTTCAAAGCCTCCATTTCAATGCTCGAAGCAAAGCTGGACCACGTCCACGCCACAGTGTCGACCACGCTCTGAAGATAGGCTCCCTCGAGGTAAATGCAAATTTACAGGGCGAGGGTCTGCTAACAATGGAGGCCTCCTGTGCCGCGCTAACGGAGAGCAACGCTAAGCTGCTGGCTAAAGTCATCAACCTGGAGTACCGGAGCCGACGCAATAACATCAGAGTGATTGGATTACCAGAATCTGTCCGCAGCCCACAGTCTTCTTCACAGAGCTGCTCATGGAGGTTTTCGGGGAAGGCCTCCTGAAATCACCGCCGGAGTGTGACAGGGCTCACCGCACACTAGTTGAGAAACCGAAGCAGGGGCAGAGACCACAGCCAGTTGTCATCAGGCTGCACAGGTACCAGGTGAAGGAGAAAATCATATGCCAGGAGAGGCCAGCTACAATACAGAGGGTATCCCATCGCCATCTAGGAGGACTACGCTCCAGAGGTGGTGTAGCAGTGCCAAAAAAAAGAGAGGTGATGTCTGGGCTTCAGACCCACGCTGCTGTTCCCCGCGAGGGTGGTCATCACGATGAAGGACGGAGCCAGGAAAAGGCTCTCCACGGTCACTGAGGCGAAAGCCTTCATAACATTCGCCCGCACAGAGGAGCCCTGATGACCGTGGGAGAGCTGTTGATTTCACTGCAGATGAGCCGCTGTCATGTTGTCTGGATAACCGTGAGTGGTGCTGACTGTGTCGCTGTGCTATAACAGCACCGGACTGACTGGAGATTATATATTTTATATTATTTTAGGCCGCCTCGTTAACAGTGAAAGTCCTGACGGACTGCCGACTTTCTGTCTGTTAAACTTTTGAACAGAAATCGATAAGTGGTCACTTTAACGCACTGTGGACATGTGTGTTTTCTGATGCTTTTTTAATTCCCGTTTCTTCATCCTGTTTTTGTGCCTGCTCACATTGTTATGTGAATTCAGTTTGTCTTTGGTCGGCCTTCGTGCCTAGCACTGGAAGCTTGTGTGCATGTGGATTTCAGTTTGTTATTATATATTTATTTCACAGCTAAGAGGGCGTGGATGAGCCACCTATTCCACTCGAAATTTACAGATAGAGTTAGAGGGGCAGCATCATCATTTAGAAAAGGGTCCTGTTTTAGCCAACAAATGTAATCCTAGATACTGACGGCCGCTATGTCATAGTCTCGGGCACACTCCAGAACACACCAGTGGTCTTAGTTTCGGTTTATGCACCCACCTGGGACGATGAACAGTTTTTTACAAGGCTATTCTCCAAAATCCCAAACGCTGACAGTCATTGCATTCAACCTGGTGCAGGATGTGACTCTTCACAGATCTTCTCCTACACAGGTTACGCTATCCAAATCAGCACACAAAGTAAAAACATATGCATCACAGTTGGGAATTTCTGATCCCTGGAGGTTAAGAAACCCCCATGGGAAAGCTTTCTCCTTTTTTCCCCATGTATACCATTCATTCTCCCGAATTGATTGCTTCTTAATCAATAACAACCTCCTCGACTGCGTGAATGCATGTGAACATCACCCAATAGTCACTTCTGACCAAGCCCCTACCACAGTTGACATTAGTTCTCCACAAGATACAATTCCACGTTCACTGTGGAGGTTCAGCTCACACTTATTGTCGGATAGTTTAACTTTTTTGATCAGGGAGATAAGGCAGAGGGCTCCTGAAACAGCAGGCCCATGCAGCTAGTGCTTCCAGACTAATCTCTAAAATTCAACTACCAGACGGTAGCCACACTTCTGACCCAGTGATGATCAACAAGTCTTTTTCTGATTTTTATACCGCATTATATACTTCTGAATTACTGCAGCGACCCCCAACCCCTTAGACTGCTTAACGTACCCTCAGATTGATATAAACATCGCTAGGGAGCTCGGTAGACCCATCTCTCTGTTGGAGGTGCACGAAGCGATCAAGTCTATGCAGAACAGGAAATCACCTGGTCCCGATGATTTTACAGTGGAGTTCTTTAAGGCGTACTCGATGCTATTAGCTCCCATTCTTGTGAGAATGTTTAACGACTCCTTTACTGAAGGCAGACTGCCAGCGACCTTGTATGAGACATCTATTTCATTGCTCCTGAAGAAAGACAGGTTTTTATCAATCCTGAATCAGTTTGGACACCTATTGGGGTATAAATTGAATATTCAGAAAAGTGAGTTATTCTTCAACTTGGCAAGATCACTCCCACAATCCATATTTCCCTTTAAAACAGCAGATGAGGGGTTCAAGTATTTGAGGGTGTTTGTCACCAGCTCCTTCAGGGACCTTTTTCAAAAGAACTTCCAGCCTCTATTGGATAAATGCAAATCAGACTTGTCTAGATGGGCAGGCCTCCCCCTGTCCCTTGCAGGCCAGGTTAATCTTATGCAGATGGTCATTTTACCAAAGTTTTTGTATCTTTTTCAACACCTCCCAATTTGTCTTAACGAATCGTTCTTCACTAAGCTAGACCAACAACTTAATGCCTTTATCTGGGAAAATAAACCAGCCTGTATCAAAAAACATACTCTTCAACTCCCTAAACCTGAAGGTGGACTAGCACTCCCTAATTTACGCCACTACTTCTGGCCTTGCAACATTAATAAACTTTTATATTGGCTCCGCTGTGAAGTTGCAGACGTCTATCGGCCCTGTGCTCATACTGAGATAGCATCTTCCTCCTGCTCTTTGCACTCTACGATTTGCTCACAGCTCCCCATAACTGCCCACAAGGTCTCATCTAATCCGGTTATCGTTAATGCCATTAAATTTTTCGGTCCAGTTCAGGAAGCAATACGGCTTGCAAAGGGCTTTGGTCCTTAGCCCAGTTTTGAATAATCATGCGTTTCACTCAATCATTTCCCAGAGATGGTAAGAGTCAAGGCCTCAAAATGAGACACATCACCATCTACTGGCACAGGAAATCAGACTTATATGGCATAGGTGTAATCCAGCTTAAAAATCTCTATTAATAATAATTATTGCATATTAAAAACCAAGATGTTTGAAATAAAAACACTAAGATTTCATAGTGGAAAAATCATTTCATGAAATATGTTTTGTTTATGATAGAAAAACAGATGTTCGCTTAAAAAAAGAGAACTAGAACTGTAATAAAATAAGCTATTTAGAGTTTTAATTTGTAAGAGCTGGTTTGGAGATGTTCCTTCATCCAATCGGAGAGAAGCTCCCGCCCATTGACCTGATCGGACCGGGTTCACTTCCTCTGAAGCTGCTGGCTGATGTTGTTTGTGTGCTTATTACTATATTAAGAGCACAGAATATTTTGATACTGTTGATTTTGAGAAGTTATTTCAATAAAATATGATTATTTGAATGCTGTTTATTTTATTACTGAGAATTGTGATGTGATATTACAACAGTAATTCAGTAAAAAATAGTTATTCTCGATGGAAATAGTTTGTCTAGATTTAATATGATTTATGTTCTATAATTCATTGACAGCTGAGAAAATTAAAATGAATGCTCTGATCCTACTTATTGTAGGTCAGGTTTTTTTCGTTGGACCCTATTGAGATTTGGACCACCTGGATGTTGGAGCCAGTCGCAGCCGTGGAGAAAGATGGTGAAGTAAGGACAATGGCGGAACGTACTCAGTTTGATATGAAAGAAGGGGATTTCGAAGATCTGCTGTTTTTAATCAGATATTTCATGTATACCCGTAAGAGCTGCAATAAAGCGTCAGGCAGCTGAAGCTCATGGGGGGAACAGGAGGCGTCTACTGCGGCTGCTACTGTCGACCCGAGGCAGAACAATACCTGAGGACGGGGTGCATTGTGGGAGTTGCTGATTTCAAGCCACAAGTGCCATATAGTCACTTTCTGTTTTTTACTCGGTCAAGAAGGCACCAAATTAGAAATGTATGTTACATATACTATGGCCCACTCTCAATACAGATTAATATTTCCACCCGTGAAGTATGCCTTTTTGCATCTGGTTCTGTGTCAGTGTATCCTTTCTCTGCATGAACACAGGCTTCGGTGAGACTGAACTCTCATGTAAGAGCAGAGAGATGATCCTAATCTCATGTGTTCAAGAGGCTCAGAGGATTTGCATAATGTGATTTGGGATTTACATCGAAGTATGCTTAATACCGCAGATGCTTTTACGCTAAGTTCTTCAGTAGGCACTTGAAGCTCTTCCATTCATCATTTGATAGACCAACTCAATCTGATAGTGTGTACCAAATAATGGCACTTTTATGATTGGAGATTAATACAGTGTGGTGTGAGATAGTATAGTTTTAATCTCTGAGAGTTTCTTCATGTCTGTGATCTCCTCAAGTGCATGTTGAGAGGAAGAGATGGGGAAGCTTGGTCATTGTTGCCCTGGGTGAGCCGATAGCATCTGCGGCTACATACAAATTCTGTGGTTCAATGGGCTGAACTGCGCATTTACTGGATTCTGGATTAAGTCTGAGAGGATGCTGTTGTTAAAAGAAAATCTGATTTGTGTGTAATACCGGAGTTGCAACCACATAACTAAAGTTATATTTAATTCATATTTATGACACCCAGGTGCTTTCTGTATCATTATGGCAGCAGATAGATAACTAGAACCTTCTCCTTCGTGTTCAATTAAACGCTTTGTTGTTGTTTTACCTTTTTAACTACCTGCTGAGGTGGCTGTAACTGGATCCAGGATATTTGGTATCAACCTGGCACACTGAAGGCGGTTGAGGACTTGAATACATGGTGAGGCAGGTGGTAGGTGTGTTATTGGCGACTGATAAGACTAATCACTCGGGTCTACAGGCTGACTGGCTCAGTGCCCCTTCTCTGTCTCTCAGGGGTTCAGAAATGTCTGATCCGTTTCCATGGTCACTAGCCAGTGGTGAGGTGAGGAAAAGGGTCAAGGCATGCTGAGGGTGTTGTAGTACACACAAAGAAAAACATGTGGGCACACCTCTCTGGGACACTAAAGTGCTTTGCCATTTGAGCTTGAATACCTTGTTGTCCATTTAGTTCTGTTGGTTGGTTGCCATTGTTTGCGTTGTGTCTACGGCTAAAGCGATTCCTCAAGAAACTTGAATAACTCAATTATTAAAATTATCAATGAAAATTTGTTGAATCCATATAAGTATACAACACACTGTTTCACAGAGATGATTATTATTGTTGCACAACATTCTTACACTGTAGAAACATGACAAGAAGAAGATGTGGGTCTGATCCCGGACTACCTGACTCCCCGCCAGAACAGGCTACACAGGAAGATGGCCACCAGCTGACTGTAACCCCTGTTGCTGGGTCATGCACTGGCTGAAAATCGAGTTGTTACAGCACCTAACTGATAGGAGGAACTGAATTTGATTAATTTGTTTATCACTCCACAACAAACAAGAATTAGCTAACTAGTCCATTGGTCAGAATGATTTTCACTGGCAGCCACATACGGGATGATTATGTTGTTTTCTTGTTTTCTTTTTCTTTTTCACCCACTTTGGTTTTCTTCCTGGAAGCAGCTGCCGTTTTCACAAAGGTCCAGCTGGCGTAACCACAAGTTGTGAGGGCACCTCTCAGGTGCTTGCGATCTTCCCCTTGGACCCGTGAAATGGGGTATCAGAGACACTCAGTAGGATTTTCAACAAACACTGCATCCCTGTGTATTTCAAACCCAGCAAAACACTCAGACAGAGACAATTACATCCCAAGGACAGACCACCACACACCCACAAAAGCAATCTGGTTTATGCTGTCAAATGCAACGAGGAATGCAAAGATCTCTACATTGGAGAAACAAAACAACCACCGCATAAACGCATGGCCCAACGCAGGAGAGCTAACTCCTCAGGCCTGGACTCTGCTGTTCACTTACATCTCAAGGAGAAAGCCCACACCTTTGATGACAACAATGTCCACATCCTGGACAGAGAGGACAGATGGTTTGAAAGAGGAGTAAAAGAAGCCAACTATGCAAAAGTAGAGAAACCATCGCTAAACAGAAAAGGAGGTCTGAGACACCACTTATCTCCAATTTACAATGCTGCCCTTTCATCCCCAAATACCTGGTTCTCCACACCAGTCCCAGCCTGGTCAGATGCGTACATGAACTGATGAAGCCTCTTTGATGAGAGGTGAAATGTCTTCCTAGAAAAATAACCTAGTCCAGTTGCTTTTGACTGAAATTGCTTTTGGGATAACGATGACCTGGACAAAAGAGAACATTCACAGACTTAGTATAACTAAAGGTTTTTGCCATGAAATAAAACTGTATTTTACTGTTTAATAAACAGTCTGTATGAATATAAAATACTGCCCTTTTCTGCATAATTTCTCTCAAAATATCATAGAAATAAAAGTCTTGCTATTCCATAAAACGGTATATTACTGTGAAATAAACAGTCTAATATAAAATACTACTTTATTTTGTATAAATTCTCTCAGAATATTGTAGAAATAAAACAGTGTTTTACTTTACCTACTTTTACAGGGTGGAATAAAATGATTACTTTCTTTGTAAAGACTCCTCCAGTGATGAGAACTTAACATTGGCTTTCAACAAACTTTTTGGGATAATTTTAACAAAATAACTGCAAAACACATTGTCCCAAACCCCCATTCCTTAAGGGTTAGTGTTAGTGGTGTAGGTCTATATCCACTCGTGATCTGCAATGAGAGTTAGAACTCTTGGATTAACTGAAAGGACTTTGTTCTTCAACTCGACTTCGGTGCCACGCTCCGGATTTATTGAGTAGAAACACCTTAACAAAGAAAGAAAAAAATTGTAATAATAACTGAACAACAATTGAGGGACAAAATCAAAGCACTTGCATTAATAAGTGATATTGTAACAAGAAATTGCACCTTTGGAGAAAATCTAGTGTTGACCGTAGTTCCACTGGGTAGTGTATGTTAAAGCAGTAGTAAACACAAACAACAGGCAGAGGGCAAACATGAAGGAAGTTGACAATCTGTTGGTCAATGCTAAACATTTTTTTTTTGTTTAATAACAAGGGCTTCTGTGTCAGCAGTTGACTTAACTGCAACATAACCTACAACAATCAAAACATAAGCCAATTATAAAACCCAATGTCATTACATTTGTAGATTTAGGCAGATGATTTGGTTACACTTACCACATACAATAATCAATCAATCAATCAATTATACTTTATTCATCCCCAAGGGTAAATTCTTTAATTATTCTTTTCTGATAATGCAGGGTGTTGCCGGCAAGCTCCCTGTCTGAACCTCTTGGGCCAGGCATGTCTCCTCAACGTAATGGAACAGGTTTTCTTCCTTCCCACCAAAGTGAGCCTGATCTCTCAGTCTGGGTTTGTTTGGTTTTTTTTGCATCCGTTTTGAGGAAGTTTAGAAGGCGCCCCCCCTTTTTGTCCATAGTGGCAGCAAAGGACTCTATAAGACCTACACCAGTGAGCTCCTGGAAGTGCGCTGTCATACCAGCTTCTTGGAACAAAAAGGGCCACTCTTGACTGAGTATTTCGTATTTCCCTCTGTTGATATCTTTACCTTGGGTATAATCGGTGAACTGAACTAACTTTTTCACATCGTCTCTATTGTAGCTCATCTCTTCAAACATCTTCTTCATCTTTTTTTTTTTCTTGTTCACTCTCCACAGTGTCAGGGAGCGGCAAGTATTTTGGCTCCCAGTTTACACAGTCATATGTGTCTTGAACACTTGTTTTTTTTTCTCAGCAGGAATTTCTTCTGTGTCATATTCATCTGATACTGCTTTGCGTTATAATATCTTTGGTGTGTTAGGTCATTAAACATTTTCAACTCACCCCAGATCCTACGATGTGACTTCCTTGTTCACCTGTATTCCAACCATGGAGGCTCTGGCCACAGTAAGATAGTACGCTCACACAGGACAACTCCTTACAAAGGCAAACAAATCTCAAACCAGACCACATTTGCCAACTTCTGGATTTCTGCCTGAACACCACATATTTCTAGTGTAATGGCACTTTATACAGACAAAAACACTGCTGTGCCATGGGTTCACCAGTATCCCCTATTTGGGCAAATCTATACATGGAGGAGGTAGAGGACAAGGCTTTGAACTCCTTCAAAGGAATAACACTGATCTATTGGTTCGGATATGTGAATGACACATGGGTTAAAATCAAATCCACAGAGGTGCAAACAAAAGAGCGTCCACATTGGGGTATGCAGAGAACCCACTCACACAGATCAATATCTACTGTTTGACTCCCACCACCCCCTGGAACACAAGCTTGGAGTTAACAGAGCCCTGAAACACAGAGCTGATGACATACCCACCAAATCAAAGGCCCAAGGGGAAGAGCTGTCCACTGCAACAAGGAATGCAAAGATCTCTACATTGGAGAAACAAAACAACCACTACATAAACACATGGCCCAACACAGGAGAGCTAACTCCTCAGGCCTAGAATCTGCTGTCCACTTACATCTAAAGGAGAAAGCCCACTCCTTTGATGACAAAAATGTCCACATCCTGGGTTACCCCAGCTGGACCTTTGTGAAAATGGCAGCTGCTTCCAGAAAGACAACCAAAGTGGTTGAAAAAGAAAAAGAAAACAACAGAAACAACATAGTCATTCCGTATGTGGCTGGGGTATCAGAGAAACTCAGGAGGATCTTCAACACTCACTGCATCCCTGTGTATTTCAAACCTTGTAACACACTCAGACAGAGACTAGTACATCCCAAGGACAGAACACCACACACCCACAAAAGCAATCTGGTTTATGCTGTTCAATGCAACGAGGAATGCAAAGATCTCTAGATTCTAGAAACAAAACAACCACTGCATAAATACATGGCCCAACACAGGAGAGCTAACTCCTCAGGCCTGGACTCTGCTGTCCATTTACATCTCAACGAGAAAGCCCACTCCTTTGATGACAACAATGTCCACATCCTGGACAGAGAGGACAGATGGTTTGAAAGAGGAGTAAAAGAAGCCATCAATGTAAAAGTGGAGAAACCATCACTAAACAGAGGTGGGGATTTAAGACACCACTTACCTCCAATTCAAAATACTGCCCTTTTTATCCCTTCCCAGGAGATTCAACAATCTAACCTCAAAGAACAACTGTTCACAAATGGCCTCCTGTGACTCCAACGACTTGTCGTTATAATCCAGTAGAGCACTAATAAAGTCGAAACCAACTTCCCACCAACAACTGTCACTCCAACGGCGGTCGTTGGCACTTGGAGCACAAAGGGTTCCAGTGACATCATCAGCCATGTGAAAGGTGAAATACCTGGATCTCCACACCAGATATATGGACCAGTCCCAGCCTGGTCAGATGCGTAAATTAACTGATGAAGCCTCTTGGATGAGAGGTGAAACGTCTTCCTAGACAAATAACCAAGTCCAGTTGCTTTTAACTGAAATTGCTTTGGGGATAACAATGACCTGGAAAAATGAGAACATTCACAGGCTGACTGCATCATCTACTGTTGGTAGTGTGTGTGTGTGTGTGTGTGTGTGTGTGTGTGTGTGTGTGGGGGGGGGGGGGGGGGTTGGGTGACAATGTATGTATCTTCTGTGTATGAATCTTAATTCTGTTATATTCTGTATGTCTGTCATAGAACATTATAGTCATTTAATTTTTTTGCAAATTTGCTAATAAAGAAGTTCATGTTTAAGTGAATGGGATCTTAGAAAATTCTTCTTCTTTTTTTTACCGTGGTATCAAATTAGCATCGAGAGTTGTGTAATTTTACTGGTACTGGCAGTGACTACTGAATTTTTGGTATCGTGACCTCTCTTGTTCAAAGTATATGTCTGTCCCAACTCGTATATATTTTGAATCTCTTCAACAATGTTCTGAATAGTAGATGCGGGTAGATTTTGTCCTTGTAATTTTATGTAAAACATACACACATTTTTGAGACACAAGTCATTGAAATTTGATGTAAGTGAGTAAGTGATGCTTTGCTTACTTGTAGGACACTTGTAGGACACTTCATATTTGTATCTTGCAATGGGCCCCAAATCATCTTTACAGAACATTGTCTGTGTTTTCTGAACATATGGGAAGTAAAGGAAGACTTTACAGTGAACACAGTTTTGCATCCTCTCACAGGACATCCCTCTACCATGTGTTCCTTCAAGTGATAAACCAACTCTTTGACCCCATCACACTGGGTTTCACATGGTGAAACTGTGCATTTTAATGTTGTTAAAGTTACATCCTGCATCGACGATGACGCACCATTATGGTGACGATAGAAATGAGACATAAATGTAGCATACTGAGAAAAAACCTCCTCGCAATCAATTTCAACGCACTTGAAAATACAACGTGTTTCATTGCAATGCAGCTTGCAGTGCACAACATACGCCTTCAGAGTCTGAATAGATACCCCACAAATGCAACAGTTGTGCATTTTACACTGCAACTATATGTATTCGGCTGATGACTTGCAGTCAGTAACATTTATCTTTGTTGTATTTTGGCCAGAATGACAGACAACACTGAGGTCTGGCAGGTGGATGCAATAGTATAGCAGACTTATGCTCCTTGGTGGGTGGGAAAGCTGAGGACGTTAGCAAACTAACGTTAGCCAACCAATGTGACATTATTAATCCAAGCAAATCGAGCTAAAATAACGACGTCATCCAAATGAATGTTGGTTTATTTACAGACAAAATCAACAGTACATCAAGTCAACAATATTTGTAATAATACCATATTTTAGGCTTTAGACACCGTTTTTATTAAAACATTAAAATCATGGAAAATGTATTTTCAGACTTGTTGCAAAAACATTTCACCGTCTGAGTTTAAGATGAACCACTTATTAATGTTAAAACTGAGAGAGACTTATCTTATCAGTGAAACTTCTTCCTCCACTGTCTTCACTTCGTGCCGAATGGGGGCATCTGTCCGTTGACGGTTAGACGTTGCGTGACTTCCCACAATGCAGTGCGTTAACGTTATTTGTTGTGCTTTCAGTATTTAACGTGGTATTTAACTGTGGAAAGTACAGTAGGGTCATTGTATAATGCTTTTTGAACAGCAATTTCATGTTTCATTTGTATTCTTTTTAAACAACTAAAACATGGTCACATTACAGTTAACATTAACCACTTACCATTATAAATTAACATAAATTACAGCATGTATTTTAATATTTTTGGCACAAAGGAAGAGGTTTCAAACCAATGTTATCAATGTATTAGTATTTAGCCCAAAATAATTTCACATTTAATTAATTGTTTTATTAAAATATGCTGTGATGTAGCCTAAAAATATGTATTTTATAACAGAATATGGAAATATAAAATAAATTCAGTCATGAACTTAGGAGCTTGGGAATGAGTATGAAATAGATGACTGACTGAACAAATAATTAAATTAAACAAAATGTTGGAACATGGGTCGCACCCAATGATGATACACCCACAAAAGTGAACATATAAAATAGAACATTTGTAGTGTGTGAATATTCGTATGTGTTTTTAGTATTTTTTATTTATTTATTTTACACAACAGTATAGTAAAGTCATCTAGTATAATGTCAGGGTATGTTTATTTGTCGTAGCTCACTGTCCACTGTGCTGAGACTAAACTACATCTGGTCGAAGTGGAGTTGAACTATCCGGGTTGGTAACATCTGGTTGATGGAAGGTGAGATGGCAGTCCTTTAAGCTCTTTGACAGACACAACTTATGTGTCTGTATTTAAGGATGCCAGGTGTGGTGCTTAATACCTGGTCCTTTATAAGTTACCAGAGGTACCTCAGACATATCCTGTGCCTTTCTTTCCGCCTGTCCTCGCTGCCATAATGCAACTGTATTGGACTACCAGAGTTCTTCAACTCCTTGTTGAAAGACGCATCTGTTATGTCTCTCCTGTGATGGACCAAAAGGGCAGCTGACCCCCTAAGCGAGCCCCCTACACCATCTAGAGTGCCCTTACCATGTGTAGCCTAAAAAGGTTCCACGTAGTGCTCCGGAAGCCCTTCTTGTAGGGCTAGATGCCAACCATGTTAAAGTTTCCCTTCTGTTTATATTGCGAGGTAAGTCCATCAGTGAAAGTGGTGCACTGCAGGGTACTGGGTACTTGAGGATGGGGTCCAGGTGAGCCCAGATAGATGCTGGATCATATAATCTGAAGGAGATGGGGGGGTCCTCTGCCACATAGAAGACACCAGTGTGGAGCATCACCTGATTGGTTAATAAGTTTAAGAGTGACACATTTCTTACATTTCTTAAATTCTACTAATACAGTTCTTAAATGTCCTCTTATTTAATATTTCTTGCAAAACATTTACACGTTAATTACAGTTTTTGCTCTAATAAATATTGCGGTATTTTTACGTAATTAACACAATATTTAATAATTAACAGTAATTAACACTAATAAAATGGATTTTTATTTACAAAAACCCCCCGCAAAAACCCCGTTTTGGCTCTTATAAATATTACAGTATTTTTATGTAATTTACACAATTCTTAAGAAGTTTAACAGTAATACTGTCATGATTGGTTCTGGATAGTCTCTCTCGCTCCTTTCTAATCGTTGTCTCCCTCTGTCAGTGTTTTTCTGTATGTGCTCTCTTTCGTTTCTCTCGTTTTGAGTTTGTTTTCCTGGCAGGTGATCCTTGTTAGCATTGATCACCTGCCACTCTGTATATTAAGCCGGTCCTGATTCTCACTCGGTGCCAGATCATACCCTTAACATACCCTGATGTCTCCCTGTGTACCTGTCCTCTTGTGTCCATTCATCGTATCAGTTTGTATCAGTTCTCTTCGTGTTTTTCCTTTGTGTTCCAATAATCTGGTGAAAAACAAGGATGTCTCTCTTCATATGGTGTCAGTATTAGAATTAGTTACAAGGTCATGTTTATTAGGATTTACAAGACTTAGGAGAAATCATGTAAAAGTTCTGATGTAAACTATGAAGGTGAAGATTTCAGCTTTCATTAGATACCAAACTTTTTGCTGGATAGGTAGATTTGTCCCACAGGCTTTTTGACTTATTGAGGCTTTATCAACTGAAAATTCCAATCACAACTGCTTATTTGTGTCTTACTGTAATTAACTGTTTCTCTTCTTCCCTACAGGTTACAAAGATGCTGGCAGTAGTAGTGATCCTATTTGCTCTGCTGTGGATGCCCTACCGGACTTTAGTTTTGATCAACTCTTTTGTGTCCACACCCTATCTGGATGCCTGGTTCCTCTTGTTTTGTCGGACATGCATCTATGCCAACAGCGCTATTAACCCTGTGATATACAATGCCATGTCAAAGAAGTTTCGCTCAGCATTTCGAGGGCTTTACCGGTGCCAGCGGCAAGAGGAAAATCAGAGGACACTGTTGATGATCCAGACCGGCTTCGGCACTGTCAGAGACCCCCGAGCCTCCCAGGCCAATGACAATAAAACCAATGAAAAGGCCAAGAAAGACCTCCTGAATACTGCCACTGATGTCACTACAAAGCAGAATGGAAGCGGTTATCAGGAGACCGCAACAGTCACTGGCAAGAAAACGGATGGTCCCATCAACAGCAGACTAGCTACTTTTAGCTCTGATGTGAGTCTAGTTGAGACAATGCCATCTGGTGATGATTAGTTGGTTTAGCCTTCAATGAATAATACTATAGTTAATTTAGCAGACACACATACAACAAACAATCAGCAGGAAAGCTTGCAACTGTTCACATCACTATGTTGTAAGAAATACAGTATATGAATTTGTAAGTACCACTTAAATTCAAAAAGAATTGAAACGGCAAAAGTATTCAGTTGAGAATTCAGTGTCGATGTGCACATCCAGTGACAAGAGAGCCCTGGATTACTCCTGAACAGGATCCATTTTAGGTAAAGACAAAACAGAGAGAAACCCGGGATTTAAAAGTTTTTATTTTGCCTTGACTACTGAAGTCACATGTAAAGTAAATAAAATTATTACTTGGGCCACAAAATCTGTTCAAAATGGCATGTCAAAACTATGCTCCTAAATAATTTGGAGTTTGTAGAAGAGAGGTTCATATGGTTCATTTAAAGCAGTTTTTGCCAGCCAAAAATACATCATGAACCAAAACCATAATTAATTCCTACAATCGATTTCACCTAGTGATCTAAGCTTTACGATTAATTTTGCTTTTTCAACTGCATATACTGCAATTTAAAAAATTTGCCCTACCCAATACCTTGTACAGAAAAAATTGACATGACACACCTTTGTGTATGAAAAAAAAGGCCTGCGTGATGATCTGTTTAACATTGCCATCACTAATTAAAGCAGGAGCATGACATATCAACCATGACTGCGTGGGACTATGCTAAAAATCCCAAACCAGACACTGCTTATTTTTGGTAATCCTGTCAATAGTTTTCATTGCCAAATTAGCACATTTGATCTTTGATGATGAATATCTGCTTTTTTCTTACAAATTACTTACCAAGCACCTAAGTAGGTGAAGTTTGAATCCATTGAGAGGGACATGACAGGATCTTCTGGGGACTTCTTCCTCCTCCTCACCCCTAGCTCACCTTAGGGGATGTAATATGCACGATAACTTATAACAAATCTGACAGTGGGACTTCAAATTCTACAATACAGATCTGCTGAATTAATTTTATTTAAAAAAGTATATCAGGTAATCAATACATCCATTATCCATCCATCTATCCATCCAATTTCGTCTGCTTATCAGAGGCTGGGTCGGAAGAGCTCTTCTTCTGAGTGACGCTTCTGAGTGATGCTTTCAAGCTCCTCCTGGGGGACGCCACAGAAATATATAATCTCTCCTTGGTTCTGGATCCTCCTGGGCCTTTGTCTAATTGGACATGCCCGAAAAACCTCTACGGAGCCCATGAGGCATCCAAGTCAGATGCCCCAACTACCTCAACTGGTCCCTTTCGTGTCTGCAGTGTTGTTCTTTCTATCACTACCCAAAGCTCATGACCAAAGGTGAGGGGTGGGACGTAGATGGAGTGATAAATCCAGAGCTTTGCCTTTGTGCAGCTCTCTTTTCACCACAACAGTCCAGTACAACACCTGCATCACTGCTGACACCGCACCAAACGGCCTGTACCAAAGGGTTAGAAGGAGCCTGCTACACCTCAGGCTGTTCATCTATTCACATGGTACCGGTTGACGTAAGCAACCTTGGAGTAACTCATTTTTAAGGCTTTGGGAGTCCTATTATAAATTCAAACAAAAATAACATTACCCGTTATATTACCAGTTATATAGTTAGGCAACAAAGCTACTTGGTTAGGTTCAGGAAAAGATTGTGGTTTGGGTTAAAAAACTAACGTTTGTGGTTAGTTAGAATGTTACGTAAAGAACGAACATTGATCTCCCATGTAAATACTACTTGCTATAATTGTCACTCTTCATACTACACCATCTAAAAGTAATCTAGCAGTCTAAGCTGTGGATGGGTGATCCAGCCTACCAATAAATGATAACCGTTTAATAACTGAACAGACTAGGAAGTAGAGTAGGGCCATACAGCCTCATATGGAAGTAGTGACAAGCCCATTCAATCGGCTGATAATATTCTAAGTAGTTGAAACAGTAGGAATACGAATCATCATTCAGTACTACAGCATTACACAATCATGTATCCACATTCCTGTACATAGTCTCATAACAGTCAAAGGATTGTCTACTGATTTAACCTGATGATCTCTTGTTGGCTGTTAGACATGGAGACGTCTGTTTGTTTGCTTCTTTATATGGATAAATCTGTGGTGCGTAAAGAATATTTTGTTATTTTTAGACTGAAATAACTTAATTCCAAAAGATTAATGGTATTTAACTAACTTGGTAATGAATTGTGTATTTACGAAGTTTCTACATGTCTGGATGTGTGGGCATGTGCATACATCGCTTGCAGGGAGAGTACATACGGAAAGGGAAATGCAATTCAAGTACTGCCGGGTAAAAGTAAAATTTCCTTTACGGTGTATGAAGTCTAACAGAAACAAAAATGAACAACAGTGGAAGGCCTGTATTTACTTGTAAAATGTTAAAAATAATATTGCATTTTTCATTTTATTTATTTTAAATTACTTATTTATTTAGCATGTATTTTATTATTTTTTAAATGTATTTGGTTTAATTGATTTATGTATTTATCTATTCATGTATTATTTTCTTCATACTTTGCTTCATACACTTAGTTTAATATTTAGCTTATATATTGCATTTCTTCTTATGCAAATGAGGGTGCTGTCATTGTGTGCTATGGGGTCAACAGCCTCTCACCTCTTAGTTGATTGACATCATATTGACTACTACACTGCTTCCACATGACAGTCTAACTACATGCTACCTCCTGTCAGGAGATCACTAGGGCACTGAGGTGCTTAGCACAATGGTGTAGCCAGCTGACACTTGCATCTCTATGGTCAAATCAGATGACGTTAAAACTATAGTGCATCCACATACTGACATTCATGGTAAATGTCATCAAACAGCCCAGAACGAGCTGACAGAAGAGCTAGCAATGGTCTGTGCTAAGCTAGCACAGAGATATACTTCATAAGGGACACTGATAACATGTTTTATACTTCCTATGTGAATATAATCCAATTAAGCTTATTTCCATTTTATATACACCCTGTATTAACACATACAAGTGTTGGTTGGCTATAAATAATAATATTTTGAATTATTTCTGGTACATTTAATGACATATTCATTTATTTATCAAGGCATTTATTTATTTTTAATTTTAGCAGGTTCAGTTCTCCATAAACATAGTGCTCATTTGTCATTTCTGCACTGTGTGCATGAAAATACATGTCTTTGGATATTATACTTTGTTTTCAATTTTGGATTATCACAATGTGTGGATAGTAGCGGTCTACAATTCCCTTGGACAGTGTGTGTGTGTGTGTGTGTGTGTGTGTGTGTGTGTGTGTGTGTGTGTTTGTGATTCCGTTCTTATTTAGCCCTGGAGAGCTGCTGGTTTATTGAGTTTTAAATGTTGATCAAAGATGTTCAGACTTTTAAAGTGGCTTTATCTGTAGTGATGCAGCAAGATGATGTTTTATTGTTATAAATAATATGCAATGCGCTCTGGTGATTGGCTGTGATTTCCTAGCATGCAAGTGCAGTACAGTGGTTTTCTTTCAGTATTTTGACTTCAATAAAACACGTTTGCTGATAGACAGTCATACCCTGTTTGGAATGTTACTTATTGCTTTGAGTGCTGTTACTTCTGCTTTATCTAGTATCGTTATACTAGCCGTACAGTGCTGGGATAAAGCCTGACAAATATTCATTCATCTTCAACCGCTTGTCCCTGTCGGGGTCGCGGAGGGCTGGAGCCTATCCCAGCTGACAACGGACGCAAGGCGGGGAACACCCTGGACAGGACGCCACTCTATCGCAGGGCACATAGAGACAAACAGAGACACACCTACGGGCAATTTTAGAGTCATCAATTAACCGAACACCTGCACGTCTTTGGACTGTGGGAGGAAACCGGAGAACCCGGAGAAAACCCACGCGGACATGCAAACTCCACACAGAAGGAACCCTTGCGAGGCGACAGTGCTAACCACCACACCACCATGTTGCCCCCTGACAAATATGACAAAGGTAATTTCCAGCATTTTCATCTGCTGATTACAGGGAGTAGTGGAACAAGAAGGAGCAGTCAGAACAGTGAGACTTTAGTGATGAGCTGCAGGAGACGGGCTATAATTGAAGAAAATATTGAGAATAGATTATTGCACATAAAATATTGATTACCTCTTCTCATGGAATGATTGCAAAAATGTGACTTGTTTAAGTGTATATATTCTCAAAACTTTATTGATCAATCTCTTCAAAACATATCACAGTGAAAAATAAACCACGTATAAATAAAATAAAAGAGGAATGTGACTAAAAACGAAATTATTCCAACTTTATGGGCAACTGGGTATATACTGTATACAGTAGTAACAAGAAGCATTGGTGGTGCGCACAGACGCAGTGGCCCCTCTTGAGTGTTTGAGTGTGAAACGTCCTACTAACATATTTTATGACAGGAAAACACTATTAAACATTAGGCCATTGCAAGCAAGTAAAATTACTGGCATCTGGACATACTACATACCAGAGGTGTGGACTCGAGTCACATGACTTGGACTCGAGTCAGACTCGAGTCATGAATTTTATGACTTTAGACTCGACAAAATAGAAAGAGACTTACAACTCGACTTAGACATTAACATGAATGACTCGTGACTTCACTTAGACTTTTGACTTGACAAGACTTGCTACTTTCCCCAAAACCCAAAGATTAAAGTAATTTATTATGGGCCACTCTGTATCTTTCATTGTTTGTATGTGTGTGTGTCTGTCTGTGCATGTACGTGCTGTTGGCACAACATCCAATCAAATTAGACCCATGTTGTTTTGATCTGACAGTACCCATCCAATCAAATTGCAGGATAACCACTGAAGTGGAACTGTCAAGAAACGTGCCAGGTGGAAAAAATTATACCAAAGATGGTTTCGTTCAGGTATAAAAATTACGAAGTGGTCAACAAAAAACAAACTGCAGTATGCAAAACATGCGGGTCGAAGATTACAGACGGAGATGCAACAACTTCACACTTCGTTTGACGGCCTGTTTTACTTTTAGTTTTATTCTAGTCTTTGTGTCAAGCTGTCATTTTAGTTTTTATTAGTTTTAGTCACGGTAATATTCTTTTTAGTCTAGTCAAGTTTCAGTCGACTAAAAGTCTGAGCATTTTAGTCTTATTTTAGTTAGAATTGTCCATGACATTTTAGTCTAGTTTTAGTCAAAGAAAATTGTATATTAGTCTCTTTTTAGTAATGCAATTATATTTAATCAATATAATACAATTACCTAGTAGTATTGACGAAACCAACATTTTCTTTTAGCCAAACCCAAGCAAATATCTTTTGTTTACATGCATATACGGGTTAGCATAAGTTATTCAAAGTCATGTTGATGCCAAATTCAGTTCAGTTGAACAACAAAACTAGTGAAAGTTTTTGGCCAACAAGGGATGCTTAGTGCACTTATAGAGTGAGTCAGTCAGGTAGGAACTAAAAACCCACTTTCCACTCTCACACACGTTAACCCACGTTACATTCCTTCACAAACAAATATACATAGCTTAAACACGGTAGTCACACACATTTGTTCTTAGCTCCAGTGGCTAACGTCTAAAGCTAGCGTTAAAATCCGACACATTAACCGTAGCCTCATGAGTTGGCATGCATCTATCCATCTTTTTCCACAACACATTCCGTTTTCTTTTCTATGTCTATGTAATGAAAGTGGGTCCAAATGTCGTTTCTTCTATTTGTCCCAAAAACGACCCCCGGCTGGCCGTCAATCTGTCCCTTAATCAGTGTCAGACTTTGTTCTCATTATTCTTTCTTAGTTGTCGTTAACAGCAGCTGCATCTTCTAAATCTAAATAATGCCGCGTGTGGTTGATTGAGGAAGTGACATCACCCAGACGCGAGAAACAGGAAACAGAAAAACTGCAAAATAATAATAATAATAAAGTGACTAAACGAGACAAAACAACGTTATTTTGCCTTGTTTTGGTCAACGATAATGAAGAGAAATTTTAGCATAGTTTTTATTTTGAAAACCACATTAAGTCTCGTTTTTATTCGTCAACAACATTGCTTTATATATTTAATTATAGATATCGTCGCATGACCAACATTTACGTTGCGTCTCGTCTAGTTTTCCTCACGTGATAAAGGTTCGTTGACGACAAAATTTTGTCATAATTCTTGTTGACGAAAGCAACACTACGCACAAAGAACGGTAAGTTTTGAATTTAAGCTAACGTGTATTGGCTAACTAGCTTTTCTGTGCTGTGTAGTTAAATCAATGCTGCTGTAAACTCAGTGTTAATGTTGCAAACATGAATTTGCTCCCTTATTCATAGTTTTAAACAGGGTTTCTGAGGTACTTATACATAACGTTAGTCAATGTATCACACACAGTAGATGGTGGTCAGCAACACGTATTTTAGCCACCTACAAAAAGACAAACCTAATAAAGTCAAGGTCGGTTTAAATGTACACTATATTAAGAATATTTGTACCATTTTAGCTTGCTGTCAGGCTGACTTTTCCATCTTATCTCATCTCATCTCATCTTCATCCGCTTATCCGGGGTCGGGTCGCGGGGGAAGCAGCTTTAGCAGGGGACCCCAAACTTCCCTTTCCTGGGCCACATTAACCAGCTCTAACTGGGGGATCCCGAGGCATTCCCAGGCCAGTGTGGAGATATAATCTCTCCGCCTAGTCCTGGGTCCTGAGGCCTCCTCCCTGCTGGACGTGCCTGGAACACCTCCCTAGGGAGGCGCCCAGGGGGCATCCTTACTAGATGCCCGAACCACCTCAACTGGCTCCTTTCAACGCTAAGGAGCAGCGGCTCTACTCCGAGTTCCTCACGGATGGCTGAACTTCTACCCTATCTCTAAGGGAGACTCCAGCCACCCTCCTGAGAAAACCCATTTTGGCCGCTTGTACCTGCGACCTTGTTCTTTCGGTCATGACCCAGCTTTCATGACCATAGGTGAGGGTAGGAACGCAGATTGACCAGTAGATCGAGAGCTTTGCCTTCCTCAGCTCTCTTTTCGTCACACCGGTGCGGTAGAGCGAATGCAACTCCGCCCCCGCTGCTCCGATTCTCCGGCCAAACTCACACTCCATCGTCCCCTCACTCGTGAATATGATCCCGAGTTACTTGAACTCCTTCACTTGGGGTAAGGACTCATTCATAAAGTTGTACTGCTCGTTTATCTCATTCTCCAGCAAAACACAGTGTGTTGACAAAAACAGCAAGTGACAGGAGTTGCTGGTCCACGTGCTGCAAAGTAAAAATTTTGGTAGGCTGGAGATCGCTAATTAACAAGCAATATAACTCAGTTTCTCGACAGAATGGGTTGCCTTGGTGGCAAGGTAAAGTAATGAAAATACTCTTGATATGGCTTACACTTAAACTGACATCGATTTTATTAAGTCTTTAAGTGGCTCAAATAGGTTTAGCTGCTTACCCCGTCCACAACAATGTAAAGCCTAAATCATGTGCTGGTAGCCTCTCTGCTTCTCTGTATTGTGAGTGTGTTGACCTCCATTTTCTGTGCGTAGTCCCTCATACAACCCCACTTCACAAATCCTGAATTATCACTTCAACCGAAAATAGATTTACAATACATGATCAGTGGTGCAATCTGCTACAGCAGCACCTGTAATGTTATGTTTACACACACACACACACACACACACACACACACACACACACACACACACACACACACACACACACACACACACACACACACACACACACACACACACACACACAATACAATTCATAACACAGTGTTAAGATAAGAATATGAGTGTTAAAGAGTAGTTTCAATACAATTCATTTGTGGCTATAAGGGATTTTCGGATATATGTTTTATATGCTTACCTCTTACAGATCAGAGAATACCAGATGAACAAAAGTGTAACCCTGGTTAGATTTACAGCACTCAGAAATACCGGTTTCCTTGAAAGCATCATAGTTTTCACGTGTTGTTGTTTTTCGTCTTGTAATAGAATTTTTGGAGCTTGCCCTGAACGCATTTAATTCTTTGCCACAGTGCTATATGCTATATATTTCTTATGTTTGAAGTTTATAATTAAAGCTAAAATGTTAATTCAATTCATTACATATTTTCATTCCATTCTGTAAAATGAAGGGGGAATTATTTAATTAATTTATGGGCTAACTAGTTAAAACACAAATTTATTTATTTATTTTAAAATCAAGGACAGTAGGGAAATATATATTTAAGAAGTGTGAAAGTCTAATTGTTCTGCATACTTGTGTGCAGACTGTTTTTTTTTTGAGGGACGATTCTGTCTTTGCCGTGTAAGGAACTGCTCCATCGTGAACCAGGACTTCGTTGCTATTCGTGGATGCCTTCTGCATGTCAGGACGCCGACATGTGGATGTTTGCCGTACCAGGAGGGCGGTAGGAACAAAAAACCAAAAGGAAATCTAACTGAGAGCCACCTTAATTATTTTGCTACTTTTCTCCACCTGAGACTCAGGTTGTTTTTTGTTCTTGGGCCGAGGATACACAATAACTGAACGGACATAAAGAAATGAAGGTTGACAACTAGTAAACACTAAGTGGTACCACATTCCTTTTCTTTTTTCTTTCCTAATTTTTTAGTTATTGAAATATTTTATTTAATTTTATTTATTTCTTTTACATCCCTTTTGGTTGTTTCAATTATTTTTTTGGTATGTTTGAGTTGTTTATTTTTTTCCTTAAAGGTATTCCTACATTAAAGGAGGTAAAATGAGGTAAATGGAACTGAACAGTTATTCACTTGAAATATATTCTTTTGTTTCATAAACCTGTGGTCCGTTGTGTTGTGTGGGTTGGAGGTCTTATAAGGGCGCACTCACACTGTCCTTCCGCACCGGGCCAAAACCGTTTTTTCAGCTAAAGCCTAGTGCGTTTGAGCAGTGTGAGTGCACCCGCTCCGCGCATAACTGCGGACAGCGGGCCGTCCACGGCCCGCCTGAGAGGGGTGGGCTTTTGTAGAGCCCGTTTGCACATGTACGAGCACGATGCCTACGGCGGTTCTGACTTCATTTATGTGCGCCTGTTCGGACATAGAAATTAGAAGGAGGGACCATGCGCGGACATTTAACAACAACAACAACAATGGCGGCGAAAGGTTCACGTTGGTGTGATGCGGAGGTGGAGTGTTTACTGCAGATTTGGTCGGATGAAAATATTCAAAAACAGTCGGACAAGACGCACAAAAACTCTGAGGTCTATGGAAAGATTTGTAAACAAAGAGACGCATCGCGATGACGTCAGTCAATGCGTGTGACGTGTTACGGCATGATGACGTATGGACAGCGAGAAGCATTTGCGCGAGGCCCAGGCAGTGTGAGTACAAACGGGGCTGGGGCGCGGGGGGAGAGGGAGGGGGGACAAGTACCCTAAAACCCGGGGCGCGGTGCGGAAGGACAGTGTGAGTGCGCCCTTAATCTCTCTTAAAGCCTGCTACTGCCAATCTCCTTCCCAAACCTAGTAGATCAGTGAGTGTGAATCTGAGTAAACCTGTGATAATCCTGAACTGAATAGACCTAGGTCTAAGATTTTTTGATACAAGCCTCGAACCAGATATTGTAGATATTGTACTTAGGATTAGCAGTATAGATCTCTTTTATAAGAGAGAGGGACAGACGTCCAGGTTACAAAAGCATCATACACATACCATATACACTAAAGTCAGTCACAGAGACCGACAGGGTTCTGTCCTTGGACCGATTCTATTCACCTTATATATGCTTCCCTTAGGAAATATTATAAGGACGCACTTCATACATTTTCATTGTTATGCTGATGATATACAAATATATTTGTCTATCAAACCAGAAGAAACGGATCAGTTAGATAAACTTCAAGTGTGCATTAAGGAAATAAAAAGCTGGATGACCTGCAATTTTCTGAAGTTAAACTCAGATTAAACTGAAGTTATTGTACTTGGCCCAAAAGGCCTCTGAAACTCAATAGCTAAAGACATTGTTACTCTGGATGATGTTATGTTGTCCTCCAGCACCACAGTAAGGAATCTGGGTGTTATTTTTTATCATGATATGTCCTTCGATTCTCACATAAAACTAAGGACAAGAACTGCTTATTTTCACCTGCATAATATTGGGAAAACTAGGAACATTGTGTTTCAGTAAGATGCAGAAAACTAGTCCATGCATTTGTTACTTCTAGGCTGGACTATTGCAACTCCTTATTATCAGGCTGCTCTAATAAGTCTGTTAAGAAGTCTCCAGTTGGTCCAAAATGCTGCAACTCGTGTACTAACTAAAACAAATCGAAGAGAACGTCTTTCTCCTGTATTAGCCTCTTTGCACTGGCTAGCTGTAAAATCTAGAACAGAATTTAAAATCCTTCTCCTTACCTACAAAGCTCTTATTGGTCAGGCTCCGTTGTATCTTAAAGAGCTCAAAGTACCGTATTACCCGACTAGATCGCTGTGCTCTGAAATTGCAGGGCTACTTGTCGTTCCTATAGAGTCTCCATAAGTAGAATGGTAGGCTGAGCCTTCAGCTACCAAGCTCCTCTCCTATGGAACCGACTCCCAAGTGTTATTCAGGAGGCAGACACTGTCCCCATATTTGAGAGTATACTCAAAATTTTCCTAGCTAGGGCTTATGAGCCCTGAAATATGTTGTTATTTTAAGCTGATTTTGTCAAGACAGATGTCCGCCCTCCATAAAGCTGGGTCTGTCCGACGTTCATGCCTGTTATAGGGAAGGTTTTTGTTGCCACCCACTCTATGGAGGAATTGTTGTGTCTATGTAAATCATAAATAAGTCATAGTGTGGTCTTTACCTACTCTGCAAAGTATCCTGAGATAACTTTTGTTATGATTTGGCACTATGAATAAAATTGAATAGAATTGAATTGAATCAAAATTAATGCTTCGATTGATTTTTGGTGTTCCATTCTCAGTCCCAAAGCCATTTCTAACAGTGCTCGGCACAATGCCTTCCCACCCACATGCAGTACCTTGAAAAATACAGTACAACAGTTGAATTCTCAGCAAGGTGGAGCAACTGTTCACAGTAGGGGTATTAGTGATCATCTTAAAACACTTCACCAGGATCAAACCGAGTGAAAGAGACAAAGCCTCTCTCTCCCCTCAGAACTTTCTCAGCTTAAATAAATCTCCAGACAAAACGAGTCCTGAAATCCCCACTTGCTGATTACCAGGCAACCAGCCAGCCAACTGCTGAGCAGATAAGAGCTGCCCAATCTGAACATCAGGAGAACAGCTATCTGAACATCAGGAGAGCAGCAGTAGCAGAGGAATTCGAGAAAATGTGGGGGTTATGAAGCGTCCATGTGCTATCACTGGCTTACAGACAGGGCATAGTGAATAAAGCCATAGGTGGGCAGAGATAAATATCCATATTAATGTAGTGAATAATTTATATATAAGTTACGAAAAGTAAAAAATGATGTACCAACCACACCAACCTTACAGTAATTTCTGTTTTGGCTGCTAAGTCTTATTTTTGTCTGGGCTCCGGCAATGCGAGGGCAACCCTATAAACACTAGTCTGTTACTGAGTCAGCCACTGAGTATTTCAAGTCAAGTTTATTGTCAATTTCTGCAACAGTGTTTCCCCTACCATTATATTAAGGGGGCTCCCCGCCCCCTTCCCTTGAAAGTCAAGTTAATTGTATTTTCTGATTAGTGTCAGATCCCAACAGAGGTAATTTAAGGAGCCCTTTCCTTTAGAGCATTTCTATACCTTGTCCTTTTAGTAAACAAACTAAACAGCCAGCATGTTATTAATTTCATTTGCACGACGGCATGTAAATTCTGTCTCTACATAGTTGCCTGTTTACAACTCTCAGAAAGCATTGGAGATTCACATGTTTAGAGATCGTTTGTTAAATTGTTTAGGAAGAGGCTCAACTACTAATGGAAAAAACAAAACCCAAACCACAAATCAGAGATCCTTTATTATTTAGTTTGAGAAGACGATTCACTCCTACAAAAAACAACTGAAACCGAATGAAACAAAATTCTGAAATAAAATAAAGAAATTCTTTATTTATTTATTTAGAAATTCTTTATCTTTTTAAGGCAGACGGACTTTGTCTAAATAAGCTGGGAACAAAGCTTTTCATGACCAACATGTCTTACTTTCTGCGTCATCCATCTATCATCACTGCCAAGGACAAGAGACAAGAGGAACCAGCGAAAAAGGAAGGCACAACACAGTTTATCATGAACGTCGAAGGAGGACCGCCATTGCAAAAGGAGAGCGCTGACCATGAGAGACACCAGAGCAAAGAGGAGAGGTGTCCATCCCCCTCTACCGCCCCCCTCATTTCGAATGCGCGTGAAGATCCCTCCCCCACAGCCTATCCAGGTCTCCATCCTTATCCCTTCCTCAAGTAAGCCTTTCTCCCCCTTGGAGTTCCGGGAGCTACCCCCATTCACTCCCCGCGCTACTTCTATTTTTAACCCCCTTGACCAACCTCAGCTATCCCCCCCTCAGCTTCATCTCAGTGGTGACCCCTTCTGAGCCCTCCACGAAGGCGTGCTTCACAAACCCTCAGCCCTACTTCGCCCCTCTCACGTCAACCCCCTCTACGCCCTCAACGTCCACCTTCAGTAGTTTGTTCCAGCTCTGACTCTGCTCACTCCTCCTCCCCCTCATTGCCACCCCCGCCCCGCCCTGACAGCAATCCTGAATATTACTGATACAGAAAAGGGTTCAGCAGTAGACCACATTATCAGCTGGGCCCAAGGCTGCCTACGTCAAAGCTTGGCACCTTCTACATTCCTGTTGTGACTACCAAGAGAGTGAACATTGGGAAACTTAGACACCCTTCTAACCTAAAGAATCTCATTCCTATTCTCTCCAAATCAAAGTCAACATGGAAGCCTGTCAATAACACCATCAGGATGGGTCTGCTCAATGTTAGGTCTCTGAATAACAAATAATTTTTAGTCAATGATTTTATTACCACTTCCAAACTTGATTCTATGTTTTTAACGGAAACATGGCTGGAGCAAAATAACAGTGCAAGCATTCTGATCGAGACAGCACCCCCCAACTATAACTTTATTGATGTATGCAGATCTGGGAAATACTCAGCAAATTATTTCGATGATTTTACCGAATTATTGTCTAGCATCTCCACTGACTTTGACTGCCTAGTTATAACTGGAGACTTTAATTTTCATATAGGCAATTTGAATGACAAGGGTGCAAAGGAACTTTTTACTATTTAGATACATTTGAACTGTCTCAACATGTGAAAGAGGCTACTCATTGTAAAGGACACACCCTGGACCTGATTATCACAAAAGGTCTCAATTTTTCTGATGTTCTTGTGACTGATCTTTCATTGTCTGATCACTTCTGTGTTTTCTTTAATATTTCTTTAATTCCTGAGACACAAACAGAATCAAAGAATGTCAAAAAGCGCTACATCAATGAACATGCTAATATACTCTTTAAAAATGCCATCTCCTCGCTACCACCTCTAAACCCATGCCATGCTGATGATCTTGTAAACAACTTTAATTCCAAAATTGTGAATATCATAGATGTAATTGCACCTTTTACAGTTTAAACGATTTCTGGTAAGCAAAAGGCACCCTAGTGAAAAGCTGCTGTTGTAACAGCCCAGAGAAGAGAGTGCAGGAAGGCTGAACGAATCTGGCGAAATACAAAACCTCATATTCACCATGACATCTATAAAGAGAGGCTCCAGGCCTACAATTTAGCCTTAAAAAGTGCTAGAGAAACATTCTTCTCCAATATCATAAACAGCAACACTAATAAGGCCAAAACCCTTTTGCATCTGTCGGCAGACTGACCGACCGCCCAACACAAATACCAGCCGAACTCCATTCCACACAGAAATGCAATGAGTTTGCATTATTTTATACTGATAAAATTGAAGGCATCAGACATGCCATCAATATCTCAAAAAAAAAAATCGATCACCACCCCGTTTAGGCCAAATTTAACACAGCAATGATGGCAAGCCCTAATGCCATAGACTCTAAAACTCTAGTGGAAAAAGTGACAGATCTAAAGCCAACCACCTGCTGTCTTGATGCTTTACCTACCAACTTCTTTAAGAATGTTTTTGACTGCCCTTCAACAGACGTATTGCAAATAGTTAATAACTCTATTCAATCGGGCAATTTGCCAAAGGCCTTCAAAACTGCAGTCATTAAACCTCTTCTAAAAAAGCAGAGCCTAGATGCCTCTAGTATCAACAACTACAGACCAATTTCAAATCTACCCTCATAAGTAAAATAATTGAGAAAGTTGTACTCCAACAACTAAATCACTTCTTGGCTTCTACTGGCTGCCACAACAACCTCCAGTCAGGATTTCAACCTTTTCATAGCACTGAGACGGCCCTTATTAAAGTTATAAATGACATCCGTCTTAACACAGACTCTGGCAAAACTTCAGTATTAATGCTATTGGACCTCAGTGCTGCATTTGACATTGTTGAACACTCAATACTTCTGGACAGGTTGGAAAACTGGGTGGGGCTCTCAGGCACAGTCTTAAACTGGTTCAAGTCATATCTACAAGATAGGAACTATTTTGTTTCCATTGGCGACTTTGTATCAGAACAAACCAACGTAACGTGTGGAGTCCCCCAATCTTGGTTCCGACTTTATTTAACATCTATATGCTCCCACTAGGACAAATCATGCAAAGTAATAACATTGACCACCATTGCTATGCCGATGACACCCAAATCTATGTAGCTCTATCACCAAATGACTATCGCCCCGTAGATCTTCTGTGCCAGTGCATTGAGCAAGTCAAACATTGGGTGTGCCAAAATTTCCTTCAACTAAATGAGGATAAAACTGAGTTAATTGTTTTTGGTGCTAAGAAAGAAAGGTTTAAAGTCATCCAACACCTTCAATCACTGTCCCTGAAAACCTCAAATAAAGCCAGAAATCTTGGGGTTATTATGGATTCTGATTTACATTTCGACAGTCACATCAAATCAGTAACAAAATTGGCTATCTATAACTATCACCTCAAAAATGTAACAAGACTTAGAGGGCTCATGTCAGCTCAAGACTTAGAAAAACTTGTCCATGCCTTCATTACCAGTAGGCTAGACTACTGTAATGGTCTCCTTGCAGGTCTTCCCAAAAAAAACTGTCAGGCAGCTACAGCTTGTTCAGAACGCTGCTGCTAGAGTTCTAACAAAGACCAAAAAATGTGAGCACATTACACCAATTCTTAAATCATTACACTTGCTTCCTGTACGTCAGAGAATTGATTTCTGAAATCCTCCTGCTCACATATAAATCACTACATGGTCTAGGGCCGAAATATATCACTGATATGCTCCCACTACATAAGCCTTCTAGATCACTAAGATCCTCTGAGGCCAATCTGTTAGTGGTTCGCAGAGTAAACTCAAATCAAGGGAAAGCATCTTTCAGTCATTATGCAACAAACAGCTGGAATAAACTTCCTGAAGATGTAAGACTTTCACCCACTCTGACCACTTTTAAAACTAGACTGAAAACATTTATGTTCACCTTAGCTTTCTGCTAAATCTTTGCACTTTTAACGTCCGCACTGTTTTTATTATTGTCTATGTTTTTATTCTCTTTGTCTTTCTGTAATGCATTTTAATTCATGACATGTTGTGCTGTAAAGCACTTTGAGTCTGGTGTATGAAAAGTGCTATACAAATAAAGTTGCCTTGCCTTGCCTTGCCTTGCCATGCCTTGCCTAGTTGTGCTTGAAACCGAAAATTTAACTTTGAACCGTTTCTGTTGGAGGACATTATTTGTACCTTTTGGACAATTATTTAATAGACATTTTATGATGCCGAGTGTAGCTCATTGAGCAATAAACTAATTTACAATGAGTTTGCGTTGTGGCTCTAATTATTTTTTGTATAATTGTGACAAGACAAAGGATAAATTAAAAAAAAGATTAAAGAAGTTAAGTATATACAATACATGCATTCTAAATAGTGTTAAAGTAAGGCAAATAAATAAAAAATGTGCAATGTGCAGAATAAATGTAAATGTAAAAGGCACTAATAAAAGTGAAATAGTGTTCTGAGAGTCTTTTATGAAGTGACCGGTGCTGTTCCTGATGGGCATAGGGAAGGGTCTTCAGCTTCCTGACAGCTCGGTGGATGAAGCGGTTTGATAGTCTGGTGGAACAGGCTCGGAAGCTCCGGTACCTTCTCCCAGATGGCAGGAGGTGGAAGAGGCTGTGTGCAGGGTGGACTGGGTCACTTATAATGCTGGTTGCATTGCGGAGGAGGCGGGTTACATAAATTTCCAGGAGTGAGGGGAGCGGGACACCAATAACTTGTCACGCAGCCTTCACTATGCGTGGCAGCTCCCGTACCACACGGTGCTGCAGATGGTCAGTGTGGTGGAAATTTAACTGATGGGAAGAAAGTGTTAGACAAAGATCTGTCTTTGATGATTATTTAATAAAAGGTTTAAGTGCAAATATAGAATCACGCTGCAGCATGGATCAGAGCAGTATGCAATACTGACAACAACATTGATGGGGCAGTTGACTGTGTCACTGACTACATTATTTTCTGAAAAGACGTGGTGTCCCCAGTCATAAGTTTCTCAAATAAAAAGCCTTGGATCACAAGCAGCAAGAAGCACCTCCTGAAACAGAAAAGGGGGGCTTTCAAAACTGGGGACAGGGACAGGATCAGGTCTGCACAACATGAAGTAAGGAAAGGCATGAAGCAAGCCCAAATAAGCTATAAGGAAAGCTGGAAAGAAAACTGCAGCATAGTAACTCAAAGGAAGTGTAGAGGGGCATGAGGGCCATCACAGGCTATAAGGAGAAGGCAAGTGCCTCACCAGGCGGTACTGACATGGCCAACGAGTTTAACCGCTTCTACAGCAGCGGCTGTTCCACCTCTGCTGCTGCCTCCTGTCCAGCTTCATCCAGCGGCTGTTTCACCTCTGCTGCTGACTCCTGTCCTGCTCCACCCAGTGGCCGTTCCACCTCTGCTGATGCTGCAGCACCCAGCAGCTGTTCCACCTTTGCTGCTGTCTCCTGTCCTGCTCCATCCAGTGGATGTTCCACCTCTGCTGCTGCTGTCTCCTGTCCTGCTCCACCCAGCGGCTGTTCCACCTCTGCTGCTGCTGTCTCCTGTCCTCCTCCACCCAGCGGCTGTTCCACCTCTGCTGCTGCTGTCTCCTGTCCTGCTCCACCAAGCAGCTGTTCCACCTCTGCTGCTGCTGTCTTCTGTACTGCTCCACCCAGCGGCTGTTCCACATCTGCTGCTGCTGCCTCCTTTGCTGCTCCACCCAGCGGATGTTCTACCTCTGCTGCCGCTGCCCCCTGTCCTGCTCCACCCAGCGGCTGTTCCACCTCTGCCGCTGCCTCCTGTGCTGCTCCACCCAGCAGCTGTTCCATCTTCTCTGCAGATCACTTCCTCAGGAAGTTAAAATCCTCTGAAGTCTGCAATGAAATGCTGTACCTCTTCTATCAATCTGTTGTGGCAAGTGCTGTGGTTTTTGCTGCTGTGTGCTGGGGCAACTGCCTGACGGCCAGAGTCAAGAACCGACTGGACAAGCTGGTCAGGAAGTGGGGATCAGTGATGGGGAGGAGGGTGGGCACTGTTGATGAGCTGGATGAGCTGGCCATTCTCAAGAACAGTGGCCACCCCTTGCACAACACCGTGGCTGCTCACAGAAGCCGCCACAGTGACCAGCCCCTCTCCATGTGCTGCAGCACTGAGAGGTTAAAGAGGTTGTTTGTCCCGGCAGCCATAAGACTGTACAATAAACTCCTGTAAAATAAACTACTGACAGTAGCTTTTTAACATTTTGATTTTATTTATTTTTCTTTAAAATCTGTACCGATGTGAGAGTGTTAAGTTATATATAGCACGCATTGAACAATGCTGGACATCTGAATTTCTCCAATTGGGGATGAATAAATTACTTCTATTATATTTTAGTATTCTATTCTACTTCGAAAAGCAGGAAATGGAACCATTGAAAAGTTCAATCATGGGCAAGTGGAAAGTACCTCAAAGTATGATGAAAACAGAAAATATGTGTACATGGTCATAAATAGACTTATACATTAGCTTTGCATAATATGAGTACAAATTATATTTTTTTATTACAGTCAGGATGCTCTTGATGGTGCTTGATAGAAGGAGCACATGTGTGTGTGTATGTGTGTGTGTGTGTGTGGGGGGGTCTTGCTCAGCTTGCTGAGGAAGTAGAGGTGCCACTGGGACTTCTTGTGATGCAGTGTTATTTCTTTATTTCTGACGAAGTAACACCTTGGGTTAGTGGGTGATGATGTGAGTGTTTCCCCTTTGGCCATTGTTCTATCAAAGTGAAGCAGAGGCAGAGCCCAGCTGACAGTCACGTCAGCTGGGCTCTGCCTCTGCTATCATTGATCGATTAATTGATCCACTTCCTCAGTATGTGGTCGTTGCTGCTTCCACCACACACGCTTACCAGGGCTGAAACCAACGATGTGAAAGGGCCTTGAGGATTGTCAAAGAGAACACCCAGACTCCTTACTGTGTTGCTGGAGGACAACAAAACACCATCCAGAGTAACAATATCTTTAGCTATTGAGTTTCGGAGGCCTTTGGGGCCAAGTCCAATAAACTTTTTTCTGAGATCAACATCAGAAAATTGCAGGTCATCCACCTTTTTATTTCCTTAATGCAACTTTGAAGTTTATCTAACTGATCCGTTTCTTCTGGTTTGATCGACAAATACAATTGTGTATCATCAGCATAACAATGAAAATTTATGGAGTGCTTCCTTATAATATTTCCTAGGGGAAGCATATATAAGGTGAAAAGAATTGGTCCAAGGACAGAACCCTGTGGGACTCGGTGACTGACTTTAGAGTGCATGGAGGATTTGTCGTTAACATGTACAAACTGAGATCTATCTGATAAATACGACTTAAACCAGCTTAATGCGGTTCCCTTTAATGCCAATTAGATGCTCCAGTCTCTTTAGCAGGATGCGATGGTCAATAGTGTTGAAGGCACTACTAAGATCTAGTAAAACAAGTACAGAGACAAGTCCTTTTTCTGAAGCTATTAGAAGGTCGTTAGTAATTTTTACCAGTGCTGTCTCGGTGATATGATTCATTCTAAATCCTGACCTGAAGTCCTCAAATAACTCATTATTATGTAAAAAGTTACACAGCTGATTGGCGACTAATTTCTTGAGGATTTTAGAGAGAAAAGGAAGGTTAGATATAGGCCTATTGTTGGCTAGAACCTCTGGATTAAGACTGGGCTTTTTAAGAAAAGGTTTAATTACAGATACTTTAAAAGACTGTGGTCCATAACCTGCTGATAAAGACATTTTCATCATATCTAATACAGGAGTGCTAACTAAAGGTAACACTTCTTTAAGTAACCTAGTTGGAATAGAGTCTAGGAGACAAGTAGAAGGCTTTGATGCCAAAATAGTAGAGGTTAATTTGTTAAGGTCAACTGTAGAAAAGCAGTCCAAGTATAGAATAGAATAGAATTACTTTAATGATCACAGACTGGGAAATTATTTTGTAACAGCAGTAGTGGGTCAGCAAATAAAAACTTTGTACATAACATAAATAGAATCCAATATATACATAGTGTAAAGTATATATCAGGTCATACAGTTGTTTCTAAGGTTCCTGGGTTTGAAGAAAAATTGGTGCCAAGCGAGTTTATTTTTGTCTCTAATAGTTATAATTTTGTCATTAAAGAAGGTCATGAAGTCGTTACTACTGAGGGTTATAGGAATACATGGCTCAATAGAGCTGTGGCTCTCTGTCAGCCTGGCTACAGTGCTGAAAAGAAATCTAGGATTGTTCTTATTCTCCTCTATTAAAGATGAGTAATAAGCTGCTCTGGCATTACGGAGGGCATCCTATATGTTTTTAGACTTTCTTGCCAAACTAAGCAAGATTCCTCCAATTTAGTAGAACGCTACTTAATTTCCAATTTTCGCAATATTTGTTTTAATTTACGGGTTTTTGAGTTAAACCACGGAGCTAACTTCCTCTGTTTCATTATGTTCTTTTTTAACGGAGCAACAGAGACGAGTGTTGTTCGTAGTGAGCCTGCAACAATGTCAACAAGGTGATCAATTTCAGAGAAACTAACGTTAGTGCAGGAATCTTGAATATTAGGATAAGGCATTAAAGTAAATGCAGATGGAATTGCTTCCTTAACTTTAGTTACAGCACTATCAGATAAACATCTAGTGTAGAAACTTTTGCCCAGAGGTGAGTAGTCCTGTAATATGAATTCAAAAGTTATTAAATAATGGTCTGATAAAATAGGATTCTGTGGAAAGACTATTAAGTCATTGATTTTCCACACCATAAGCCAAAACAAGGTCGAGTGTTTGATTAAAACAGTGAGTAGGTTTATGTACACTCTGACTAAAACCAGTTGAATCTAATAGAGAGATAAACGCAATACTAAGGCTATTATTATCAACGTCCACGTGAATATTTAAATCTCCTACAATGATTACTTTATCAGATTTAAGGACTAAATTTGACAGAAACTCTGAGAATTCAGACAGAAATTCAGAGTACGGACCATGAGCACGGTACACTATAACAAGTATAATTGGCTGCACAGTTTTCCAGGTTGAATATGAAAGACAAAGAACAAATTTTCAAATGAATTATAATTTAGTTTAGGTTTAGGGTTGATGAATTGGCCTGAGTCATAAATGCTGCAAGGCCTCCTCCTCGACTACTGCCTCGAGGAATATGAGTTTTAATATGACTGGGAGGAGTGGATTCATTTAGGCTAACATATTCTTCATGACACAGCAAGGTTGCAGTCAGACAGAGTAGATCAATATGGTTATCTGATATCTGATCATTAACTAATACAGCTTTAGATGACAGAGATCTGATGTTTAAAAGATTTTATTTTATGATTTTGTTGCATTATTGCAGATTTTGTGTTGAAGTTTTTCTGTGTAGCTCCTCTTGTGTTCATTTTTTATTTAATTAGTGTAGATGATCGTGAGGCACACAGCGTTTGTATAGGATACCGAACTGGAAAGTGATCAGTGAAAATAATGAGGTGGTTCGATTTTTCCTAAATCATTATTGCTGTTCACTATGAAATCATTTAACCTGTTTGAAAATTCAGGTATTTTTGTAGTAACACCCCCAAAACCCCAGCTGTTGTCTGTGAGCTTTTATTCTGTTTTGCAAAGTTTTGAGATCACTGTTTTATGAGGACAAACATTTTCAGATTGAGATTGATGGAAATTCATAGAAATTGATAGAAATTAATTGACACAAAAAATAATGGATGAGAAAAAGTAATCGAAAAGTATTCTAATTCTTGCAGGTGACTAGGTTTCCATCAGTCTTAGTCCATGTTATCTTTCTTTACAGTGGTGGTGCCCCCTTTTTAACAAGGAATAATTAACTAGCCTAATTAATACTTAATACTTATTAATTTATTATAATACATGTAGTTCTCTCTTGTCCTACACTATATTGAATTAATTAACATTAATTCACATCTTGTGTCTTACATTACAGATGGCAGCTGGTGGATTTATATATTTGGATATTTATTAGCTGTTCAGTAAAAGAGTTGCTGCTAATAAAGTCAGAGATTGTTAATTTCCAACAGTGTTGAATTGTTTTCCAATTATATCATTATTATATTGGCCTTTAGTAATCGACTATCGGTCAACCTCTAATTCAGACAACCAAACCACCATCAACCTAATTAACAAAGGCTGCTCCCAATCACTCCACATCACAAAGTTCATCCGCAGACTCACCATAACCTCAGCTCAACACCAATTTATCATGAATGCTGCCCACATTCCAGGCTACAAAAACACCATTCCTCTTCCGTTCCACCTTACAGAAATTCAAGTCCTTGGCAGCAGACTCGGATCCCCATCCAACACCGGTCCCTCCAGGTGTGAAAGCTGGTACGTGCTGACGTGTTACGGTGACGTATTACGTTATTTCCGGTGCTTGTGTGTTGGTCACTCGTTGTTGTTTCACTGTTAGCTGCTCTCGCTAAATTCAACTGTTTTTGCTATAATATTCACCACAGCGGCTAACTACCGCTTAACATTTAAACATCCACTAGTTCTACTCAAGCCCTCACAGCTCTCCTTCTTTCAGCCGCTTTCTGGCTAAATTAATCGTTACACGCTGTTAGCCACTTTAGCTTAGCAGTTAGCTTCACGGCTGGTGATGGCTTCCCCCGCTCTCTCTCCTGCTCTCTCTTGCTCGGAGTGTCGTATGTTTAGCTACTCTTCTGCCTCCTTTAGTGATAATGGTAAATGTAATAAGTGTAGTGTATTTGTAGCGCTGGAGGCGAGGCTCAGTGAGTTAGAGGCACGGCTCCGCACCATGGAAGCTCAGTCTTACGCTACAGTAGCTAGCCAGCCCCCTACAACTTTAGCCGGTGCGAAGCCACATAGTGTAGCGTTAGCTCCTGCTAGCCCTCCCCCGGCAATCCCTGAGCAGCCAGGGTCCTCCTGGGTGACTGTGAGAGGAAAGCATAGTTCTAAATCGAAGCCCATGGTTAACCATCCGCACGTTCACGTTTCAAACAAGTTTTCTCCACTCAGTGACACGCCTGCTGAGGAAACAACACTGGTTATTGGCAGCTCCATTTTGAGAAACGTGAACTTAGTGACACCAGGGACAAAAGTAAAATGCATCCCAGGGGCCAGAGCGGGCGACATTGAATCCTATTTGAAACTTCTGGCTAGGGATAGACGTAAATATGGTAGGATTGTTATTCACGTCGGCGGTAATGACACCCGATTACGTCAATCGGAGGTCACTAAAATTAATGTGCAGTCGGTGTGTTCTTATGCAAAAACTATGTCGGACTCCGTAATTTTCTCTGGTCCCCTGCCCAACTTGACTTGCGATGACATGTATAGCCGCATGTCATCATTCCGTCGCTGGCTGTCTGGATGGTGCCCGGTAAATAATGTGGGCTTCGTAGATAATTGGCAGTCTTTCTGGGGAAAACCTGGTCTTATTAGGAGAGATGGTATTCATCCTACTTTGGAGGGTGCCGCTCTCATATCTAAGAACCTGGACGCAGTTGTTAGCGGTCTAAAACCATGACAACCCAGTGTTGGGATCAGGAAGCAGAGTCGCAGTTTAATACACCTCTCTGCGCTGCCCTTATCGCAGGTACCCAGGAAGCAGAGTGGCAGTCTTACACACCTCTCTGCGCTCCCTGTGGAGCATTTTCCAGCTCAGTTTAGTATACAAACACTGTCTGCCCCACGATCATTTAAATTAAACAGATCAAAAATGAACAGAAGAGGAGCTATAAAGAAAAACTTGATACAAATCAACGCAAAATCTGCGACAATGCAACAATATCAGAAAATAAAATGTGGACTTTTAAACATTAGATCTCTCTCATCTAAAGCTGTATTAGTAAACGATCTGATATCAGACAACCATATTGATTTACTCTGTCTGACCGAAACCTGGCTGCGTCCCGAAGAATATGTTAGCCTAAATGAATCCACTCCTCCCAGTCATATTAATACTCATATTTCTCGAGGCAGTGGTCGAGGAGGAGGCGTTGCAGCTATTTATAATTCAGGCCTATTAATAAACCCTAAACCTAAACTAAATTATAATTCATTTGAAAGTCTTGTTCTTAGTCTTTCACATTCAACCTGGAAAACTGTGCAGTCAATTATATTTGTTATAGTGTACCGTGCTCCCGGTCCCTACTCTGAATTTCTGTCCGAATTCTCAGAGTTTCTGTCAAATTTAGTCCTTAAATCCAACAAAGTAATAATTGTAGGTGATTTTAATATTCATGTGGACAGCGATAATAATAGTCTCAGTATCGCGTTTATCTCTCTATTAGATTCGATTGGTTTTAGTCAGAGTGTACATAAACCTACTCACTGTTTTAATCACACCCTCGACCTTGTTTTGGTTTATGGTGTGGAAATTGATGACTTAATAGTCTTTCCACAGAATCCTATTTTATCAGACCATTATTTAATAACTTTTGAATTCATATTACAGGACTACTCACCACTGGGTAAAAGTGTCTACACCAGATGTTTATCTGATAGTGCTATAACTAAATTTAAGGAAGCGATTCCATCTGCATTTACTTTAATGCCTTATCCTAATATTCAAGATTCCTGCACTAACGTTAGTTTCTCTGAAATTGATCACCTTGTTGAAAGTGTTGCAGGCTCTCTAAGAACAACACTTGACTCTGTTGCTCCTTTAAAAAAGAAGATAATAAAACAGAGGAAGTTAGCTCCGTGGTATAACTCACAAACCCGTGAATTAAAACAAATATCGCGAAAGTTGGAAAGTAAATGGCGCTCCACTAAACTGGAGGAATCTCACTTAGTTTGGCAAGAAAGTCTTAAAACCTATAGGAAGGACCTCCGTAATGCCAGAGCAGCCTATTACTCATCTTTAATAGAGGAGAATAAAAACAATCCTAGATTTCTTTTTAGCACTGTAGCCAGGCTGACAGAGAGCCACAGCTCTATTGAGCCATGTATTCCTATAACCCTCAGTAGTAACGACTTCATGACCTTCTTTAATGACAAAATTATAACTATTAGAGACAAAATCAACTCGCTTGGCACTATTTGTTCATCAAACCCAGGAACCTTACAAACTGTACGACCTGAAATATTCTTGGACTGCTTTTCTACAGTCGACCTTAACAAATTAACATCTACTATTTCAGCATCAAAACCTTCTACTTGTCTTCTAGACTCTATTCCAACTAGGTTACTTAAAGAAGTGTTACCTTTGATTAGCACTCCTGTATTAGATATGATTAACATGTCTTTGTCAGCAGGTTATGTACCACAGTCTTTTAAAGTAGCTGTAATTAAACCTCTTCTTAAAAAGCCCAGTCTTGATCCTGAGGTACTAGCCAACTATAGACCTATATCTAACCTTCCTTTTCTCTCTAAGATCCTCGAGAAATTAGTTGCCAATCAGTTGTGCGACTTTTTACATAATAATGAGTTATTTGAGGATTTCCAGTCAGGATTTAGAGCAAATCATAGCACTGAGACAGCACTGGTGAAAATTACTAACGACCTTCTAATAGCTTCAGACAAAGGACTTGTCTCTGTACTTGTCTTACTAGATCTTAGTGCTGCCTTCGACACTATTGACCATCACATCCTGCTACACAGACTAGAGCATCTGATCGGCATTAAAGGAACCGCACTGAGCTGGTTTAAGTCATATCTATCAGATAGATCTCAGTTTGTACATGTTAATGACAAATCCTCCATGCACACTAAAGTTAGTCACGGAGTCCCACAGGGTTCTGTCCTTGGACCGATTCTTTTCACCTTATATATGCTTCCCTTAGGAATTATTATAAGGAAGCACTCCATACATTTTCATTGTTATGCTGATGATACACAATTATATTTGTCGATCAAACCAGAAGAAACCCATCAGTTAGATAAACTTCAAATGTGCATTAAGGAAATAAAAAGCTGGATGACCTGCAATTTCCTGATGTTAAACTCAGACAAAACTGAAATTATTGTACTTGGCCCCAAAGGCCTCCGAAACTCAATAGCTAAAGACATTGTTACTCTGGATGATGTTGTGTTGTCCTCCAGCACCACAGTAAGGAATCTGGGTGTTATTTTTGATCAGGATATGTCCTTCGATTCTCACATAAAACTAACAACAAGGACTGCATATTTTCACCTGCGTAATATTGCAAAAATTAGGAACATTGTGTCTCAGAAAGATGCAGAGAAACTTGTTCATGCATTTGTTACTTCTAGGCTGGACTATTGCAATTCCTTATTATCAGGCTGCTCCAATAAGTCTGTTAAGAGTCTCCAGTTAGTCCAAAATGCTGCAGCTCGTGTACTAACTAAAACAAATAGAAGAGAACATATTTCTCCTGTATTAGCTTCTCTGCACTGGCTACCTGTAAAATCTAGAATAGAATTTAAAATCCTTCTCCTTACGTACAAAGCTCTTATTGGTCAGGCTCCGTCGTATCTTAAAGAGCTCATAGTACCGTATTACCCGACTAGATCACTGCGCTCTGAGAATGCAGGGCTACTCGTCGTTCCTAGAGTCTCCAAAAGTAGAATGGGAGGCAGAGCCTTCAGCTACCAAGCTCCTCTCCTGTGGAACCAACTCCCAAATGTTATTCGGGAGGCAGACACTGTCCCCTTATTTAAGAGTAAACTTAAAACTTTCCTTTTTGATAAAGCTTACAGCTAGGGCTTACGATGAGACTTTATTCTGCTTAATTATGCTGCTATAGGCCTAGTCTGCCGGGGGATAATACTTTTCCTGATACTCTGAGCTTCTCTCCTCTCTGTCTGAATCATTCATGTCCCATCAATGCATGTTACTGATTCAGCTTCTTCCCCGGAGCTGTTTGTGCTTTGTCGTCTCGCAGGTCTCTGCTGATCGTGGTGGTGCTTGCTGCCGTGGTCCTACATGACGCTTCCTGCTGCTATTGTCACTGTTACTCATATATACTATCACTAGTTTAATAAACTATAAAATTTGTAGCTGTATTGTAGCTGCTATTGCCACTACTCATCATTGATCATGTTTGCCACCATAATTATTATCATTTTCATATTCTGTCACTTTAGCTGTGCTTGTTTCTACTATTCTGTTGTATTAACTGCCTTAACATATACGTCATATTCACATTACTATAAATATTATAGTTACTGTTAGGCTTTGCTTGCATCTCTGGAAGTGTGTCTGTCTGTCTCTCCCTGTCCATCTGTGTGTCTTTTCTCTCTTTCTCTCTCCTTTTCTTCCTCCCCAACCGGTCAAGACAGATGGCCGTCCTCCACAGAGCTGGGTCTGTCTGACGTTCCTGCCTGTTATAGGGAAGGTTTTCGTTGCCACTGTACTCTACAGAGGAATTGTTGGGTCTATGTAAATCATAAATAAGTCATTGAGTGTGGTCTTTACCTACTCTGTAAAGTGTCCTGAGATAACTTTTGTTATGATTTGACACTATAAATAAAATTGAATTGAATTTTCAGCCACCATCTTTAACTGAAGCTGCAGCTCCTCCACCTGGTCACTGCATCCCAGCAAGCAATCCTCAACAGCCTTGCCCCCCAAACCCTTTTATAATATTATTCAGGATGGTTTAACTTCAGATCTTTCCATTGCTCACACAACTTATCCTTCCATTCCATCAACATAGTATCACTAAACATCACTCATGCCCTCTAAATCCTTATCCAGGTTTACCTTAGCGGCATAAAACTGCTCATCAAAGGCCTACAGAAATCAGAAACTCATCTTGCTCCAACGCTCACCCCTGACCGACGACCTCCTCATCTGCTGCATTCAGACCCTCTGTACAGGATTCTTTTCACCCTCCGTTGACACAACCCTCGAATCCATGTTCCTGTTAGCATTCTCCAGGTTCCTCCGATGTTCAGAATTCACCACCTCTTAATCCACCTACAACCCACTGCTGCACGCAGGCCTCAACGACATCTCCATCCACTCCCCAGATACCCTCACATTAAACCTCAAAAGAAGTAATACCGAATTCAATGCGCCTCTGCATTGATTATTGAGGCCTGAACAGCATAACCGTTAAGTTATGCGTGGAAAAGTGCTTTCAACACTCCTCGGGGTCATTACAAATATGTTGTCCTGCCTGTCATGCCTTTTCGACCCACTATTGCCCCTGCATTTTTTCCAGGCCCTAGTTAATAACATGCTCAGGGGACTGCTCAATACCTGTGTCTTTGTAGCTAGACAAAATAGCTAGAAAACATTATTTCTCTCAAATTATTACTGAAAACTTAAATAACTCAAAAGTGCTGTTTAGTACTATCGACAAACTGGTTAATCCTCTTAGATCAATTCCTGCTGAGTTCCACTCTTCAGTGAAATGTAATGAATTTGCCGGATACTTTAACGATAAAATTTCCAATATTAGAAATACAATTGTGGCTTCCCCTACTGATGGGTGTGACCAATTTCTCTGCACCCAAAACAGCATTACCAGCACTCTTTCCAGCTTCACACTGATTCAGTCCAGTGAGCCTCAAGATGTGGTGCAGCAGCTCAGTTCTGCAACATGCTCTCTTGATCTGATGCCTACAAAATTGTTCAAAAATGTTTTTAGCTGTTTGATAGAGGATGTCCTTGATATTGTTAAGCCCCCTACATGTCTCAAACACGCTATTGTAACACCTCTGTTAAAAAAGGATAATCTTGATTCACTTGTATTAAAGAAATTACAGAACAATATAAACCTTCCATTTTTGGGGAAAATTCTTGAAAAGGTTGTTCACCGACAATTATATAGGTATCTGTCAAACCACAATTTGTTTGATGTTTACCAGTCCGGTTATAGAGTTAACCATAGTACCAAAACTGCCCTGCTAAGAGTTGTTAATGATCTTAAAATTAGTACAGACAATCATGAAGTTTCTATTTTACTTGTTCTTGACCTTAGTGCAGCCTTTGATACTGTGGATCATGAAATTCTTCTTCAGCGTCTTGAACACTGTCTAGGCCTTAAAGGCACAGTTCTTCACTGGTTTTCTTCATATCTTACTGAAAGATCTTTCTCCTTGTCCATTGGTAATTATGAATCTGATGAGGTTGGCATTTCGCATGGAGTCCCTCAGGGGTCTATTCTCAGTCCTCTGTTGTTCAAGTTGTACATGCTACCACTTGGGTCCATCATACCGCAACATAATATTTCATATCAGTCATATGCTGACGGCACACAGTTATACATTTCTGTTTCTATCGATAATCTATGCCCAATAAATTATCTCATCCAGTGCATCACAGACATCAGATGCTGGATGGTAAAACATTTTTTACAACTTAATGAGGAGATTCATTTGGTAGGTCCTGAAGCTCTGAGGCAAAATATTCAATCCTTGTTAACTCCCCTGTCTGTAAAACCAGGTGAGGATGTCAATAACTTGGGTGTGATTTTAGATGCTGACATTACCTTCCAAAGGCATATCTCTAATGTTTCTAAGACTGGTTTTTATCATCTTAGAAACATATCAAAAGTAAGATGTTTCCTGTCTCAGTCAGACTCTCAGTCAGCTGGTTCATGCTTTTATTTCCAGTAGACTGGACGACTGCAATGCTCTTTTTGCTGGATTGAATAAGCAGACTTTACATAAACTTCAGGGTATTCAAAACGCTGCAGCCAGAGTCCTAACGAAAACAAAGAGGTTTGAGCTCATCACTCCTATTTTATCATCTCTTCATTGGCTCCCAGTTAAACAAAGAATTGATTTTAAAATACTTCTTATTGTTTTTAAGTGTTATAATGGCTTGGCTCCTTCTTACGTTGTTGACATGCTCACTAAATACACACCAGTGAGATCCCTTAGATCATCAGCTAAAGAGCTCCTCACTATACCCAGAATCAACTCCAAATCACCTCCACCTACTATGGTCCTACTCTCTGGAATTCTCTTCCACATGAACTACGATCTGCTACAACAGTGTCTTCTGTTAAAAGTAAACTAAAAACGTATCTTTTTTTTTTAAATCTCTTTTTTAAATGATAATAATACATTCTTGTATGATTGTATAATGTCCTAAATGTTTTTATGCATGTAATATATATTGTTTTCTTTTAATTATTTTTTTATCCTATATGCTATTTTATGTTATACATTGTATCTTTGTTTTAATTTCTTGAAGCACATTGAGTTCATCCTTGCCGTATGAAATGTGCTATATAAATAAATTTGGCTTTGACTTTGTTTATTTGAAGACCGCATATGCTGGACAGTATTCTCCAGTGGCTTATGGAGAACAGACTGTACATGTTACGTTCCCGAAGTGTCTTTTCTGGGCTTCATTGTCGAGGAGGGGAGCAACCGGATGGACCCCAGCAAATTCAGCGCTGTCCTGATTTGGCCTCCTTCTGCCTCCCGCAAGGAGCTGTCATGCTTCTTAGGCTTCGCCAATTTCTATAGGTGGTTCATCAGGAACTAGGAGCTCTCACTTCAGTCAACTCCCTCTTCATGTGGTTCCCAGAAGCAGAGAGGTTGTATGGTGAGCTAAAATGTTTGTTTATATCTGCTCCTATATTCACTTTCCCTGACTCCTCACTTCAGTTTGTTGTGGAAGGGGATGCTTCTGATTCTGAAGCAGGGGCCATCTTCATTCAAGCAGTCCACCAAGGACTAGAAACTTCATCCGTATGCCTTTTTTTCCCCACAAGTTATCTCCCACTGAGAGGAACTATAGGTGTGTTTCTATTAAGGGGCCTTCACAAGATAAGCGTTTTGTGCTGGGCTGACCGTGAGTGTGGGTGCAGAGACCCAGTAAACGGCTAAATCCACATTAGTATTAAAACAACCCTCAGCTCGTAAACTGTCTATTCACAAACCTGGTGTGACTGCATATAAACCTCAAAGCATTACGTCTTCTTCCCAGATTGTAAGACTTTAATGTAACGTTAAATAGTTTGGGAAACTCAGACACACAATAAGTTTCATCTTTCTAACCAGCTTGATGTTGCTTTATGGTTCCCTAGGAAATCTAAACTTCATACACAAAGCTTCTATCTCATTGATTGCGCTTTTGAGAGGTCAGCGGCAACTAGGTCAAAGTTCAACTGATTTGAAATTTGAGCGCAGCGGCAGAGAGGCAAATCTGGGTGGTACGCACTGCTACCTTGAGTACTGCGTATCGTGTGTAGGGGCCTTTAGAGTAAAATGTGGCCAATCAGAAAGTTTCAGGGCACGCCTTCTCAAATGGCACTCACCGTGTTTCTGTTGAGAAGATTTTTCGAGACTCCGGAGGTGACGTATCATTCTCAATGGTTTTCGATCGCCAGTGATCAGCTGATTAGTGTTACAGTGGCACGCCCTTGTTCCCCAAGAGAAATACAGAATGATTCACAACGTCAACTTATGTTCAAGTAACATGAAAGAAAACACTGGACCTTAAAAATTCGAGACGCTGTAAAAGTGTTTGTAGACAGACAGTAAGGTATGTGTAAGTGTGTGTGTGTGTGTGTAAATGGGAGAGAGAGAGGGAGCATGCAGCAAAGGACCACAGGTCAGAATCCAACCAGGCCGCAAGTGAGAGCAAAGATTCAATTCAATTCAATTCAATTTTATTTATAGTGTCAAATCATAACCAAAGTTATCTCAGGACACTTTACAGAGTAGGCATAGACCCAACAATTCCCCCATAGAGTACGGTGGCAACGAAAACCTTCCCTATAACAGGCAGGAACGTCGGACAGACCCAGCTCTGTGGAGGACGGCCATCTGTCTTGACCGGTTGGGGAGGAAGAAAAGGAGAGAGAAAGAGAGAAACACAAAGATAGACAAAAGACAGAGAGACTGACACACTTCCAGAGATGCAAGCAGCCAGCGAGTAACAGTAACTATAACAATATCTATAGTAATGTGAACATGACCCACATGTTATGGCAGTCTGCATAGCAGAACAGCAGGAACACGCACATCCAGGGTGACAGAACATTAAAATGAAAATAATTATGACAAAATGATGAGTAGGGGCAATAGCAGCTACGATACAGCAAGACAAAAGATGTGCATACACAGATAATTTGCTGCACTGCATTCTACTACACCACACCACTGGATAAAAGTGTGTACTTCGCCGTGTTGACATGGCGTCTGTATTACCAAATGTCACATCCCGCTGAGAGCTACATCCAATCAGAAACCGGGCTGATTGGATTGGCCCTGCTCTCGGCCACTCGAGCGACTCACATGCAAATTAGGGGCGTTTCAGCGACATAGACCTGCCTCATTCAGGGTATTTGACCTGTGGAAACGCACCTTATGATGTAGGCAACCATGAACTGCTGGCCGTTAAGTTGGCTTTGGAACAGTAAATACCAAGTACCAGATCACCAAACCAGATGCCCTCTCATGTTAGTTCCAGGCCGTAAGCTCCCAGATCGAACCAGAGGGGATCCTCCCATCTGCCTGCATGGTTGGTGCCATCACCTGGCCTTTGGGGGAAGATCAAAAAGGCTAATTCTCACTCCCCTACTCCTAGTGCGTGCCCCAATAACTGTCCCTTCGTCCAAGACAACCTTCGTTTACAGGTTCTTCAGTGGGGACATTCCTCAACCCTAGCCTGTCGCCTTGGGCTCACACACACACCCTGGCACTACTCAAACAGTGGTTCTGGTGGGCCACCACGGAGAGTGATACCAGTAGGAGTGTGTCGCTGTCTTTAAGGTCTGCTCCCAGAAGAATCTCTGCCAAGCTGGTCAGTTTTTACCCTCTGCTAGTTCCTAAGTGACCTTGGTCCCACATATCCCTGGACTTCCTCCGTCAGAGTGTAACACTATGGTTGAACGTTTGTCCAAAGCTGCTCATCTCATACCATTACCCAAGTAACCCTCTGCTAAACAAACTGCTGAATATCTGACCACCAAAGATGTTGTTTCTGACGAGGGGCCCAAATTCACCTCTTATATTTGGTGCTGTCAGCCTATCTTCGGGCTTCCAACCACGGTCCAATGGCCAAACTGAGAGGGAGAATCAGGAGATGGAGACGGATCTGCAAGGCCTCTATTACTGCAACCCATCTTCCTGCTGCTGCTGTGGCTAGAATGTGCTCACAACACCCTCCCACGCTTCGCAACAAGACTCTTCCCCCTCCAATTCTCCCAGGGGGAGGCGTTGCAGCTATGTATGACTCAGACCTGTTAATTAACCCTAAACCTAAACAAAAGTATAATTCATTTGAAAGTCTTGTTCTTAGTCTTTCACATTCAACCTGGAAAACTGTGCAGCCAATTATATTTGTTATAGTGTACCGTGCTCCTGGTCCGCACTCTGAATTTCTGTCTGAATTCTCAGAGTTTCTGTCAAATTTAGTCCTTAAATCTGACTAAGTAATCATTGTAGAAGATTTTAATATTCACGTGGACGTTGATAATAATAGCCTTAGTACTGCGTTTATCTCTCTATTAGATTCGATTGGTTTTAGTCAGAGTGTACATAAACCTACTCACTGTTTTAATCACACCCTCGACCTTGTTTTGGCTTATGGTGTGGAAATCAATGACTTAATAGTCTTTCCACAAAATCCTATTTTATCAGACCATTATTTACTAACTTTTGAATTCATATCACAGGACTACTCACCTCTGGGCAAAAGTGTCTACACTAGATGTTTATCTGATAGTGCTATAACTAAGTTTAATTTCCAGCATCACAGTAAGGAATCTGGGTGTTATTTTTGATCAGGGTATGTCCTTCGATTTTCATATAAAACTCACAACAAGGACCGCATATTTTCACCTGCTTAATATTGCGAAAATTAGGAATATTGTGCAGAAAAACTAGTCCATGCATTTGTTACTTCTAGGCTGGACTACTGCAACTCCTTATTATCAGGCTGCTCCAATAAGTCTGTTAAGAGTCTCCAGTTGGTCCAAAATGCTGCAGCTTGTGTACTAACTAAAACAAACCGAAGAGAACATATTTCTCCTGTATTAGCTTCTTTGCACTGGCTACCTGTAAAATCTAGAATAGAATTTAAAATCCTTCTCCTTACCTACAAAGCTCTTATTGGTCAGGCTCCATCGTATCTTAAAGAGCTCACAGTACCGTATTACTCGACTAGATCGCTGCGCTCTGAGAATGTAGGGCTACCTGTCGTTCCTAGAGTCTCCAAAAGTAGAAATGGAGGCAGGGCCTTCAGCTACCAAGCTCCTCTCCTGTGGAGAAAACTCCCAAGTGCTATTCGGGAGGCAGACACTGTCCCCATATTTAAGAGTAAACTTAAAACTTTCCTTTTTGATAAAGCTTACAGCTAGGACTTAAATAAGATTTTGTTCTGCTTAATTATGCTGCTATAGGCCTAGTCTGCCGGGGGATAATACTTTTCCTGATACTCTGAGCTTCTCTCCTCTCTGTCTGTATCATTCATGTCTCATCAATGCATGTTACTAATTCAGCTTCTTCCCCGGAGCTGTTTGTGCTTTGTCGTCTCGCAGATCTCTGCTGATCGTGGTGGTGCCTGCTGCCGTGGTCCTACATGACGCTTCCTGCTGCTGTTATCACTCTTACTCATATATACTATCACTAGTTTAATAAACTATAAAATTTGTAGCCATAAAAACAGCACCAGTGGTATGTCTCGCTGTATCGTAGCTGCTATTGCCACTACTCATCATTGATCATGTTTGCCACCATAATTGCTGTCATTTTCATATCACCTTAGCTGTGTTTGTTTCTACTATTCTGTATTAACTGCCTTAACATTTAAGTCATATTCACATTACTATAGATATTATTATAGTTACTGTTACGCTTTGGTTGCTTGCATCTCTGGAAGTGTGTCTGTCTGTCTCTCTCTGTCCATCTGTGTGTCTTTTCTCTCTTTCTCTCTCTTTTTCTTCCTCCCCAACCGGTACAGATAGATGGCCCTCCTCCACAGAGCTGGGTCTGTCCGACGTTCTTGCCTGTTATAGGGAAGGTTTTCATTGCCACCGTACTCTACAGAGGAATTGTTGGGTCTATTTAAATCATAAATAAGTCATAGAGTGTTGTTCTTTACCTACTCTGTAAAGCGTCCTGAGAAAACTTTTGTTATGATTTGACACTATAAACTAAATTGAATTGAATTGAATTGAACTACCTCTCTTCCAGGTAAATGAGCAGGAGGCAAGGGTTCCATCAGTCCAGGCCTTCATACGCAGATGGCTCTGCACTTGGCTTCAGGATTGCTCCACACTTTAAAACCTGACAGTATATCTAACAAAAGTAAGTAAACGTAAAATAAACTTGAAAAAGTTGAAGTCACTCATTCCAATAATTTAATTAGATTTTAGAAATAAATTGTTGAAGTAGTAACTCAGTTGTTTTGAGTGCACTAAAATTTTGGAGCATTTTAAGTACCAATAATATAATTACAATTTGTGAAACTACTGTGTCATTCCTTTAATGTGTATTTAAAGGAATTTCCTTTACCAGCAGGAAACACTGAAATCCAAACAGAGAGACCAATGCTACAGCCTTTCATCAGCTGAAGTCAAAGCCATTCGATTGGCAAACATTGAGTGCTATCTACCTGTACTTAGCATGTGTTAACACTCGGTGTTCACCAGGTTAATAAAGTCCGCAGAGGCTTACAAAACGTGTAAGAATGCATAATAAGTCACAATAATAAATTACACACACAATCTGTTTGATCACTGGAGATTGGAGAGGTGGTAAACGTTTCTGCTAACTAAGTATCAGAGCTAGTTGTTTAATTAACGTTTACTGGTGTTTCGGCACAAGGTGTCTGGTGAAAGTGGATGTGGTCCCTTCTGTCTCCGTTAAGAACACTTTGCAAAAGTTGCAAATTGCAGAATGCTTCTTTTTCTTAGTTGCGTGGCAAACAAACTCTTCAGTATGTAAAACCAAACCTGACTCCTGACGAATTTGCTGTAATTTTGTGTCTTCCTTCATTGATCATGGTGTCTGTTTCATAAAATGCATGTGATTGGTACCAAAAAAAAAAAAACTGTGCCTGCCTGAATATTATTGGTTACAAATTCCATCGAGACTGCTCGGCCAGTCTGAGACATAGCATCAGCGACTGAATAACATAATTCAACATAATAAATAACCATTATATATTATAACCATTATGCACTGCCGCGCGCTATAAATCTGCCGCCTGTTAATGACATCAGCAAATCTTTTCAGATTCTAATTCTGAATGTGTCAGATAAAATCAGCAAGGAGACTGTCAGAACGAGCCGCCATGGGCAGGTAGCTAGGCTAGGCTAACCTTACTCACATGTTTAAGGTGGGAAGTTATGTTCGTCTAGCGTTACTCACATGTTTAGGGTGGGAAGTTATGTTCGTCTAGCGTTACTCACATGTTTAGGGTGGGAGGTCGTGTTTGTCGTGGACGAGTCACTTGCAAAGTTTGCATGTGACCTTCTTGGGGTCAACCTTGTTCTTTTCAAAGTGATCCCATATTTTAGACATCTTTCCCGACATGATTGGCTATTAATGAATAACTGTCTAACAGTTGGGGCTGTAGGATTTTATCGATTCTGCGATATAAATCGATATTTTCAATCCCAGTCAATGGAACACTCACAAGATGTCACCAAAATCCCACGGTCCCTTTAAAATCTTTAAGATGATCTAAGTGTATCGTATCAAATCGTACTGTTGGCTGAATATCGTGATATATATCGTATTGTGAGCTGAATATCGTGTATTGTATCGGGAGATTAGTGTATTGCTACAGCCCTACTAACCGTGATGCAGCAGAGACGTGGATCTGAACACTGACAGTTAGTGAGTGTCACAACTTCTTGTATCTGGCCCTTCAAATTAAAAGCCTTCCAACCATTTAGACCGAATACTAGTCGCAAATCTTATAGATTTTCGCTTAATTTTGAGAAAACACAGCTCTAAATGTTTGTTTTTTTCCACCAATAAAATTAATGACTTTTTAGTCGACCAGTGCTTGGTCAACTATTTGGCAGCAGCCCTATTATTTTGTTTAGTTTTTTGGTTTGTGCGTGGTTTGATTGCCTATTAAAATATACAATAAAAATCTAAATCTAAAAAAAAGACAGCACTAGATCATTGACAGTGATTCCTCTTGAAATAACGAGATCACGAGTGTTTAACTAGTTTTATACTATAGTATGGTTGTGTAGGTACTTTGGGTTTAATTGGATCAATAGTGTGACTATCAAATGAAATATTTGATAAAGAAAATTAATAAAGAAAAATTACTAAAAATGAATAACTTCAATTTATTAAAAACGGCACACGGAGATCCAATCAAATGTAGGGCCTTGACTCACGTTCAGATTATGAGATTGGGTATTCTCAATAAACTTATCATTAATCAAGGAAATATTAGTTATCACCAATAATTATCAAAGATAATAATGAAAATGACTCTAGTTAAACCAGAGTTCCTCGGGGCACCACCGTCATAGACGGAGTGATAACTAATATTAAAGTCTCATAAAATATATTAAACTACTAAGTAAGGGTTAAACACTGATAAATGTAATAGTTTAATTAGTTGAAGGATTTAGAAGTTCTTTTCTTAGTAGAAGCTGGCTCATTCATCTTTGTGTAACATTAAATAATCAGACATATGGTAAACACAAACATTTATTAACAGATTAATAAATGCAACAGCAAAACACAATAACAAACTAAAGCTAACAGCAAACGTATGTTTGTGTGTATGTGTGCGTGTGTGTGAGAGAGAGAGACAAAGAGAAGAGTTGGGGGGCTCGGACCCCTGCAGAGAAGGTGTTAACACTTAAGTTACATGAAGCACCAAAAGCCTGATCTCTCGGTTCTTATGACAAAGTTACAATTGTTTCTAGCCGTTCATAAAGTCCTATAACATGTAGTAATGCCCAGTTGGTGATTAGTTACCAGTCCATGAGATGGGAGATGTTTTGCGTTGCTTGATGCCAGCGGCTGGGTTGAAGAAAGGAAGCTGGAAGCTTGTCTTAGTTGTTCTTAGGCAAAAGAGGACTCTGATCGCTCTGTGCTGTGCTCAGTTGAGGATAACCGGTTGGTTAACCTTTGTGGTGATCCTACGCCATAGGCCAGGTCCAGGGCCGAGGGGACAGCTGGAAGCTGGTCTCCTGGATCCGCAGGATCGCGTCGAGTTGAGTGATCCGGGAGAGAGAGCGGGAGGAAGATCCGGGAGCAAGAGAGCGAGAGATTGTGTGCTTTACTTTATATAGGCCCGGATGATGTCATTGCCCGGCGGTCAATTCAGCCAATGAACAGTTTGGGTGCCTTGGAGAATTCACACCTGGGTGTGACCTGTTGTGGGGGAGAAGGCATGGCAGCCAGGCTTTTGGGCCTAGTGTTTGAGGTCTTTGTTCCAGCAGGCTTTGGGCCTACTTTTAATCAAACTGACAGTTCGAGTTAATCCAGAAAATGAACAATCATCTTTGGGTGCCGGTTGCACCAACAGTTGTATAGTGTTGCTAATTCCCACTGCCCAATGTGACATATTTTCTATGTAATTTTTTGGACGTCCTATTTTGGTCCACTGAAGGGGTTGTTTTGTAACGCTAGGTGATGTTTTCGTCTCATGTTTACCAAATGTCCAAGTTGACGACTGTGGGACCTCTGTGTAAAGGCTATTTATAGTCCACAGGCAGGGGGAAATTGGACAACTTTTGGACAGAATGACAACAGAAATGGGTTTTCTTGTTAGTAATGTTACTTGCCGTGGCGAAGTCCTTCCTCGGTTTAAAGGTAAAGCTCTATTGTTGTTCGGCGTCGTTGCTTCCTGGTTTATTCTATTTCCGGGTCAAAAGCCACTGCTGTGGAGTGGGAAGGGGGCTTTATAGCCAATGGAGCATGTGTTAACACGATAGGGAGGCTTAAAGGAGGGAAGTAAGAGGGAAAATAAAAGTAGTGCTGATGTGTGTGGCAAAGTGTCTGAGAGAATGTTAGAGAAATGTCTGAAGAGAGGCTGGAAAAGAAATAGAATGACTGACTGACTGACAGTGATCTAAATGTCACGCTTAGTTTGGCATTTATACTCTCCACAGGGTTTACAGTAAGTGGCACAGCTACTTAATTCTGTCATGACTCTAGTCTAATCGTAGTCACAGGCAGTAGGATCTTGTCTGTCGAAGTGAATATTGTGTTTGTATGTTTTTTTTTAGATATAATTACAGTTACTCTTTTGCACCTCTTAAAATGTGTATGATATACACTCTGGGAATGTATCTTATCAGCAGTAAAAAGGTCACTCAATTTCTTACTATTACTTTTAGACAGTAGATTAATGAAGAAAAGGTATTTAGTATCTAAAAACAGTCTTGATTATCCAAAAAATTAACACAATTGCTAATGATGCCTTCAAATGTAGTTGTGTTTAATATGTTTACAAACTGTTTGAAATTCACAGCCTGTGACAAAAATGCTGAAACCCTAGTTAAACAGTTTTGGTTCTCCCTTTTTTGATCCTTGGCATGGGGTGAAAATGAGAAACAAAATCCTTTATCCAGCCGTCCTTGAAGTGAAATCAGTCGACAATGTTACATGTTTTTGTTATTTTATATTATCCAAATTGTTTTGTCATTCATGGTTCATTCTTTGAGAACTGTTAGTCCTTAAGTGAGACTGTGAAATTCAAATCAGTTCAATTCAATCTTATTTATAGTGCCAAATCATGACAAAAGTTATCTTATGACACTTTACAGAGTAGTTAACGACCACACACACATAGACCCAACAATTCCCCCGTAGAGTACTGTGGCAACGAAAGCCTTCCCTATAACAGGCAGGAACGTTGGACAGACCCAGCTCTATGGAGGACAGACATCTGTCTGCACCAGTTGGGGAGGAAGAAAAGGAGAGAGAAAGAGAGAAAAGACGGACAGATGGACAGAGAGAGACAAAGACAGACACAAAGACAGAGAGACAGACACACTTCCAGAGATTCAAGCAACCAAAAAGTAACAGTAACTATAATAATAGCTATAGTAATGTGAATATGACTTATATGTTATGGCAGTTAATAAAACAGAATAGTAGAAACAAGCACAGCTAAGGTGATAGAATATGACAACGATAATAATTATGGTGGCAAACATGAGCAATGATGAGTAGCGATGGTTTTTCTATGGCTACAAATTTCATAGTTTATTAGACTAGTGACAGTATATATGACTAATAGTTATAGTAGTAGCAGGACGCATCATGCAGGACCATGGCAGCAGGCACCACCACAATCAGCAGAGACCTGCGAGACGACAAAGCACAAAAAACTCCAGGGAAGAAGTTGAATTAGTAACATGCATTGATGAGACATGAATGATACAGACAGAGAGGAGAGAAGCTCAGAGTATCAGGAAAAGTATTATGCCCCAGACAGAGTAGGCCTATAGCAGCATCGTTAAGCAGAACAAAATCACCTTAAAAATAACAACACAGCTAAGGGCTTGTAAGCCCTATCAAAAAGCAATGTCTAAGTTTACTCTTAAATATGGGGACAGTGTCTGCCTCCACAATAACACTTGCGAGTTGGTTCCACAGGAGCCTCCCATTCTACTTTTGGAGACTCTAGGAACAACAAGTAGCCCTGCATTCTCAGAGCGCAGCAATCTAATCGGGTAATACGGTACTATGAGCTCTTTAAAATACGACAGAGCCTGACCAATAAGAGCTTTGTAGGTAAGGAGAAGGATTGTGAATTCTATTCTAGATTTTACAGGTAGCCAGTGTAAAGCGGCTAATACAGGAGAAATATGTTCCCTTCGATTTGTTTTCGTTAGTACTGGAGCTGCAGCATTTTGCACCAACTGGAGACTCTTAACAGACTTATTGGAGCAGCCTGATAATAAGGAGTTGCAATAGTCCAGACTAGAAGTAACAAATGCATGGACTAGTTTTTCTGCATCTTTCTGAGACACAGTGGCCCTCATTTATCAAACGAACGTACGGCAGAAAAACGTGCGTACGACCATTTCCACGCAAACTTCGACATTTATCAATTTGGACGTGAGCGGGAGCTACGATCAAATCTCACGTCAGGTCTGAGATGGTGTACGCAAATTTGAGCCTGTGGATTTGGCTGAAAATAATTAACAAACCTCAGCTGTCATTAAGCATGAGCAGTCACATATTAAGAACAGATCAAAACATTTTTTTTTTAAAAAGCCCACATTTTTACTGATACCATTTATTTAAGAAGTTAAAAAATACGATGGGCTAAATAGCCTAAGATGACGGCTAATTATTACACATTAAAATTTAAAATGATCTTGAATACAAGCAGAAATGTGTGTTTACAAATTAACTCATGGCAAATTGTGTAATTGTTTTTGTTTTTTTCCAATGGGTACAACACAACTCAAACAAAAATTGAAAGCATCTGGCCAACCATCGTTCCACTGTGGTTGGCCAGATGTTTAATCATTCCCCTATTTAAACAGATGCTTTGACAGTTATCAAATCTTAACGATGGCAGACCTGCTTGTTTTGGAGGAACAATACGCGGGTGTCAGACGTGAGCATGTTTTCAGAGACCGCAGGGATCTCTTCATGAAGAGTGATGCTTGGCTGATAAGTCGCTTTTGGCTCCCAAGGCATGTGCTTATTGATTTATGCAACAATTTAGATGCTCGTTTGAGGAGGGAAACCGGGCGGTCAAATGTCTTACCTGTTCCAGTTCAGGTACTTGCCACGCTAGGGTTTTTGGCCACCGGGACCTTTCAGCGGGATATCGGTGACAGGGCTGGTGTCTCCCAGCTAATCATCAGCAGGACGATGCCAGCAGTGTTGGTTGTAATAAAATCCCTCTCCCGAAAGTACATTCGGTTCCCATACAATAATGCCCAGCAATCTGTGATTAAAAGGCAATTTTATGAGATTGCTGGGTTTCCAAATGTGGTTGGAGCAATTGATTGTACTCATGTGCGTCTGAAGGCACCATCCATGAATGATTACTCATTCATCAATCGCAAAAACTACCACTCGATAAATGTACAGGTGATTTGTGATGCCAAGCTATCGCTTTTAAACGTGGTGGCCAGGTGGCCAGGGGGGGCACACGATTCTTTTATATTTCAAAACAGCCATGTTGGCGCGCGGCTGCAGGAAGGCGCACTGCAGAGCCAAAGTCATCTCCTCGGTAAGTGGCTACCCTCGATAAATTGCATTAAATCAAACAAGGTATCAGATGATTAACATTTTGGTATGGTTCTTCTAGGTGGCAAAGGTTATCCTCTAACGGAATACCTAATAACCCCGCTGGCAAACCCCGCTACAGAGCCGAAGCGCAGGTTCAACAGTGCGCACACACGCACAGGGGTCACAGTGGAGCGCTGCTTCGGGGTGCTTAAGGGCAGGTGGCTCTGTTTCGGACGCTGCTGTACACCCCGGAGAAAGTCTGCGATATTATTTTGGCCTGTTCACTTTTGTACAACATTGCACTGGTGAATGGAGTGTCTTTTGATGTGCCGGCGCAGCCGGATGAGCCAATGCCTGTGGAGCCGTGGCCAGCTCAGCCTCCACTTGGGGTTATACGGAGGAGACAGGACCTCATTTACCGCTTTTAAAACGTAAAGTATAGCCTACATTGAACTCTTGCAAATGCTCTGCAGTATTTAATCAGTAATGTGAAGTATTGTTGGTGAAATTGGCTAAAGGCATACTAAACACAGACAATGAACATTTAGTCATTTCAACATTTTATTACGGCTTTTTTAGAGTTTCATTTATTTCTTTTAGTGTATCATTTATTGCGTCGAGTGCGCCGACAACTGAGGTCAATAACCTGCATATGTCCACTTGTCTCTCCAGGACCTCTGCCGTGATGAGGTTTGGTCTTGGCGCAGCACGGGGGGCAGAGGGCACGCGCTCACTCTCAGCAGCAGTGGGACCGCTCTGGGGAGGCGACCTGGCAGACATCATGCTGGTGCCTGGCTCTGAAACATTTAAAAGGACAATAAAAATGTCACCCATGTAACATGTGTAAGCCTAATTAATAATTAATTAATTGTAAATAATGGTGTACAGTCAGAGTTTGATTTTTCCAATGCACGCAAAAGGGGGTTGTTAGTTACCATTCTGCTCTGGGTCTGACGCGGATGCGTCTGTGTCATCTCCACCACTTATGCCAGAGATCGACTCGGACCCAATCAATGAGGCAATTTTTTCCTCTGTCCCCGTCAGGGTCAGGCTGGAGTCTGGTTGGCCTCCTCCAGTCTGCTTGATGCTTAGGCGTCAACACGTTTTTTGGTGGCCAGCTTTAAATCCGACCATTTTTTCTTGACCTAACTGTAAAGAATTGTCTTGATTGATTAACAGGCATAAGTTTTTAGGCTGCGGATGAAAACATTAATTTAAATCATTAGGCATAGGTTAAGTTATTGAGAATCATTCAAACCTCAGCCGAAATCCGTTCCTCTACGGCAACGCTGTTGACTGCCTCCGTTTTTCTTTTCCATACAGCGTTTTTATGGGCCCCTTTTATTCCACTCTTAAGACTGCCAAAAAGGACATCTTTATTTTGCTCCATCTCGGATGTCAGGATGCCGATCTCTGTGTTGGAAAAGTTTCTTTTATCAAAACTAATACCAAGATTCCTTACTGTGGTGCTGGAGGACAACACAACATCATCCAGGGTAACAATAACTGTAGCTATTGAGTTTCTGAGACCTTTGGGGCCAAGTACAACAACTTCAGTTTTATTTGAGTTTAACATCAGAAAATTGCAGGTCATCCACCTTATTTCCTTAATGCACATTTGAAGTTTATCTTACTGATCTGTTTCTTCTGGTTTGATCAATAAATATAATTGTGTATCATCAGCACAACAATTTAAATTCATGGAGTGCTTCCTTATAATATTTCCTAAGGGAAGCATATATAAGGTGAATAGAATCGGTCCAAAGACAGAACCCTTCGGAACTCCGTGACTAACTTTAGTGTGCATGGAGGATTTGTCATTAACAAGTACAAACTAAGATCGATCTGATAAATACAACTTAAACCAGCTTAATGCGTTTCCCTTAATGCCAATTAGATGCTCCAGTCTCTGTAGCAGGATGGGATGGTCAATAGTGTCGAAGGCAGAGCTAAGATCTAGTAAAACAAGTACAGAGACAAGTCCTTTGTCTGAAGCTATTAGAAGTCGTTTTTACCAGTGCTGTCTCAGTGCTATAATTCGCTCTAAATCCTGACTGGAAATCCTCAAATATCTCATTATTATGTAAAAAGTCACACAACTGATTGGCAACTAATTTCTCGAGGATCTTAGAGAGAAAAGAAAGGTTAGATATAGGTCTATAGTTGGCTAGTACCTCTGGATCAAGACTGGGCTTTTTAAGAAGAGGTTTAATTACAGCTACTTTAAAAGACTGTGGTACATAACCTGCTAATAAAGACATGTTAATCATATCTAATACAGGAGTGCAAACTAAAGGTAACACTTCTTTAAGTAACCTAGTTGGAATAGAGTCTAGGAGACAAGTAGAAGGCTTTGATGCTGAAATAGTAGAGTTTAATTTGTTAAGGTCGACCGGAGAAAAGCAGTCCAAGAATATATCAGGTTGTGCAGTTGTTTCTAAGGTTCCTGGGTTTGATGAAAAATTGGTGCCAAGCGAGTTGATTTTTGTCTCTAATAGTTATAATTTTGTCATTAAAGAAGGTCATGAAGTCGTTACTACTGAGGATTATAGGAATACATGGCTCAACAGAGCTGTGGCTCATTCGGTGCCGGATCATACTCTATACACCCAGATGTCTCCCTGCGTACCTGTCCTCTTGTGCTCATTCCTCGTGTCCAGTTTGTATCAGTTCTCTTCTTGTTTTTCCTTTGTTTTTAGTGCACCTTTTTGTGAATACGTTTATTAAATTTGTTAATACGGTCTCCGGAGTTCCGTGTCTGCATTTGGGTCCCATCCTCCGTGTATTCTCGTGTATTCTCCGTCACCCCACGTGACAGATAAGGCATTAAATTTAATGCAGATGGAATCACTTCCTTAAATTTAGTTAGAATAGAATAGAATTACTTTAATGATCCCAGACTGGGAAATTATTTTGTAACAGCAGTAGTAGTGGGTCAGCAAATAAAAACTTTGTACATAACATAAATAGAATCCAATATATACATAGTGTATATATACAGTGCACAGTGTGCTATAAACAATAATAATATATACAACAAAATATGCAAAATATACTATAACTCTAATATATACAAAACAAAAAAAAACAGTAAAGGGAGCAGAGTTCTCTGTCAGGCAGAGGTGAGAGAGTTATTATAAAAAGTGATGGATTGTGGCAGGAAAGATTTCCTGAATCTGCTACGACAGCGAAGCTGAAGCAGCCTTCTGGAGAAGGCGCTCTGCTGTCCGACCAGTGTGAGTTGGAGAGGGTGGAGAGGATTATCCGTAATGGATAATAAGTCCTGTTTGCAGCCAATCACAGAGCCAGCCTTCCTGATCACTTTGTTGAGTCTGTTGGTGTCGCTGGCTCCAATGCTGCTTCTCCAACAAACCACAGCAAAGAAAAGTACACTGGCCACCACAGACTGATAAAAGATCTCCAACATCTTGCTGCACACGTTGAAGGATCTCAGCTTCCTCAGGAAGTAAAGTCCGGTCATTCCCTTGTAAACAGCTTCAATGTTAGATCTCCAGTCTAGTCTGTGGTTGATGGTAACACCCAGGTACTTGTAATCCTCCACCGCCTCCACATCCTTTCCCAAAATACATGCGCTCAATACAGTTTGTGAGTGATTGCGCAATCTGGAGGGAGGCTCGGCTGTCCGTGCCTCACCTCTCGTCTCCGAAGAGACTCCGTTTATTTTAGCAGGAAATACAGAATTTTCTGCGATTTTTACTATAAAAACGGTAAAATACATTAAGAACCACACCAAAATCATAGTCCAGAGGACAAATATTAATACTTGTGTTATTTTAATATTTCATTTCTTTTTCCTCTCATGATGACAGGGGAGGCACAGCCTCACCTGCCTCCCCTGACCGCACGTCACTGCCTTCCTCCTCCTGTCCCTCACTTATACACCCAACAACAGCTGAGTCGTCAGAAAACTTTTGCAGGTGACACGACTCAGTGTTGTACTGAAAGTCAGTGGTGTATAAGGTGAACAGGAAAGGAGACAGTACAGTCCCCTGTGGAGCTCCTGTATCACTAACCACCACATCAGACAGAAGACTGCCCATACGGACAAACTGTGGCCTGCCTGTCAGGTAGTCAGTAATCCAGGAGATCATTCAAGTTATTAAATAATGGTCTGATAAAATAGGATTCATTGGAAAGACTATTAAGTCATTGATTTCCAATATAACAAGTATAATTGGCTGCACAGTTTTCCAGGTTGAATGTGAAAGACAAAGAACAAGACTTTCAAATGAATTATAATTTATTTTAGGTTTAGGGTTGACTAATAGGCCTGAGTCATAAATAGCTGCAACGCCTCCTCCTCGACCACTGCCTCGAGGAATATGAGTATTAATATGACTGGATTAATTTAGGCTAACATATTCTTCATGACACAGCCAGGTTTCAGTCAGACAGATCAGATCAATATGGTTATCTGATATCAGATCATTTACTAAAACAGCTTAAGATGGCAGAGATCTGGGGCCTCATGTACTAAGACTTGCGTGGATGTATCAAAGTGTGCGTACGCATGGATCCAAGCACTTTTCCTTTGTACATCCCAATCAATGTGGAATTGAGCGCACATGTAGAAGTGCTAAACTCCTCCCTGTCCACGCCCCATTTAAATATGCAAATCAATGTAAATAGGGCCTGCACCGGGGATTCCCTCTCTGCACCATCAGATTTAAACGATGAGTAAAGGTAAGAAGCGCAACTTCAACGGGTCTAAGCTCGAAATATTATTAAATGAAGTGGAGACCCGAAGAGCTGTTTTATTTGGTAGCCTCTCTTCAGGGATAAACACAAAGAAAGAGACATTTGAGAGGGAGTGTGTGTGAGGCAGTGAACGCCGTGGGGTCAGAGCAGCGCACACCCACTGAAATAAAAAAAACAAGGTCCGACGTGAAGGTGGAGGTGAAGCGGATGATTTCAGCCCACCGCCGAAGTATCAACACAACGGGCGGGGGACAGGAGGGGAGGAACTGACCCCCTTTGATCAGAGAGCGGCGGCTATTGTGGGGGACAGCTCTAAGCGGAGTTGTTGGGGCCCAGATCATCCTCAAGGTAAATATGTTAAACTCAGAAATGTCATTATACTGGTCGTACAATAGGCTGCTCACATTACACATGCTCGTGAGTTAAGTTGCCAGGATATAAACACAGTGACTCATGTTTAATTACTTCATTTTGGTATTATTATTTCTCAATAGAGGATGAACCAGGAGAGGGCTCCTCCCTCTGCACCGTGCGCCCTGGCGTCTCCACCGGCACCTCCACCGGCACCCCGCACCCTGGCGTCTCCACTGGCTCCTCCAGCACCATGCGCCCCCGCGACTCCACTCCAGCTGTTGACGTCCGCCCGACTAGCCATGTCCTTTCACAAGCTGTGCTGGAATCACAGGAGGAAAAAGCTAGAGAAATCCGTGGCGTCATTGATCATCTAGATGAAATTGTCAATGCACTGGGAGATAAATGTACTTAAAAAGTAAATTGTGTCCTTGCCTCTGTTGGTTGGTCCGGCATCCGGTTCCTCTGGGGGGGGGGGGGGGGGTTCTCTGGCAGTGGTATGCCATGGCGGTGTGCCAAGTTGTGCAGGACACCATAGGCCAGCACGATGCGGCACACCTTCTCAGGTCTGTACAGCAGCACCCCGCCCGACCTTCAACTTCTATATTTATACATATATATATATATATATATATATATATATATATATATATACAGATCTTCCAGTTCTCTAAACACCCTCTCACGTCTGATATAAACATTTGCGATGTCTTCTAACAAGGCCAAGGCTGCCATTGTTAATTCCATTTTTTCATCACTTTGCGCATGCTTTTATATCCATCCATATGATTGCAAACACGTGTGTGTTAATTGTCCATTCATGTGTCTCTGATGTGCACATTACACTGAGGATGAATTGTTTTCACATAATTAACAGTTTCCCAGCATCACCTCTAAGTGTCGCCAAAGAAACAATAGCTGTAGAAACGTGCGTACGACAGCCATGAAGTTTGCGTGGCGCACCGCACATTTCCACGGTCATTTCACTTTTGATACATCTGAACGTTGGCGTGGAAAATGGCGTACGCCACGTTTTTGTGTGTACGCAACATTGATACATGAGGCCTCTGATGTTTAAAAGTCCACATTTTATTTTACAATTTTGTTGGATTGTCGCAGATTTTGTGTTGATTTGTTGAAGTTTTTTCTGTTTAGCTCCTCTTCTGTTCATTTTTGATCTGGTTAAATGATCGTGGGGCAGACAGCGTTTTTATAGGATACTGAGCTGGAAAATGCTCCACAGGGAGCGCAGAGAGGTTTGTAAGACTGCAACTCTGCTTCCTGGGCATCTTTGATAACGGCAGCGCAGAGAGGTGTATTAAACTGCCACTCTGCATCCTGATCCCAACACTGGGTTGTCATGGTTTTAGACCACTAACAACTGCGTCCAGGTTCTTAGATATTAGAGCGGCACCCTCCAAAGTAGGATGAATACCATCTCTTCTAATAAGACCAGTTTTCCCCAGAAAGACTGCCAATTATCTACGAAGCCCACATTATTTACTGGGCACCATCCAGACAGCCAGCGACGGAATGATGACATGTGGCTATAAATGTCATCGCAAGTCAAGCTGACATAGTTCTTGCATATGCACACACCGACTCCACATTCCTTTTAGTGACCTCTGATTGACATAATCGGGTGTCGACGTGAATAACACTCACTAGTATCACTGACTAGTACATACCAACTCAGAATCAATAATGTTTGTATCCGCCCCTGAGTCGATTAAAGCTTGATGGGGGAAATCTCTGTCTTCACAGCTCAAAACAATGTCCAAATGTATGCGCTTCCAGGGAATAGCAGGGACAACAAATCGACTCACCAGAACCCTGTCTGCGACTGGTGAGCCAGGGAGTTTAATCACAGTAAATACACAGCCTCCCTCGGAAACGCCGTTGTCGTTCTGCCGGGGTTAGGTGACTACGGCTCAGCTGCATAGGTTAGAGAGGTTAGAGCGGAGGACTGGTTGACACTGGGGTTAGCTTGAACGCTACGCAGACTAGTAACAGGATCAAGCGGGACTGTGAGTGAGAATGGAGATACAGAGGGTGATGGCCGTCGCTCACGACATCTCTGACGGAGACGGTTGTCAATCTTTATTGCTAAGCCGATGAGCTCCGGTCAGCTACTGGTCTCAGATCCCACTAAACAGTCCTTCACCTCCTCGTTTAACCCCTTGAAGAATATACTCTGTAAAGCTCTATCGTCCCATCTCAACTCTGCTGCTAGGGTGCGAAAATCTACCAAATAATCTACAGAAAAAAACAGCTGGTTGCTGGTGTCACAGTTAGAAACCGAGTGATCAAACACTGAGAGAATTTCACTCGAAAACTGCTGAAAGGTAGCATAATGTGTTTGAGGGTTGTGCCAAAAAGCTGCTCCCCAGGCTAGGGCCTTACAGGTGAGCAAACCTAACACATATGCTACCTTGGAGCTATCGCTAGCGTAGGTGAGGGGCTGTTGACCGAACACTAACGAACATTGAAACAGGAAAATTTTGCATTCACCCAACTTCCCATCGCAACACTCTGGCGCAGGGACATATGGTTCGCGGGGCAGGAGATTATTCATAGGGGGAGCGGGTGACTCAGCATTAGCAGAGGAAGCAAGGAGAGACCTAACCTTTCTTCCTTCCATACGGGAAATACAGGTCGACAGCTGGCTCAGATTCTCCTAGATTCCTTGTAATGTCTGCAAATGCTGACCAAGCAAAACTCCCTGAGCGGATACCGCTTGACGAATGGAAAACCCCTGAGGGTAAGTCTAAGTGTCTGCGGGGTCCATGTTATGGCCAGACCATTCTGTCATGAACGGTACAGGGAATAACTCAGAGGAACGGGACCCAAAAACAGACACAGACACAGAGTAAGATGTAAACAAGTGTTTAATCAAAAAGATAATAAACAAACAGTGTCCAGGGAGCGGGGAAAAGAAGAATGAGGTCCAGGTGTGGGTGGTAAACAAGCAGGTGAGGGTTCAGACAAGGAAGCAGGATCTCGGGAAACTAATATTAAAGAAACAAAGAAACAATTAACAATGAACAAATAAACACGGATCGAGGAAACTATCATAAGTTAAATGGGAGCCAACCAAGTAAGACACGGTACCACGTAAATGCGAAAACGGTCTGGCACCGAATGTGTCCCACATCCGGCTTTTTATCTTGCAGACCTTGATGAGGAATGAGCCACAGCTGGGCGGAACCATGCCTACCAGCTCCAACAAACAAACAGAGGGGAAAGACGCTTGCAGGGAAAAACAGACAGAGGGAGACAAACCAACACAAGAGGAAGAGGGAAGGGCCTGACAGGACAGGAATCCTGACATCCAGATTGTTTGAAAGTGCTTATCCAAAGATGGAAACAAGCACTGGAGGATGGCTTCTTTTTTTTTAGATAATTTTTCAACAGGTGGAAAGGGAAACAGACATTTATCTGTAGTACCACCTGAATCAGAGGGATACACAGGAAGTACAATTAGAAGTGCTTCTGGAGTAGGGAAAACCACACTGGACATTGTTCCGTTACAGGAAGAGTTCGAGCTAGCACCAACAGAAGGAATGTGCCCTATTTGCCAGAAGGAATATCCAATAAGGGAGTTGGAACTAGTGTCTGTGGTGACTGGGAGAATAACTTGGGAAGGTATTGTTATCAGTTTAGCTCTTTAGGTGTGAATGGAGACAAATCCTGGCACACTAACTAAAACATGATGGATTGTGACAATGGGCATGGTATTGTGAAAATAAATCTGATTGACTGTGGGAAAACCATGAAGGAAAAGGATAAAGGATACTGTTATCCATTGACAGCATAGAGTTTAGATGCTCTCTTTAAGATGTCATTTTTCTATTTGATATTTACGTTAGGCCGAAAAAAAATATATACACATCTTATTAATCTCTTATCTCGCTGTGCTGCATCCTTTACTGTCCCTCTATACTTAAAAATAATATTGTGTACTTGAAATAATTACATAAGTTTCATAATTTACTTGACTACTGACAAATGGGGGAACCCTGTACATGACTTATGTTTTTCTTTTGTATCCATATGAAGAGCAGTCATGCTGAGGCAGCTTCGTGAGGGACTGCAACTTTACGGCCTAATAGGGGTCATGCAAAGGAACAGAGCAGTTTGCCGTGGCCTCTTTGTAGCTGGTGATGATGAAAAGGTAAGTAACTATGTGGTTCTAAGTATAGCAGGCTTGATTGAAATCATCTTATCTTTTAGATTGATAAAAAAAACACACTAAATTGTCTTCTTCCTGAATGTATTTTTCAGGTGGACTCGTACTACATTGTGCCGCACCTGGCCCTAACAATGAGTGAAAGTGGTACCCTGAAGAATGCAAGAGAGGCACAGATCCTAAATATTTTCCAGGATTTCCTGCATGAGCTCGAAGGCAAGTGTTAAAACCATAAGAAAAAAATGGAAGATAAATGTTTGAGACTTCTACAGGCATTTATATGAAGAATATACAGCAAACGAAAGACAATTCTTAGAATTGAGGAGGGGGTGAGTGTGCTTCGCAAAGCAGTTTTACACTGTAATTTACTTTTTATTGTTGTGCCACCTTCCACTTAAATTTTGTATAGCCACACCGGGGGTTCCTAGACCCCACTTTGGTTAAATCAGTGCTTCTCAATTTGCCTAACTACATTCAGCATATTTTTTCCAGCCACTGTGCCATTAAAGTATTTGGTCTGCTGCGGCCAGTAATAGTACTAATATTAACCTTACTACTACAGCATTACTGCCATTACTATTGTCAACCACTACAAAATTGTTGAAGCTTCAAATGATAAAGCCAATTAAATGAATGGATGAAGCGTGCACACAACTTACTTAATAATACTCTTCAAAACCCACTGGATCGCTGCTGAGAAAATGTATCCTTTCCCAGTTTGTAAACAGGATCTTGTAATTTTGTAGACCCAAAATTGATGTTCTCTCAGAGAGAGAGAGACATTTGCTGTCATTGTCCACTTTGACCAAATATGTGTGGAACAGTTGTTAGCGCATGTACACAGACAATCACATTTCCCACTGCACATTGTCTCGATTACTGTGATTTCAAGGCATATATGGAAACTGCTATCAAATGTGGGGCAGGCTTTCATAGAATCTAACGTATCTTCCCTTTCTTGTTCATTGTTAAAACTGAAGGGAATGTGCACTCTGTTAGATTTGAATGTGTTTTTCCATACTTCTTATATTGATTTTAATATTTCTAGTTATAAACTTTTGCAACAACTTTGCATAGCCACAAACTTGATGTTTAATGCAGTTTAGTTTGTAATTTCAAAGGGAACTTACAGCTAGGTTTAGTTGTAACTCTATATGCCTTACATTGTACAAAAGGCAAAAAATTAAATACAAAATACAAAAACTACATTTTCAACTGCAGGAACAGTCTATGCACAAGATCAAGTGTCTGAATATAAAGCTCCCGATGACTCAATGTTGATGTCATGGGATTTATTAAACCCTGGAGGACAGTAAGGTTCAGGTCTGACAGGGGAAAAGCGATCCCTGACACTACCACTCCATCATCTGGGTCAGCAGCATCAACACGTTGATTCCTGAAAAGATCCTCCATTGGCTGAAAGACAGTAAGTTATAGCAAGTTAAACCAATACTGCTCAGAAAGACAAACCTAGGCCAGTAACCCCACTTTAGGATCTGTTTGCTCTTGGGGGAGCAGACACCCATTGCTGATGAAATTATGGTAATTGAAAATTAACCTGCTGCAACAGTCAACTTTGGCTCAAATTAAAGCCTTGGGAAATTGGATTGAGTAACTATTCCCCAAAATAAAGTGCTGGAAATCATTTCTCACAGGATCTTGGTGATAATATTTTAAGGCCATTGCTGCAAGCTCCAGAATCCTATCTTCCTATCTTTCCTTTTGAAATAATTCCCGCCAAATTCCTGGTGAAGATTTTAGATTAAACATGCTTCAGACAGAACTTTAAAGCGAGTACAGTGCTTTACAAATTAATTCAAGTGTAACTCAACATCTGTGGTATGTGGTACATACGTGGTAACTTGTCGCGTTGATTGGCTCCTGTTTCTTCATATGACTACATTCTCGTTCCGTGTTGATTTGTTGTTAATTATTGTTTCTTTGTTCCTTTTTGTTATGGTTTCCCGAGATCCCTTTCCCTCGTCTGCATCCCCGACTGTTCATCTGTTATCCGTTCCTGCCTACCCTCGACCGACTCCTCACCTTTTGATTTGTACCTTTCTCCTGTTTTTGGATACCCTTGTCATTCTTGTTTATTAAATATTTGTTTAAACCGTACTGTTTCCTTGTCTGCATTTGGGCCCGGTTCCTCAGTGTTATTCCCTATACTGTTCATGACAGAACGGTCTGGCCATAACATGGACCCCGCAGACACTGAAACTGACCTTCAGGGATTTTCTGTTCGTCAAGTCAGGGTGTTCTGCTCGGTCAGCATCCGCAGACGCTGCAAGGAATCCCTGAAAATCTAAACCAGCTTCCTGTGTTTCTCGCATAGAGGGAAGACAGGCTGGGCCTCTCCTTGCTTCCTTTGCTAATGCTGAGTCACCCGCTACCACTGTGAGTACTCCTCTGCCCCGCGAGCCTTATGTCCCTGCTCCAGAGAATTATGATGGGAAGTTGGAGGAGTGTAAGATTTTATTTCAATGCTCGCTAGTGTTTGGTCAGCAGCCCCTCACCTGCGCTAGCGATAGCTCCAAGGTAGCATATGTGCTAGGGTTGCTCACTGGTAGGGACCGAGTCTGGGAAGCAGCTTTTTGGCAAAACCCTATTACACAATATGCTACTTTTCAGCAATTCTCCCACAAAATTCTCTCCGTGTTTGATCACCCAGTTTCTAACTGTGATACTAGTAACCAGTTACTCGACTCTCTAGCTCCTCTCTGTTCTAAAGGAAGTGAAGTGTAAAGGAGACTTCGGAGATTATCTGCATGACTTTACAGGCATGGCCGTCCCACCTCTCCCACAGTGGCAGTTACAACATCTGACACAATAACTGATGTTTCTGAAACAGCTTGAATGGGAAAAGTAAGGATGTTGATCAACTCCCCTAGACAGGGAATAAGTTCTGGTGTGATGTTTAAGTGATCTGCTGCCATTGTTGCCAAGGAGAGCTCTTGTTGAGCTACATCCAGGAGGTATTCCAAATCAAACATCTAATTTCTGAGGATCAAGCTGAATCTTGCTTGAATCCTATTCAACAGTTCATTTTGTACTTGCTTCTGCAAACACAGAAATTACCAGATGTCAGAAGTACAAATTCATTAAATTATTTGAAAACATTTTCTCACTGACTGCACTGTCATTGAGATGGGCCACGACCCTACATCCTTTATGATTAATAAAGTAATGGTCGATGTATAAGGATTTAAGTAAAAAATAAATAAAAACATCAATTGTCCCATTAACTTCATGTTTTAGAATTTTGTTGATTCAGAAGATAGCAAAAACTTATACTACATACATATTACTGTGATATTAGCTGGATCATAACATGTAATATATAGGTAGCTAATTACCTGGGACTGCATGTAGCCCTGGTTTAGGTCCTGCTCAGGTCCCACAGTGTTACACTGTTCAACAGAGTACAAATATCATACAAACATTTTAAACATAAAAATATATGAAATGCCGTAAACTAAATAATGTCAATATTTGACATTATTTGATTGCAAGGTATACGTTTTGTTTTCAAAATTAGTTTTATGTTTTCTCAAATTCTTATTTTTGTTTGTTTTCTTTTGGCACAAATCTAATTCCATACCTGTGCGTCAGTCTTACGGGCCGGGCGGGAACTCCTGCAATGACCAACGTTCCGCACTGAGTGCAAAAATAAATTGAGATTAATTGCCTTATTTTTTCTGTAATTAATTAATCATAATTAACGCGTTAAAGTCCTAGCCCTACAGAAAACTAGAGTAGAATCAGTCAGGAAGGATGAGGAGAGAGCAAGTGTCTGTGGCCACCACATGCAAAACTATTCCCTTTTTGGGGGTTATCAACTTTGGCCTCTCCATTGGACCTATCGTCACTTTCATTTGCACCAAAGCAGCGGAAAATGATTCGCAATCACGTGTTTCCTAAATGGACAGATTGAAATCCCTGAAGTTTAACTCACTTGGTGTAATACTGTGACAATTAAGTGTCCCTTCATTTGATGCTAAAATTTTTTGGGCCTTTTTTACGAGAGGAGAGCTGGAGGTTGATAGGAAATGGGGGAAAGAGAGGGGGTGACATGAAGCAAAGGGCCACAGGTCAGAGTTGAATCCCTGGCCACTGCAGCATGACCTTTAGCCACTGTTAATAGGAAGTCTGCTCTAACCATTAAACCAACGGCCGTCCACCCTTGTACTTTTTTAAATGCAGAACGTTTAGTATTTTACAATACTGCTTTCGCTGACATAAAAGATCAGAATAATTCTTACACTTCTGCTGATGTCACGTTTCACCTTAAGGATTTTTAAGTTTAAGAAACAACACAGTACAAACACAACAGTATGTCATATATACTGTGTATCAACTTGTTTCAGTACTTCACGGAAGTTAGGCTGTACTGTAGGTTAACACTGAGTGACATATTCAAGCACAATACTTTATACTCATTCATGGCTAAACCATTCCATCAAATGGAAATGTGCTTGATGTCTATAAACTGTCTGTGGTTTGACTGTTTCTGTGAGAGATTTATGACCTCTATACCAGTGCTTTAAGTTGACTGGTATGCACCAGTTTGCAGTACCCCCACTTCTAGATTTTACCCCCTGGTGTACCAGGACTTTTCTCGGTGTAACAGGACTTCTCACAGCATACCGGTACTTTTAGAAACCTTTGCTGTCCTCTCCAAATCGGTCTCTAGGCAATTCATGGCAGTTAAACTACATTACCCAGGGCGCACTACATGACACTTGCCTCTGCTCTCGCCGGTGGGCTATTATATGACGCCCACTAGTTTGTTGTTACGGAAGTAATCATTCCTCTACAGTCCAGTTTATTGTTAATGTTTATTCTGCAGAAGTCCAACACCAGCTCCTTAGTTTTCCCAGCATTGATCTGGATGTTGGTTCCTATGGCACCAGTCCACAAAGTCCCGGTTTAGTTCTCTGTACACTCCTTCGTTCCCATCCCTGATAAGGCTGGCGACCATAGAGTCATCAGAGAACTTCTGGAGGTAGCAGCGTCAGGAGTTGTAGGTGAAGTCTACCGTGTAGAAGGCAAAAAGGACAGCCTCTCCAGGGTCTGAGGTGTACCAGGTTATGATGATTTTCCCAGGGGAGGGAGTGGAGATGAAGTCTATGCATCCTTGGTGTTTGCATACAGTAAATCCAGGGTTTAATTGGTTCTGATGGGGCAGGTGACTGTAGGAATTTTACATACAATACGTTAGTCAAATCAGAAGGACCTAACAGAGTACATATTGCGTAATTCAAATTCTATAGGAGGCTTTCTGGAGTCAGCAGAGTCGTTGGTAGTTTAGTGCGCCAGCAGGCATTTATTAGCGGAAGGACCGTGTGAGTGCGCCCTAAGTCACTGGTGAACAGGGTTATGTACTACTAGATCAGAGCCTGCTGTTATTGCGTATATATAAACACATTGCTATCTATCAATTTTGGATAAAATATGGATGCAAAATCAAAGCAGTGCTCGGTGGAGGAGACAAACTGTCTCCTAGGAATATGGTCCTCGGCCTCGGCTGAGGTTCAGAAAAAATAGAGGAAGCCTCGCAAACAAAACCCGCTTTGCACTCTCATTGGCTCCTGGATTCCCCCACAGTTCCAGATATTTAGCCTGCTAGATATCTTAAATTCATGCTTCAAAATAATTAAAAAATATATTTTAAAAGATTGCTTGGGGCAAGTAAAAACACAGTTGTTCGACTGATTAACTGGGCAAAACAGGAGAAAATGTAATAGAAAATTCTTGGGATCGAATAAAAAAAGTAATATGTAATATCCACAATAACTGGGCCCAATCTAGCTGAGTATAAACATATGATCTATTGTATTGTTTGACAAGATTTTAGTCATAGAAAGTATGTGATAGCATGCAAGATTGATTCAAGCTACTTTCAAATACATAGCAAAACCTGAAAATGAACATTTACATTGCAGGATTAGAATTCGGAAGTTGTTCCTTAACGCATATCTGACGGTCTTTGATATCTTATAGTGTGGTTTTGACCTGCTCTTTATGAAAAGTGTCCTGAGACTACTTCTGTTATGATGAGATACCATGAATAAAATTTAATTGGATAGTTTGTAGTGTTAGCTGTGTTTTTAGATATTGAAGCATGTGATGCTTCCCTTGTCTCACACTGAATTGGAATAGCTGTGTTTGTTACCAAGGTTTTTTGTTTTTTACATTGCTACTTAAACAGTTTATAGTGACCTCACTCTGAGTCTCAATGTATAGCTTATATGTATAGGTATCAAAGCATAAAATATATTTTTTTATGTATTATGACCTTCCATTTATGTATCCAGTTTTCTGTCTTGTGATTTTGTGCCAATTTTGTTTCAGCTCCACAAGCAACATCCCATCCTCCTTGCCAGCAGAACTCCAGATGGGTTTACAGCTGAGTGTGTCTGTCCATGGGAAATGGACTGAGAAGATGCCAGGAATGCCCTTATTACAATTAAGAGGATTTATGAAAGTCTTCTTAGCGGTAATGTACACAGTGCATGCTATATATTCAAGACTCCTTTGAAATACTGCCTTTGCAACATATTTCTGCATATAGCAAAGCAAAGTCTTTTTTTCTTTGTTAACATGTGAACAACATGGCTTAGGATGAAAATGCAGACCTGGTTACCCATCAGTCTTTAACTGTGTCCTTCCACAATTTGATGTGGAATAATGAATCTTGATTGATTCCATAGTGGTATTATGTCTCTTTCATTTGGTACTGACATGTTCAGTTTGTACAGCAAACTGTTTTGTGCTCTAATCAAGTGTCACACACGTATTGTTCCTTATATCTTTCTTTCTTTTTTAAGGACCGTGCTGAGGTGTTGGTGCAGTGGCTGCCTTGCTCGGGATGGTGTGTATGTTTTCTTAAGTTTATTTTACTGTAGATGAGGAAAATTCACTAATAAAAATAGAAAAATGTCTTCAACTTCAACTGCAGTTTAATAAGGGACAGCAAAGTCTGAGGGTCAAGCAAGTCACATAGCAGTCAAATGTTTTGGGCAGTATTGTGCATTGGACTTGAAATAAATTCACAGTATATAACATAATCAAGAAAAATCCCCTGTGCAATATCACTATAATGTGAAATGATTCAAAATTGTATCACCTTATAAAAGTGAACGCCACAATTTTCTCAGTTTTGGCCTGGTGTCTAATGCAATCTAGGAAAAAAACATTCCTCATAAAACGGCACAAAACTGCAAGATTTAACTTGGCCAAAAACATGAAGAAAAAAAGATTCATACTGGCAATACATTCTTTAGTCAAATTAAACCTAAATTTACAATTTTTTTCCCCCATACAAATTTCCCATTTACACAGACGTCGACTCTGTGCTGTTGCGTCTCTGTGACTACCTCCAATGCCAGTTCAGAGGTGTAACAGTTCTGTTGCCCCCATTCCTTCTCCATACCTTTCACACAGACGTTGGGGAGTTTTCTTATACACTGTCTAAATATGATATTGAAAAGCTCTGTGTTCCTTCATATACACTTGGATGTAAAACAATTATTTTTTGGCTTATTCCCTCACCATTTCTTAAAGAAGAAATATTTTTCCATCCCCTTTTTCCATCCCCGGTTTCTTTCTATGTATTATGTATTTGTACGCTGAAGACAATACCCAGACAAAAGGAAGAGTACATCCTGTTCACACAGCTAAAAATAAACTTTTAAATGTATTCACAATCACCTTGATCTACAGGCACCTTATCGATTCATCTGAAATGCTCATTCTTGGCCGGTGTAATAACACCCATAAGGATAAGGTAAGAAGATGCCAGAGAGGGATAACGTTCTTATCGTAGAATCACTTAGCTTAGACTCATAATTGTTGTCCTTTACTAAGTAAATAATTGGGCTTTTGTTTTTGAATACATTTATGACTTGACATGGGTTTTAAATCATCCTGCAGTCCCATTGGAGAACCGAGGACCCGCCTCCCGGAAGTATTTTTTTCAACAATCTCCTGATAAAGAGTCCTTAATAACTTCACAATACGATGGGTTAATGCAATGGCCATCGATTATAATTATTTCTTTCGGATCTGAGAAATATAGTTTTGTTTTGTCAGTTTTGGATAATGGAAGGCTACGTTTTTACCCGCAGCCACCGTTGCGCTTGTTATGCTTGTGTTGAAGGCGGAAGTGGTGTGTTCGAATACTATTATGAGCTGTCCGCCGTGGATGGGGTGCATTCCAACTCAAATATCCGCCGCTCAGCGTCAGTAGCTCTGTTGATGAAACATTTTATAGCCAGTGATTGTAAAATATGAAGTGGCTCATTAATATAATTTAATATTATATTTTTAAGAATATATGGCTGATTATATTTAAAATAAAATCGTATTTCGTATGTGTCTTCCTCAATTAATATTGAACCACATACTAATCAGAATGGGTTTTTATTATCATATTGTCATATTAAAAGGAAAAAGATCAAAAAATAAATAAAAGGTAAATACTAAATAATAGATAACAGGCTATAGACATTTGAATGTAATTCCCGTGCTAGGCAACAGCCTTGGTCCTTGTTAACTTCCCCAAATTTCAGTCCTGGAGGGCAACTGTCCTGCATGTTTAAGTTTCTCCCTGGTCCAACACACCTGATTCTAATGATGTGCTCGTTATCAAGCAGCTGAAGCTTGTCACAGGTTTGAAAATCATATAATCTATATATGTAATAATATGTTGCTGAGGATATTTGATCTACATCATCAAATAAAGCACTGTGTGTGTGTGTGTGTGTGTGTGTGTGTGTGTGTGTGTGTGTGTGTGTGTGTGTGTGTGTGTGTGTGTGTGTGTGTGTGTGTGTGTGAGTGAGTGAGTGAGTGAGTGAGTGAGTGAGTGAGTGAGTGAGTGCGGCATTTGTGCGTCATACATATAACATCATTCTTAATGCTTGCATTGGCTAATAATAACATATACACAGTGAATATTGTGATATATGAAGGTGACTCATGTCAGTCAACAAAGAAACAAACAAAGAATGAAGGAAACAAACAAACAAACAAACTTTTATGTGTAGAGTCTTCAAAGTGCTGTCTGGATGTAGGGTTTGGATGACCTGAGTCCATGACATGAAAAAATTGAACCTTATCTGTAGAGCTAAACCAAATACATCATTGGAAAGGTCTCGACCTGGGGAGTAATAATATGTTAGTATTAATATTCTACATGGCTCCGGTTTTGAAATAATGAACTTTGAACCTTGACCTCAGGGCCTGTTTGAGGGCTTATAATTCTGCAATAAAAAGAAATACAGAAATGGGACCAACTGTTATAGAGAGCTCTTGACCCCAGCTATAACATGAGTACAATCAACAATTTTGGGTTTTGTCAATTATGGGTCAAATTAATTTTCACCTATGAAATAATTTGATTTTAAAAATCTGATTACATCAATGTGTTAACTATGCCCTTAAACTCCTCAATGTATTCTCATTTCAACATTTATAAATTCCAATTCTATGAAAAATACAACCTTAATTAAAGAACTACAACTCCAATGAGCCGCGCAATAACGCTAAGTACTACTATCTGCCATAGTTGTAGTTTTCTGTAGTTCTTCCGGTTTGTAAATTAATGGGTTCACAATATATATATATATATATATATATATATATATATATGTATATATATATATATATAAAATATCTAGAACAGCTAGATTAGTAATTAGATTACATAAAGATGATCTATGTCAACAAAAAGTAAAGATGTATTCTTGAAATAGGTATGCAGTTTTCTGGTTTGCAAAAAGGGTAGTAAATAATGTGTCGTATACTTTAAATATTGAATATAGCCTAACTCCCGTTTTCTCTTCATATATATGGTCTTTATGTTAAGAAACAGTTCAGATGCTAGGTGTTTGAACAATATGTATTAGTTTTAAGTAAATTAGGGTTTGCATGCAGCGGACTGGCTCCGTCTCTATAGCCACTTCCGGCTTCCGCAGCGTGCGTGGCAACCACCATAGCAACAATAGAAAACGATGCATCTGTGCATTCCAACTATTTGTTCGCTTTGTAATAACTCATAAATAATATATCATAAACATTCACTAGACAAAGCGGTAGATTAGACATTTATTTGTGAGGCTTAATTCTTCATGTCTACGTTGTTATTACATACAAAATACAATATTTTTAAAGATTATCTCCAGACATGTTAGATGTATGAAAAAACCTCGTTTCTTAATAACAGTAATGTTTGAATGAGCCACCGGTATACTGGATGAACCAGAACACCATGGCACAACAGTTTGTGACACGAATAATGTTACATTTCAAAACGCTATGTTTTTATATTCTATGTACTCACATTAGAATATGCCACTCTCATGCAAAATAAAACACATCCCACTGTGATATACTGTAAAACTTACAGAATCTTTAAAATATTTAAACAAATAATTGGTCACACTGTTCAGCACTAGGCACTATATATGTGCAGCCATTTACTGAACTTCCACGAGTAACAAGTACAGCACTCTGCCCAAAACTGAGCACAACTTTCGTCACCTGTTATGTAAACTTTATACAACAGTTAGTTTCCAGCTTACACAAAGTATCAAGCTATTGCACAGTCAAATGGTTATGTGTTGCTTAGCCACAGTCCAGTTCCAGTCTGGTGCTTTGTAGAAAGGATGTATGAAAGCAATATCACACGAGAGGGAGTGATGTTGTGCTGAACATCATCACAGCTGTGAATATGTAAAAGGCACACGGCCTGTGGCCTTATGTCCACAACTGAATCACAGCCTCAAAGGCTTTACATTTCTTCCTCTGAAATACCTGGAGTGCTGTTGTCCTCCTGGTCACTGTCCTCTTCAACGTCCTCATTGTCTTCCTCCAACATGAAAAAGGAGGGTTCAGTGTCAAAATGGGTGTAAGTGCTGGTGACTGTGCTCAGTTTCTGCAGCAGAATGTGCAGCTTGTGCAGCAGACAACAGAGCAGCCCCCCTTAATGTAACTACTTAGTTTGGTTTAGGCAAGGGGAGCGTGCAGCTGTATTCACACATGTGCACACTCTGGAATTACCCAGTCTTTGCACTATTAAGCTTAAGGTTTGCAGTGCATGCGTGACAGGGGCTTAAGATGTAGGACAACTATCTATTGGAATTTAATACACCAAAAGTATTTCATAGTATCAGACAAAATATGTTATTTTAAAAAAAGGGGACAATATCAGTGAGTGTATCTCTAATCATGATTGAAAAACCTAAATGACAACATGCAAAACATTCAAGCACAATTGATGAGGATATTCTCAAAGGTATGTCCTCAAAAGAGACTATGTGCCTCATGAAACAATTATTTCCTTGTTATAACAAAGGCTCTTTTATGGTGAAAGAATGCAATACGTATATAAGAATGCTAATTGGATAGAAAGGACATTGAGTTGTTTGCTGCAGTCATTTGATGTCAAAAACACTAAATGGTGATTTTTGTGAGTTGTCATGATGACAACACACGCCAGTGGGGCCGTAAAGTGTGCCACAGCTCGTTGGGAGGATGTTTTGGAGACGTTCTTCAGAGCGGGAAGGTGTGAGGATAAGGGACTGTTAAACTCAGTAGCAGTGAGCCAGTGGACCATAAGCCCATTGTTCTGCTCATTTTTTGTAGCCAATGCAGCACAAAAACACAGTGATCCACCAAGCCAGCAGACAACCAGCATATGGCTCTGCCATGCCTCCACACCACACCAGTCACAGGACATAGGCTGAACAAAGTTGTCACTCCTTTAACCTGTGATGCCAGTATTCAAGCCCACAGAAAGTAACCATGAAATGACAAATGTTAACTTGCAGTAAAGACTTCTTACTTTGAAAAATCTTTTTGCCAGGGTCTTGTGCAGACTCTCTGTCTTCCTGTTGTTCCATCCCATGGCAAGCACAGTTATCATCTCTGCTCTGCCTGTAAAAAAAAATATCCACACACACAAAACCCCCCAGAAAATATCAAAATTCAGAAAAATTTTACAATCTGGTACCGTGTCAAGCCTACCCTTTTCTGACTACACACCAACCAGCATCAGCTGTTTTACATTGCTGACAGCAATGTGGAGTTACAGTCTCTGCGCCCAATTTCGAATTCAAGAGCTCTGGCATTGCAGCTCTGAATTCTTTTTCAGACATTAACTGTTTTCTTGTCCATGCTGACATTGTGGGTGTCTCCTCCACTTTAGTCTTGTGGAAGTAAGAGAAATGAGCTGCTCTCTTCATGTGGCTTTAAACTGAAGTTGGTACACAGTACCCCTGGAATAAGACTATTCCTTGCTGATTGAGCAGATAATAAACTTGCAACACAGAGCCTAGAATGTGCAAGGTAAGAGATATCGTGCCCATGCACCCATCACCTCGTAAAGATTCTAACAAACAGAGGAAATGCTCATTTCCTCATTTTAGGCACACACACACATATTCCTTAACTAACAAGTTCGAGTGTTGCAAACACAGACACATCTGTTTCTCTAGATAGCTATATAGGGACATGCACTAAATTCCTTCTCTCAGCATTTAGTGTTATAAGATGTTGCTAGGCAGATTAACATCTGTTGCCACCTTTTTACCTTGGGGGTGTTACCATCAGCCCACCAGTGTATTTAAAGCGGCTACTCTTAGACCACAACAGACTCGTCTGATGTATGACCTGGTTTGTGTTGTATCAGAACTTTTCTCCGCTTTGCAAAGTGCGCCAATAAAGATATTGGTGTGATCTCAAGCCATCGTCTCAAGATCTCTTCTTCCATCCTCCGATCAACGAACCCGGGGAGGCAACTGCAGGTTGATCTCAACAGTCTCTGAAGATGTTGATCTAAAATAATAAAACACAAAAATTGATGTAAAGGACAGTGTATTTAAAGACAGAAAAGTCATTTCCATAATGGCTTTGTTACTGCATGTGCATAAAAAAATCACGGCCACTACTTAAGTCAGTTGCCTAAATTTCACATTTTTAAATCGAAACATAAAGGTCGTCTTTAAGCTATTTAAGCTATCAGATGTCAATATGTGTACCAAGACTTAGGACATCTTGAGGAATGTCATCTGTCAGCAACTCCTCCACTTCTGGGGGCTTCCTAGCGCCACAAGGTTTAACTATAAACACAAAACATAATGTAGGAAACATAACTGCTGACCAACTTGTGATTAACAGTAGAACTGTATTATATTTTACTGACCAGATCGATTCTTTCTAAAGTGTTGAGCTATAATGTTCCCATTCTTGTCCCTCTTCCTCAAGGTAACTCTGGAAACTTTAGTCCCTTTCTGTTTTCTTTTCTTTGGAGGCTAAAAGTAAAAAACATAAGGTGATAAATTTGCCTATACTCAGGCACACACATCCTTTTCAGTTATGTGTAGAAGTGTACATTTCAGTGATTGATAAGTCAATAAATTAATAATTGCATTAAAGGGAAACTTAACCCTTTTTGCTTCCAACTCGGCTATCAGGGCTTTTCCTGCCTCCAACCATTCATTCAAAACTTGGGATGGCCCAGATGCCATTTTAGATGAGAGAGAGAGAGAGAGAGAGAGAGAGAGAGAAGAAACTAACAAACAGAAGACCATACAAAGGCTACAGTCAAAGTAAAGACAAAGACAAAGAGACAAAATGACAAAGCAAAAGCTCAGAAAATTAAATTAGTGTAACAGGGAGAAGGATTAAGAAAATGGCTCTTAAAAGAACCGTTGGATTTGTGATATATGAAGAGAGTTTTTTGATGTACAAAGACCTGGAAAATAAAATAAAATGAAGCAGGATTAGTTGCACTTCCATAAATGTTACTTATTGCCACTAAAAATAAACATTTAGCAAAATGTAGAGTAAATAATCAAAAGAATAAAAAGAGAAATAAAACGTGTGCCTACAAAAGTTATGAGTACACTAACACTAATTAAAACTCTCAGGGCTCTGTATTTGAGAAATGATTAAGTATCAAAATGCGCTCTCTAAGTACTTACAGTGCATTTTCACCTGTTTATTACCAAAATAAATAGTTAACAGATGTCCTAATACTGACGCAAATACACAAAATCTCATAAGGTAGCATTTTTTGTCAAGATAGCATAAATAAAAAACTTGTTAGCATGTGCGCTAACCTTAGCGCCTTATTGATAGTTAACATACGACCTCCGTGGCATTCCCAACTGAGTTGTAACTTAAACGTCAAACTGAACTAACTTACTTACACATGATTTGCAGACAATCACCGTGATAGCTCACGCACAAAACACAACATAACCACATAAATTGAGTACACAAACGGACTTACCAATGCTACGACGTCCAGTGAAACGTGAATGCCACGCCTCCTTCTGGCGCATCACATTTTGATTGGTGCCAAAGGTTAAAGGGTAGGCGATGACGACATACCCAACACACCGTTTATTGTAGTTATGTACACGACCGCTAAACTCGAAACGTGCCTATGGGTCGTAATAAGCTCCTTGATCAAACAACCTATGTGGTCGTTTTTGGGTGGAGGACAGGCTGCTTACATTGGAATTAGTTGAAAGCCCCCTGCGTCGGGTTTGTACGTTTAATGAGAGCCCCGATGAGCGCCCCGAAGAACGCCCCAAAGAGCGCCCCGGGAGCTCTCCTCGAGCTTCAAATATCGCCGCGGACGGATTTACATTGGAATGAGTTGAAAGCCCCCTGCGTTGGGTTTATACGTTTAAGGACTGCCCTGAGCTTCAAATATGGACGTTTAAGGATAGCCCAGAGCTTCAAATATGGACGTTTAAGGAGTGCCTTAAGCTTCAAATATCGCCGCGGACGGGCTTACATTGGAATGAGTTGAAAGCCCTCTGCGTCGGGTTAGTACGTTTAAAGAGACCTTTTTAGTCAGTAACTAACGCCAAAGGCCCCTGACCAATCGTCAGTATTTGACGCGTTGGGAGTGAGACTGTGTTGGTTGCGGACACAGTTAATGCAGAGTCAGAAGGTCTGACTGTGGAAGAAATTAAAAAGAGATGAAGGAAAGCATTTTCATAAACATGAGTGCAGTCAACAGCACCGATTACATTTGAGAAAGATGACATTGCTGCAACTTGTGCTTTTTTATTACACGGCAGTCTGAACCGGCTCATAAGCCGCTCGTCCTCATCTGTTAGTGAATCAGCGAGTGTGCGTCATTACGCACTGTGATGGCATGCCCTTTTAGATCTATCTATTTGATTTGATTGATCTGAAAAAGTGGTGTGGGAATTAAGCTAATCTAATTTAAAAAACACACACATTGAAAACAAAAGTTAAAGGAACTAAAGCCATGAAACTAAAGAATGATAAACATATTAAAACTATCTGCCAGACAGAGGCATAACAGCTTCAATGTGGAAACATTATTTGTTCTGTTCACAGTATTATTTATGAGCATAAACACCATAACATGCAAGTATAGTTTGATAATCACAGAACATATTTATGAGTTAAGAGTGTGCTTGGAGGATCGCACATTCTCTCCCAAAGTTTGTTTAGAAAGTGCGTGCGCCCTCTTCTGTGCATCCGTCAACTTTATAAATGAGGCCCCCTGGCCTTTGTCTTACTGACGCTGTGTTGTAAACTATTCTAATACTGTTGAAGTGGGACAGTTAGATGAGTGATTTAACTTAGCGTGAGTATCATCAATCTAGAGGCCTATGATCCTTCTAATCCCTTTTTGTGACCATTGTTTGAATCCTAAGTCTTTTGCACCAGGTTTGAACTCTGTGTACCTAGATGGGTGTAAAGCGGGACAAAGGTGGGTTTTCACCTACAGCATTATGAACTTCATGCCATACCATCAAGGTGTTTCTAACAAATGGATTTAGTGTATTATTCTTCAAGTTCTTAAGAGAGAACTTCATAATACAAATATGAATTCAATGTTGGCTCTCTTGTGGCTTCTATTTTTACCCAAGGTAAGTCTGGATATGAGAACTATAAGCAGGCAGCCCTAAGCCTCCTCTGTCAAATGGCAGGTACATTAGTGTAAGCTGGAGTTTAGGTCGCCTATTTTTCCAAATTAACTATGCAAGAGTTTTTTTTCATATCTTGGAAGAAAGAAGGAGGAGGCGGGAGTGGGACTGATTGAAAGAGATAAAGAAATTTGGGAAGGACATTCATCTTGAAAGCACTTATACGTCCAATCACAGACAAGGGGAGTTAGATCCATCTATTTAGAGATTCCTTGGCTTTTGAAACAACTGGGTTGTAATTGGAAGATATTAATGAATTTAGATAGGGAGTTATAAAAATACCAAGATAGCTGAATCCTTGAGGCGCATTCATAAATGGATGCTGGACCATAGGATTGTGTCTTTCCCGCTCATTGAGGAAGAGGACAGAGGATTTAGTTTTGTTAACTCTGTACCCAGAGAACTTCCCAAATCGATTGATCACCTCAGTAAGGTCTGAAAAGGCTCTTCCAAGTTTGTAAGGCAAAGAAATGTATCATCTGTGAACAAGGCTATGCGATGCTCTACATCTGTTATATGAATTCCTTTAATAATTGGATGGTTTCTATTGTAGATGGCGAAGGATTCTAGTGCTAAAATAAAAAGCAGGATGGACAAGGGACAGCCCTGTCGGGTCCCACGATGAAGATTGAATGGATTGGAGATAGAGTTATTGGTCACAGTTTCTGCACATGGTCCTGAGTATAAGAGTTTTATACATTGCCTAAAGTAAACACTGATATGGCCATACAACTCCGTCGAAAGCCTTTTCCACATCCAGCGACAGAATACATGAATCTTATGTCTCCTTTTTTTCTGAATGATATTTAAAATTCTTCTAATGTTATAATATGTAGAGATGAGACGGATAGTCGGCTTAAACGAGTATCCGTTACAGATAACACACTTTTACAGAGTATGAGTATGATACGAGTAAATATCCGAATCAGAATCAGAATCAACTTTATTGCCAAGTATGTAAACAGGTTACATACCAGGAATTTAACCTGGCGATTTTGTGCATAGCAGATACAAATATACCAATATACAAATATACCCATAAAAAACACAGAAAGAATACACATAATTTAGCAAGAACAAATAAATAAAAGGAGGCAATAAAATATTATAGTTATAGAATTTAGTAAAATGTGCATATGTGCAGGTGATGGCGTTAATGTAACGCACCATGAGTATGTGGACATTAATATAACGTGTAATGGTCTGGGGGGGGCAAGGCAGGCAAACACTTTCTTCTTAAATACTCCTGACGCCATAAGCACGAAATGAAACCAGTAGCAGGAGGGGTCCGCTAGCTTGCTTGGGACACTTTCGTATGAAATGCAGATGCAGGGTCATATGAGGGTTAATTTACAACTGTGGAATGGTCATATTATAGTGAAGTCAGTATTCACTGACATGTTGAACCATATATTGAACTTGCAGGTGTTCCTGTGGAGAGAGCCAGATGAAGCTGACAGAGGCAGAAAACGTGTGCTGTCAGGTGGACACACCGGTGTGACTCTCATCTCTCCCCCTCAGTGACTTTCTGCAGGACTGATTTATTCATATACTTTACATTATATATTTGATATTATTTATATGTATTATACTTGATTTACAATTTGTTTTATACCACACTGTACTGCTTCATATCAAACATTCTACACTATAGACATACTGTATTATTATATATGATATTATATACACACTATACTGTACCATACCATATAACATTTAATATTCTGTGCTGCTGCTGAACTATATTGTTACACTAATAGTATTATTTTACTACTATTACAATGCATGTTATACCTCATACTATACTATATTGTTATATTGTCTCACCACATATATAGTCATGTATTTCCATGTTGCTAAATATTTATATTGACAACACTAAGTATCATTACATTACGAACACAGTATAGTCTACATTATGCTGGTGTACACTGTTAACATACAGTATTTACTAGACTTGCTTCTATTAATCATACTGTGTCGGTTTCCCTAGTAACCATGTCTTGGATTACTTACACATCTATTCATCTATTGACTTATTTCTGTCTTTATGCTGCTGCAGCCCTTGAATTTCCCCTCTGAGGATCAATAAAGGCTTATCTTATAACAAATGTTATTATCTCACTCAAATCTCATGTACAGTCAATTTTGATGTCTAACTATTACTCAGTTAGTTGAGCAGAGGCACAGAATACATTTCCATTTCCTGTAAATTTTGACACTTTATCATATTAAATTTGTTTTCATATAAAAACAATGCACCTTTTAAAAAGTCTAATTAACTTTTTTATTGGGGTTTTAAGTACTTCAGATTCAGCAGTGTGCAGATTCTGACTCTATCCAGCATCATATATATCCTATGAGATTTTATTTGTTGCATGCCCCTGTACATTAATGACACTTTCTCAAGGCCAAGGACAGGTGTGAGGAGAGCAGCGTAAGTATTAAAGTATTCAATATATGACATACTACTTGAATTGATACTGCATTCAACTGGCTCAAAATAATGATAATAATAATAATAATAATACATTTTATTAGTAAAGCATTGTTTTATTGGAGAGAAACCTCAAAGTGCTCCAGAGTAAAACAAGATTAAAAACAGGAAATTTAAGAGAAAGCGTTTGCAAAATTCATTTAAATATGAAATTGAATATTTATAAAAAATAAAAAAAATGACACAGACAGAGCTAATGAGCAAGTAAAGAGCTACAACCCATAATAGACGGAACATTAGACACCGTGGCTTTTGTATTTAACAATGTTCCCAATCACATAGTTTTCACAAAAGCATTATTAGCTTTATAGCTTGGTTCCTTTTCTTTTCCAAAGTTTCTCTGGACAGCTGTGCGCTCACAGACTAGCTCCACAGGCCTGTATCAGTCTGACATCAGTCTCACGGCGAATGATGAAGTGATGTTTTGCTGCGGAATGTCAGTGCAGTCATACTGATAATCTGTGCTGGTGAAAGATAATTCTGAAATTAATCTCACTTTTTTAGACAAATTTAGTTCTGATCTAGGTAGTTATTGCACAACCTGTTAACGTTAGTAAACATCAAAGCTAACACAGACTAAACAAACTACCGTTACCCACTAAACTAATGTCATCTGATGTGTTTTACACACTTTACAGTAGGTAACGTTAACGGTGATTACCTGGCCAAATGAACTAACGTTTGCTCAAGACACACGCCACATCACAGTGTACATAACACTCATGTTAGCTTAGCTACGAATCACCAAAGCTCTTTGCAAACCTCTGAAAAGAAACCCCGGATCTTATTTTTTTGTCCACGGGGCGCTGCCATGTTTAAGTTTTGCAACCTTGGAAAGGGAGAAATTTGGGTGGGCGAGGGGTGCGATTGGATCATGGGTTGGACCCCACGAGGGGTCCATGTGCCCGCCCACTTCTATCAGCAACCTGACGTATCTAAGCCTCTGCTGCTGCTAACAGCATTAGCTTGGATAATTGGAGGTAAGCTGTACAGCTAACTCAACCTTCATTACTGAAGTACTACTACCTTTGGTAATCATGAAAAATAACCGTTAACCTTGTATTGTTATTGTAGCTGAAGTTACACTGTGTAAGCTGTAACTGTCGTTACATGACGGTAGATAACGTGAATAATGGAACGATTATGGCATTATATTACATTGATAATGACATGCTGTTTGTTCAAGACTCAGGATATCAGCATATGTAAATGAGCTAATTTAACTAGTTTACTCCACAGAATACTGTCTGAGTACAGCTCAGCATTATGTCAGTGTGTTAAGAATTAATGTTTGTACACTATTTTTTTGTCCTCCCAACTGCTCTTCTAATATTGTTAATGAAATTAAAAATATTTAACTAAGAAGCCTTTGATATTAATCTTTTGTTTCAGGAATAAGAACAGCATGTGACAGTCACCATGGCATGTGCAACTACACTATGTAAGTATTTAGTTACTTTTCTGTTGCTATTTAATGTAAAACAGTACAGCCAGACATTTTATTTTATTGTATATAACTAAGGCTTTTCCTCTATAGTCTACATTATAATCCATTTCTCACCGTTACAATGTTTTCTGTCCATCCAGCCAGTGTGTGGATTATAGGAGACTACGTCCGGTGATGGGCTGACAGAGCTACAGAGAACAGGGGAACAGCCTTGGCATTGAGGGAGCTGACATATTACTGTATGTATTTTTACATAGATACACTTGCATGTAAATTTTGCACTGAATTAATTATTATTTATTACATTATTCTGTATACATTTATATATTATCTTTATGTGGTTTACATGGATAATATAATTGTTGAAATTAATTCAGATTTTAATGTGCAATAAAAGTTCTTATGAAGGTCTTGCCAAAAGTTTGTTGATGATCAGACAAAAACAGATTGATAAAAGTCTTTGCCACAACTTGTAATCAGTTACAATGCTCTTTTAGAGTATGTTAGCTGTCATCAACATTATGGAAATGTGTGTTTTTATTACCCATGCAAGAGTATTCTGTAGTTCATGTTAATACACTCAGTACTGTAAAATCACAGGAGGAAAACAGAAAACTAAAATCATCATTTATTAAATTTTTCAATGACAATAACTGTGGATATGAATAAAGGTATTGTGCACATTAAGGACAGAGAATAATAAATAAATTGCAAAAACTGCAGTGGGTGATTTAAAAAGCTCACAACATTAACAGAGCCTGGTGAGCATCAGTTATTGGGTGATGATCCTCCTTTACAATAAAAATGTTTTCTTGTGTAGCATAAATGAATACAACTTGCATTTCATTGTGCAACCATGTGTCATAGAATCACATATACATCCATCCATTCATCATCACTACACATTTGAGAACTAAGAATGTTGTCCATGCAGTCGCCCTTCTTTACAACCAGATGAATGACACCGAAACCTGCCCCTCCACAGATGAGCTCTTCCTTCTGTTGGCACTGGTCACTCACTTTTCTCTGTGTGGAGACCTTTTATAGATGTAGCAAAAAGACGAATAACATCAAATCAATATATTATACCATATAAAATAAAGAGAAAACCTCAAACGTTACCAGATGTTAGTTTTTACATTCACCACTAAGTATTGATCCATTTACTGTGTGATCAGTGCATCATAATGCATCTTTACCTTCTTATCTAAGACCTGATGCTCCTCAGAGTGTGTACTGCACAGACCTGACGTGTCTGATGGGTCCAGTTGTCTCAGCCTGCCACCACCACCTGAAGAAAATCTGTTTGAAAAAGCTGTGTTTACTTTTGTGCTTTCAGACTCTTCATTATAGTATAAAGTGTATAATCACGTTAGGTTTTTCCCACTAACATGTGACCACATCTGTAATATGCACCTTCAGTGAATATGAGGATTGTTTATGACAGTTGCATATCACAAAATGATGAGCAAATAAACTGTATAAACTAACAAGGTACTACATCTGCAATATGCATCTGCTATTAAACTGAACTTGCTTATGTTTATTTAGGACGTAGGCTTTCATATACATTTGTTTAAGCACTGGAATACATCGTATAGATGTGACAGATTTTACATTTTAATTTGCAAAACATTAACTAACAACAGCGCATACTCAGAAAAGGAGCAAGTATGCAAAAGTTACAGACACCAAGCAGCTATTAGCACATACATGATGAAGCTAACATCAGGTTAACATTAGCGCCTTGGTGAATAACATGCATCCATGTTAACTGTGATATTAGCTGACATACTAAGTTTGGTTAGTGAGAGATAAGGCTTAAAATAATATGTAACGTTACTTACCGGATAAACTGAACAGCAGACTTCTTGGAGTGTCTTTAGTTCAACCGGTTAAACTAAAAAACAAACTGTGAACACTGAAGAACAACATCACGGCTGTAGGTTTCAAAGGCTGATGGAACGTTAGGTTTGAGAGTCAAGATCTCAGAGACATGTCAATCACAAGTAAGCCATGGCTCCAATACATCCCCTGCTTTATTGTCTATTTAACTCAAACTGGGACCAAATGAGTATATACTTATGTCTACTTATATGTCTTCTGCAACCCACGTATCGCCCCCTGCTGGCCACTGGCTAGAATACAGGCTTAAGGCACTTCCGAGTTGGTTTCCTTTTTCAAACCAGGTCGCTCCGTCCGTTCATTATACAGTCTATGGTGGAGAGAGGGGATACCTCCAGGTAATAGATGGAGCACCTTCAGGTGATAGACGGTTCCTTTAAGCTGAAACTGTTGAACTGGATTTGGGGGAAATTATTTTTGTGGTCGAGTCCACTGTGGTCCATTAAAAACACTGTCCACTGTTTCTCCAGTGGACTTTACCGTTGATGGGTAATTAAAGGAGGACATATTTTTTTCTTAACCGGTGTTTGTGCACCCAGGGACATCACACACAGGCATGATGCGGCAGAGCGGAAATAGATAGCCGGATAGCTAACGATAGCTAGGTAGATAGCTCAACAACGAACGATTTAAAAAATGACAGGCACTTCCGGTTTGGCTGAGAGTGTCAAGTCTTTTCATAATTTCACAATTCAGGACCCTGAAAGTAATATTCGTCTTGTTTGACGGGTACACCACCAAAATATGTTGACGTATACGACCAGATAGACTGTAAAAAGCCATAGGGTGAAGGTTAGCCCTGCAGACAATGCAGGTGAGCTTAGCATGGCGGCCATTGCTAACCTTTTGGAAGAGCATCGCAAAGCCCTCTCCATTGATTTCAAAGCTTCCATTTCAACGCTCGACGCAAAGCTGGACCATGTCCACTCCACAGTGTCCGACAACGCTCAGAAGATAGGCTTCCTCGAAGTAAATGCAAATCTTCAAGATGAGAGTCTGCTAAAACTGGAGGCCTTCTGTGCCACGCTAGCAGAGAGCAACACTAAGCTGTTAGCTAAAGTTAGCACCCTTGAGTCCCGGAGCCCACAAAACAATATCAGAGTGGTCGGCATACCTGAGTCAGTGGAGGGACCGTGGCCGACAGCCTTCTTTGGAGAGCTGCTCATGGAAGTTTTCGGCGAAGGCATCTTGGAATCACCACCAGAATGAGACAGGGCTGACCGCAAATCCGAAGCCAGAGCAGAGAGTACGGCCAGTCATTATCAGGCTGCACAAGTACCAGGTGAAGGAGAGGATCTTATGCGAAGCCCGCGCCATGAGAGGCAGGCTACAGTACAGAGGCTCCCCCCATCTCCATTTACAAGGACTATGCGCCACAGGTTGTGGAACAAAGCCAGAAATACCGAGAGATGATGTCGGAGCTTTACAACCTGGACTTTAAACCTGCATTGCTATTCCCTCCCAGGTTTGCCATCGTGATGAAGGACGGAGCTAGGAAGAGATTAATTTTGGTCTCTGAGGCTAAAGTCTTCATAACATCCATGCGCATGGAAGAGACTGGTGACCTCGGAAGGCTATTGATCTCACTATATTTTCTTCACAGCTTTATTTTATTTTTATTTTTTTTATCACCCACTGCCACAGGGTTATCTGAAGTATTACTGGTTTCTGTTACTCATTTAGTCAAAGGGTTTTACTGAAGCCTGACACTTGTCATAAACTGATAGTATAGTGGAGACCTACATCAGTACAGTTTATGCACTCTAACCCAGGATGAACGGCAGGGGTTCATATAGGCAGGCTTTCTATTAATCTTATTCGATGTGTAGGAATACTTCCATGACCTGCCTGCCTTATAGCCACTGGAAACCGAAATCCACAATATCCTTCTAAATATGTAATTTAGGAGTGTATGTACATACATTAAGCATATAAAAATGATTAAAAAAAACTTAGTTTAAATCCAAATTCGAAATATTGTCATTTCAGTTTTTTTTAACCGTCCTTGTTTTGAATTTGAAGTGGGATCCATCCATTTCTTATATAAGCTCTCTGCTCATGCTTTTTTTTTCGGAGTCAACTCGGGGTTCACTCTAACCCCACGCAACTTTTGAAAGTATAGCTTGCTATATATTGCCTATATTTGATCCATCTATCTTGCTATCATCAGCTATCTATTTATCTATAAATTTATAAATCCGTGTTCTAGCAGTTATCTAGCTCTGTCGCATCATGTGTGTGTGTGTGTGTGTGTGTGTGTGTGTGTGTGTGTGGTCCCTGGGTGACAAACACTGGCTAAGAAAACAGTGTGTCCTCCTTATATTACCCATCTACGGTAAAGTCCACCGGATGGAAAAAATTAGCTGAGGTGGACTTGACCACAAAAACCGTTTCGGCTAAAGGGCGACGTCTAATGTCTAGATCTGCCCCATCTATTACCTGGACTTTGCCCTCTCTCCCTCTCCACACAGGATGTCCCAAACATGGAGGTTGATCATGTGAGTATGAACCACAAATTAAGATACATTAGTGACTTATTAGTGTATTGTTACACTATATTTAATGTAATGTTATCTAACCTGGGTGTGCTAACAGTTATCTTCAGTGATTCGTAGTGAAGAATTAATAATCACTGTGTGAAGTATCATAATCATGTGTTAGCGTGTGTATTAGTAATGATTAATGAGAGTGTGATAATCAATGAGTGAAGTATCATAATCATGTGTTAGCGTGTGTATTAGTAATGATTAATAAGAATGTGATAGTGTGATTATTAGGTATTTCATTTAAAAGTGTGATAGTGTGATGATTAGTCCAGGCTCAAACTTTTCTGCTTTCTGCAAGGCACATAAACTTTTGGCAGTCAGTCAAGGTCACAAAGACAATGAAATAGCCAGCTTGCACAAACGCACCTGGCAACTAGTTGAGATTAGAGAATTGCTGTCCGTGCTGTGCTTCTTTCACTGATAAAGAAGAAGAGTCCTGTGGAAACAGAGGTTACCCCGACGCGCGGGGAGGAAGATGGGGGCTGGAGCAGCGGCTACTTTTGAAATACACATATGCACGCACAAGCAGACACATAAACCACGCCTTGAAACAAGCATAAATGCTGGAGTAGTTAGAATAGATATCAGAACTTCTTGCCTCTGATCATGGATACTGTGTTGCACACAGTTACTCTAGATAGAGAATAGAACATTTCTCCAGACGTCTGTATCGTCCGATGTCCATCTACTAATAAATGCCTGCTGGCGTACTAAACTGCCAACGACTCTGCTGACTCCAGAAAGCCTCCTGTAGAATTTGAATTACGCAATATATACTCTGTGAGGTCCTTCTGATTTGACTAAAGTATTGTGTGTAAAATTCCTAAAGTAGCTAAGCTAACATGAAAGTAATGCACACTGTGATGTGGCGTGTGTCTTGAGCAAATGTTAATTCATTTGGCCAGGTAATCACCGTTAACGTTACCTACTGTAAAGTGTGTAAAACACATCAGATGACATTAGTTTAGTGGGTAACGGTAGTTTGTTTAGTCTGTGTTAGCTTTGATGTTTACTAACGTTAACAGGTTGTGCAATAACTACCTAGATCAGAACTAAATTTGTCTAAAAAAGTGAGATTAATTTCAGAATTATCTTTCGCCAGCACATATTATCAGTATGACTGCACTGACAATCCGCAGCAAAACATCACTTCATCACTCCCCGTGAGACTGATGTCAGACTGATACAGGCCTGTGGAGCCAGTCTGTGAGCGCACAGCTGTCCGGAGAAACTTCAGAAAAGAAAAGGAACCAAGCTATAAAGCTAATAATGCTTTTGTGAAAACTATGTGATTGGTAACATTGTTAAATACAAAAGCCACGGTGTCTAATGTTCTGTCTATCATGGGTCGTAGCTCTTTACCTGCTCATTAGCTCTGTCTGTGTCATAATTCAATTCAAGTCAATTTTATTTATAGTGCCAAATCATAACAAAAGTTATCTCAGGACACTTTACAGAGTAGGTAAAGACCACACTCTATGACTTAGACGGACAGATGGACAGAGAGAGACAAGGACAGACACGAAGACGGAGTGACAGACACACTTAGATGCAAGCAACCAAAGCGTAACAGTAACTATAATAACTGCTATAGTAATATGAATATGACTTGTATGTTATACAGGAGAAATATGTTCTCTTCGATTTGTTTTAGTTAGTACACGAGCTGCAGCATTTTGGACCAACTGGAGACTCTTAACAGACTTATTGGAGCAGCCTGATAATAAGGAGTTGCAGTAGTCCAGCCTAGAAGTAACAAATGCATGGACTAGTTTTTCAGCATCTTTCTGAGACACAATGTTCCTAATTTTCGTGAAAGTATGCATTCCTTGTTGTTAATTTTATGTGAGAATCAAGGGACATATCCTGATCTAAAATAACACCCAGATTCCCTACTGTGGTGCTGGAGGACAACTTAACATATCAAGTAAGGTTGTAACTTTTTATTAGAAATTTGAACAGTTAAAATTTGAACTATAGAGCCGCATTACATCTTGGAATGTACAGTCTGCGTATAAGGGCATCAGACCTTTTTAAGTAGTTTGCCTCATAATCCAACAGAGGGCAGTCTAGAGGTGTGTTTCCACTATGGTCGAATACCTGGAATGAAGCAAGTGTATCTCTGCAAAATGTCCCTGAGAGATTTGCTGATTGGATGTTACTCTCAGCGCGATGTGACTTGTGGTAGTACAGACGCCACAACAACACGGCGAAGCAGAGTAGACACTTTTATCCAACAACGCGATTACAAAAATCCTTCAGGCAAAATCTCTGCCTGGATTGGTTTAGTTCCTATCTCACACATTATGCGGCATGCTCAGCGCAGGGATCATTTTGCAGATGCAAACCACTACAGCCCCGAAAAGGCAGAGACAGAGTTGGGGATCATTTCACACTTAAAAAGAAGCCAAAAAGGTGCAATGTGACCACTGCAAACTAGAACTGTTCTACCAAAACAGCATGACATCGATGATTCAGCGTCTGAGCTGAAAGCAGCCCGTTGTTAACACCACTTCATCGAGCGCCGCTGTTCCAGTTTAAAGAGGGCGCTTGTAGTAGTTACAGATAAAGAGGAAGAGAATGGGTAACGTTAGCTGTCCTTGTGAACGCCTCTGTGTTTAGTTTTTCATGAATGTTAGACAGAATGTCACCTCCCTGATCAGTCTTTAGAGTTTTGTTTGAGTAAATGTGTCAGTGAAGTTTTGTTCGTTGTTTGTTGTTACAGTAAACAGGAAGAGAGCGACTCACTCTTCCTGATAATATCTTTATCTAATTCATTTTTAAATTAGTCTTTTTGTCTTTAAACCTGTTTGAGTAAACATGTGTGCCAGGTAGAATTTTAAGCACCATTCTGAATTGATTTAATAGTAAACTTATTCATGGTAAATTGCGAGAGTATTGCCTTCAACACACACACATCTCGTCTCTCTCTATGTGTGCGTGCACACACACCAAAACACAGACACACCCACCCTGTGTTAGGTTACCACACCAAATAGGCCTACCCCAGACATAATATATTTTTTGTTAGCAATGGTGAGTAACAAAGCAATTTTTAAAAATCCGATTACTCAATAGAATAATCGATTACAAAAAGATTTGATAGCTGCAGCCCTAATTTGCATATTCATTGAGCAGCATGAATCATCAATCGGAAGTTAAAAACTAAATGCCTACTCAACAAATATCTGAATATGCAGGTCCAGCCCTAGAGACAAGATTTGCTAAGATTTTGCATTTTATTTTAAATGCCATTAAATTATTGAATTGCCTTCCTTAGTTCTTTCCAAACTGACCACTTTTTCAGTTCATGAGTTATAATTCCAATCGTTTCCATTTGCATCTGTTCTGTGAGCTTGTCAGCTCAACTATGTCTTAATATATTTCATCCTGAGGGAAGCAACATTCAGCAATGTCCCATTTATTAAACAACAACAACAGAACATACACAGAACATTTGGACATGAACGTTTTACTTACCTCAGGGTATTTTATGTTTAGAACATAAAACAGAGAGAAAGTGTAGCTTGGGGCCACAATGAGGGAGTTGATGTGGTCCTTTCCTTTCAACAGCAATCTTCAATCGCCGGTCACCTTAAACATATAAGATTTAAAAATGAAAAATATTATATATCCACGTCAGTAAACCCCTACATAGATCACCATTTAAATCTTCCATATTCAAAGAAAAATTGGTTCTCTACTGACCGTATACAGTTTTTGGTAACAGCCAGTATAAAATATTAGCTGTTCAGCAACCAATTTTTTTTTCCGCCATTTTGTTTTCTCAGACTGTACATTTTACAAACATTTTAAGACTTTTTACCCACCAATCAACAGAGTTCTGAGCACCATTTAAAATCCACAAACTAGAGACCTTTTCACCATTGCACTAAAAATTGTGTCGCAAGTGAAGACATATCACAAGTTAGGTGGGGAAGGAATGTAGGTTAATAACACAGACTTACCCATGATAAGGATGAAGGGGGTGCTTGGGATGCTCTGTTGTGTTGTCCTGTTGTTGGAAAATAAAACATCAAAGAATATCATGAATATCATGAATATCATGAACTATGTCTCTAAAGTATTTCCCATACACATACTTGTCAGTCATAATCATAAATGTGAATTTAATAAGTTACTAGTAATGCTGAAAACACACCAAGAAGTGGCGTAGTGCCATTTGTCGCAATAGTTACATTTATCTGCCAACAGAGTCGTGTTACCGGCATTTGCCACAGACTCAGAGGCTCAGCTATTGAATGTAAATGTCTTTCTTTTTCTTATTTCTAAAATATTGTCTAAAGTATGAATGAAAATTAACAAAAATGACACGGATGTATCTTCAGGTGAGCTCATTATCTGGGGTTTAAATGCATACAAGCAATTTGTGTATGTACATGTGTATCTGTAAAACAAGAACAAAAAGTCTAAACCTACCTCATTCTGTTAGAAAAGATGATCAGGGTTTTCCTTGAAGAGTTGTGCTATGCCTAATATCAACTGTACTGGATCCCCTTCAGGTGGATCTATCCCTTTTAAGCCAAGGACGTCTTTGATGCCTTTTTTCTTTTCTTGACAATTCGTCTGCCATCTTAGTGTGCACAGGCAAGCCAAGGGGTAGATGTGTGATCAAACAGGTGAACAGCTTCAAAATGCATTTACAGTGCTTCCTTTGTTGAATGAGTTAAACGATGAAAACATCCGTCCACAATCTTTATGACCACACACAAAAAATGCATTGTTATCATGTCTGTGTGACATGCAGTGCTTGAGGTACAGTCAGTCCGCCGCATTTAATTTCACAAATATTTCAGGTTAACATAACTGCTGCCACACCGGGGCATGGCAAACAACCTGACATCAATAGCGTTTCCCAGGCGGTTAAGGCCAAATGTTCAGCACGCTTAACTCAGAGCGGCATCTGTGCGCTTTCAAGTTGGTGATCAAACCCGCTTCACCGGCCTTACCGTGCAGCAGCATGAAAGCCTGCCTCCTGAGTCTACCTCTTAACAGTTAACGTTATATGGCAACTGACTTAGCTAAGAGCTAAGGCAACCAGCGACACCTAAGGACCGCGTAACGTAAAAAGCCTGCCAATCGAGTCCCCCTCTCATCAGTTAACGAAAGCCCACATGAGCAACTGACACCAGCGATACCGTGCGGTAGCATCAAAGCCTCCCGCATCCACAGTACATGATGAGCAACTGACTTCAGTTACAGCATCGCTCAACACGTTTCAGTTATAAAACGTCACATATGCTACGATATAACCAAGTCAGCACTATATATATATATATATATATATATATATATATTTATATATATATCTGTATTTCATATAACTAACTTAGCTCAACAACGTCACAAACTTAACTTTTAACTGAAAGCATTTACGCTGCTGCATTAGTTTATGAACAATGAAGAACTTTATACTTAGGCTACCACAGAAGTGCGAAAGGTTTAAAATATGCGTGACATAACGGACCAGCCTCCTTTTGTGATGCGGTGTAATAGCCTCTCTTCTTGACCTTTCGCGCGTAGCAGGGGTTCTTGCTCCCAGAATGCAACACGCACTTCTAAAATACGGGTAAAACACCTGTGAAAATAAATACAGTACATTGTACCCTATACTTAAGAACTTTTCTTACACTGCATACATTGCTACACCACCTCCATGTGCATTCCTATCCCTTCAATAGACATGATACCCCTAAATTCCCACAGCTGCATCACTAAAAGTTCTATCTAAATGTGTCTCTGATACTGCCAGCAGGTAAATTCTAGAGATGAGTCGGATACTCGGCGGTACGGATAACTCACTTTTGCAGAGCACGAGGTATATCCGTCAATATCTGTGCTTTGACTAAATGAAAATCATTAAAGGGACTGTGTCTGCGTTCCGTGATATGTTTGTCACAGTGCCGCTGCTGTGTCCCCTCTGCTACAAACGCACACGCACACGCGCACGCGCACACACACACACACACATACACGTTCTCTCTCTCCCTCACTCAGACTCGCTGGTCTTTTCCTTTAACTTTTAAGTTTCTTCAGCTTCAGGTTTGTTTTAACTTTGGTCTGTACTCACTTATTAACAGCAGATCCGTAAACGTGGGCTTGTTCAGACGTGCTGCTTGGTAGAATGGGACTCGCATTGCGTCCCTGACTGTCGTAGATTTGTTTTCTTTTTCTTTTTTAGCCAAGTGTCTGACTGTATTCCATAAAAAATAAAGGTAGTAGAGGTATAAATATTACAAGCTGCACACACACACACACACACACACACCAGCACACACACACACACACTCCCTCTCCCTGCCAGTCGTCTGATTTTTTTTTTTTTAAACCGTTATTGTGGTCGTTTATTCTGTATCTCATTTCCACCTATTTCTGTACATTCGGGAGTCATAACTAAACACATAAATAACATAGAATCAAGCACACATGCAAACCATAGGTCTATCAACTAAGAGCCGGATGGTAACTCCATCAATTAAAACGGAACAGGAAAAACCTCAGCAACAGATAGGAGTATGGCTACAAATCATAAACTATAACAATTGTATTAAATCATCATTTCAACCTCCTTTATGATTACTGTTAATGCATTTTATTTCCCAGTTAATAGCTAGCCTATTCTATTTCTTCTTTATCTTCACAGCAAAATCCCTTTTATCTCACCTTATCAATTGTCTCATCTGTTTAGAGACACTTTGTACATTCATTTTTATCAGCCTTTAATCCAGGGTGTATTTCCATTGTGTAATACCTCTCCGCTTCATCACAGTCCTTGAAAAGTCTCGTCTGTCCATTGCAGGTGATGATAAGTATGGCCGGAAACAGGAGTCCATGGTCCATGTGTAGTCTGGTTCTGAGATCTTTGAACAGAGCTCTTTTCCGGGCAGTTTCAGGAGTTGTATCTGGAAATATTTTCACATGCATGTATCTGAAAATAAGCTCTCTTTTTTCCTCGCTGACTTCCGGATAGCGTCCTTCACCTCATATCTCTGCATTTTTCAACCATAGGTCTCAGTCCTGCACCATATAAGGGGCCGACCCGGGGCACTATTTCCACAGTTGGCTTAAATCCAAGATCTCCTTTGAACATCTTGAAAGACACGATCATAAACGCCGTAGGATCACCTTTCTCAATATCATTATTCAGTCCAAACACGCGCAGATTCAACTTTCTGCTGTGTATTTTCATTCTTTCCATTCTGTCTTTGACTTCTTTGTTTTCCTTTATTAAGTTATTACTTAGAGTTTCTAGAGTGGCAGTATGTGAATCTAGGCTTTCCAGCCCCTTTTCCATTTCACTGAGTCTCTGGCAGCAAGTGCTGAGTTCAGTTTTTAAAGTGTCAAACTTAAGCTGAAATGTATCATTCACAGCCCCAATTTCTTCCCTCATTATGGAGCATATCAGAGCAGCTCGGACTGGCTCACCTGCAAAGACTCGCCGTCCATGTGGTTTTCCAGCACCACTGTTTCACTTGGTGTCTTTATAGATTCCTGAGAGACGTTGCAGTGATTTGTCAATTTCTTAACCCTTTGTTTTCTTCGTGGCATTTAGCAGCACATCACTTTCAATGTTTTGTTGCCACTGATAGAACCATTTAGTGTTCACATAATGACCTTATTTTCCACAGTTTTTTGGCGAGGAGTCACCCGCTCTAAAAACTTCACCAGCCACTTCTACGTATGCGCAATCTCAATATCAATAGTCACTTCTGACCATGCTCCTAGTACAGTTGGCATTAGTTTTCCACAGGATACAATTCCACATTCACCATAGAGGTTCAGTTCACACTTACTGTCGGATAGTAAGTTTGAAGATTTTGTTGCGACTCAATTTTGCTCTTACATAGAGTTTAATGACACCCCTGATGTCAGCAGTGGCATTCTGTGTAAAGCGCTTAAAGCTACTATTCAGGGACAAATGACATCCTATATTTCACAAATGAAAAGAGGCTGAACGGGCTAGGCTGGTGGAATTTGCAGAGGAATTGTTAAAACTCGATGGAACATGGCCTCTTAATGACACGCATGGTGGAAAGACAGCTGCGACAATTCTTTTTCTGATTTCTACACGCACTTTAGACTTCTGAATGCACTGCAGCAACCCCTAATCTCTTAGACCATTCATTGTACCCTCAGACTGAGATAAATATCTCTCAGTAGACCCATCTCTCTGTTGGAGGTGCATGAAGCAATCAACTCTATGCAAAAAAGGTAATCTCCTGGTCCCGATTACAGTAGAGTTCTTTAAGGCGTACTCAATGCTATTAGCTCCCATCCTTGTGAGAATGTTCAATAACTCTTTACTGAAGGCAGCTACAGACCGGTCTCACTTTCAAACGTAGATTCTAAGATCCTTGCTAAGGTCCTCACCCTCCGCCTCCAAAGTGTGATGTCATCAATAATTTCACAAGACCAGTCAGGCCCCACATTAAGGAGACATCCATTCTTCAACACCAGAAGGCTGCTCAACATCATATTCTCACCTTGATCAGACACTCCTGAGGTCGTAGTGGCGCTGGATGCAGAGAAAGCCTTTGACCGGGTAGAGTGGGGCTTTCTATTTTTCATTTTGGAGAAATTTAGCCTTGATTCTTAATTTATTTCTTGGGTTAAGCTTCTGTATGTAACCCCCTCTGCATCTGTAAACACTAACGGCGTCCGTTCAGCATGTTTCCCTCTCAAACGTGGGACCTGGCAGGGCTGTCCACTCTTACGCTTGTTGTTCAACATAGCCATCAAAACCAGAATGAGTTTTAAGGCATCACTCGTTTTGGCCTGGTCCACAAATTCTCCTTATATGCTGATGACCTGCTCTTATTTATTTCAAACCCCATATCCTCCCTCCCTGCAGTTTTATCAATTCTGGATCAGTTTTGGAACATATCGGGTTATAAAAATATTCAATAAAGTGAGTCATTTTTTGTAAACAACTTGGTGAGATCCCTTCCACAATCCATATTTCCCTTTAAAACAGCTGATAAGGGGTCCAAGTATTGAGGGTGTTTGTCACCAGCTCCTTCAGGGACCTCTTCAAAACAACTTCCAGCCGCTATTAGATAAATGCAAATCAGACTTGTCTAGATGGGCGGCCCTCCGCCTGTCTCCGCAGGCCAGATTAATCTTTTAAGACAGTAATTTAACAAGGTTTCTGTATCTTTTTCAACACCTCCAATTTTTCTTAATGCGTTTTACTAATCTAGAACAGAAACTTAACACTTTTATTTGGCATAATAAACCAGCCCATATCAAAAAACATTCTTTCCACATAGATCAACTAAATTGGAGGAATCTCTACCAGAGCACCAAGAACAATCCTAGATTTCTTTTCAGCACTGTAGCCAGTCTGACAGAGAGCCACAGCTCTATTGAGCCATGTATTCCTCATGTATAAACCTCAGTATTAACGACTTCATGACCTTCTTTACTGATAAAATTATAACTATCAGAGACAAAATCAACTCGCTTGGCACAAATTTTCTTCAAACAGAGGAACCTAAGAAACAACTGTACGGCCTGATATATTTTTGGACTGTTTTTCTACAGTTGACCTTAACAAATTAACCTCCACTATTTCGGCATCAAAGCCTTGTCCCCTAGACTCTATTCCAACTAGGTTATTTAAAGAAGTGTTACCTTTAGCTAGCCCCCCTTTTACTAGATATGATTAATATGTCTATCAGCAGGTTATGTACCACAGTCTTTTAGGGTAGCTGTAATTAAACCCCTTCTTAAAAAGCACAGTCTTGATTCAGAGGTTCGAGACAACTATAGACCTATATCTAACCTTCCTTTTCTCTCTAAGATCCTCAAGAAATTAGTCGCCAATCAGTTGTGTGACTTTTTACATAATAATGAGTTATTTGAGGATTTCCAGTCAGGATTTAGAGCAAATCATAGCACTGAGACAGCACTGGTAAAAAATTACTAATGACCATCTAATAGCTTCAGACAAAGGACTTGTCTCTGTACTTGTTTACTACATCTTAGTGCTGCCTTCGACACTATTGACCATCACATCCTGCTACAGAGACTGGAGCATCTAATTGGCATTAAAGGAACTGCATTAAGCTGGTTTAAGTCGTATTTATCAGATAGATCTCAGTTTGTACATGTTAATGACAAATCCTCCATGCACACTAAAGTCAGTCACGGAGTCTGTCCTTGGACTGATTCTATTCACCTTATACATGCTTCCCTTACTCCATAAATTTTCATTGTTATGCTGATGATACACAATTATATTTGTTGATCAAAAGAAGAAAAGGATCAGTTAGATAAACTTCAAATGTGCATTAGGAAATAAAAAGCTGGATGACCTGCAATTTTCTGAAATTAATCTCAGATAAAACTGAAGATATATTACTTGGCCCGGAAGGCCTCCAAAACTCAATAGCTAAAGATATTGTTACTCTGGGTGGTGTTGTGTCGTCCTCCAGTACCGCAGTAAAGAATCTGGGTATTATTTTTGACCAGGATATGTCCTTCGATTCTCACATAAAACTAACGACAAGGACTGCATATTTTCATATAAAACTAACGACAACTAACGACAAGGACTGCATATTTTCACCTGCGTAATATTACGAAAATTAGGAACATTGTGTCTCAGAAAGATGCAGAACAACTAGTCCATGCATTTGTTACTTCTTCGACTATTGCAACTCTTTATTATCAGGCTGCTTCAATAAGTCTGTTAAGAGTCTCCAGCTGGTTCAAAATGCTGCAGCTCGTGCACTAACTAAAACAAATAGAAGGGAGCATATTTCTCCTGTAGTAGCACTGGCTACCTTTAAAATCTAGAATAGGATTTAAAATCCTTCTCCTCACCTACAAAGCTCTTATTGGTCAGGCTCTGTCATATCTTAAAGGAACCACTCCACACTCAACGTAACCAAACTGGCTGGAAGCTGTGCTGAGCTGTGACAAATCCTCCTTTCCCTTGATCCCCCCTTCAAAGCTGAGTGTTTGGTGAGATGACGTGTCGTTGGTGTACTTAAATGAGCAGATCTGGTGACCAATGGAAACTTTACTTTCAATAAAGGTATGATTAGAAAAGTATTTCCATATCATAGCTTGGCCATAGCCCTTTGATGTAATAACCTATTATGTATATATGTATATAAATTAGGGCTGGGACTTTAACACGTTAATTACAGTTAATTAAAAAAATAATAACGCAATTAATCTAAATTTATTTTTGCACTCAGTGCAGAACGTTGCTCATTGACGAGTTCCCGCCCGACCCGTAATACTGACGCACAGGACACAACAGGAGAGAAATGAAACCAATGAGAACCCATATGAGCTGTTGCTGGGTTTAGTGGGTGACATTTGAGTTCTAAAGTACAGTTCAGACCAAAGATTCGCAACCAGTTGAAACTTGCAACTACTGCAACGTTCAGGTCAGCAACATTCTGAAACCTGCCCGTTCTGATCAATGCAGCGAGACGGTGTATCATCTTCATAGCAACGGCTCTCTGTACTTCCGTTCTGACATCTGACTTTTCTACAGCTGCATTTCTATAGATGAAACAGAGAAAATACTGTTTTATTTCCCTGATTCACTGCTTTGTTCTGGATTACTGTATACGCTCGCTCTCCTTATTCATTGTATTGTTCGCTCGACCCTGTCTCTCTCTCTCCGTCTTTCTCTCTCTCTCTCCATATCTCTCTCTCTCTCTCTGTCTCTTTTTCACACACACATACACTCGTTGAGCCTCCATTCATAACAGCCTTTTCAAATCTTTAGAAACGACCAAGTGGAAACATGGACAAGAGAGACCAAAATTCAGCAAGCTTCGGGCCCGAACAGAACATGTGTGCGTGGTCGGCTGGGGACTGCTAACAACGGTTACAAGTGTCACTGTGACTAGGGTATATCTTAGCCAATTTAGCATCGGCGAAATGGGCTCTATGAAGCACCTTCCACTGTAATAGGCCGTGCCTGGCACAAATCGAGGATGAGTGAGTTTTAGAATGTCCCTTCACTGTTCATCAGTAATGTCTACCCCCAAATCCTTTTCCCATGTATTTTTAGGTAAGACTTGTGGCCCCTTCCTCACCAACTGCTCTCTTCTGTTCGCCCTGCAGCCCTGCACCTTTGCCACAGAACCGGCAAAGGTAGCATTTGTCATCAACCACCTGACAGGCAGAGCTTGACTGTGGGTAACAGCTGAGTGGGAGAGACTGTCTGCAGCCTGTGCTCCCTTTGACCTGTTTGCTGCTGAGTTTCACAAAGTTTTTGGGTTCGAGAATTGTGGATCCGAGTCAACAAGAGGACTGTTAGGACTGAAGCAAGATGTGCGAACGGTGGCAGATTATTCTATTGATTTCCGCACCAGAGCCAGCCAAAGCAGTTGAAACAGTTCTGCTCTCTGTGATGCCTTCCTCCACGGTTTGGCTGACTATATTAAAGATGAACTGGTCTCACATGAAACCCCCATCACCTTGGACAGGGTGATTGATTTGGCCATCCGCTTTGACCTACGCATTCAGACCAGTCGAACGTCAAGGGACGCTCTTTTCCACCTCCCACCTGTGGGGGCGCTGCAGCAGCCAACTCCCCCTCACTGCATCAGCAGGTTGAGGATCCTGAACCCATGCAGTTGGGTCGCACCTCCCTCTACCTGGAAGAGAGGGAGCGCCGCCGCAAGGCTAATCTTTGCCTCTTTTGTGGGGCAGCAGGACACTACATCTCCAACTGTCCAGCAAAAGCCAGAGCTCACCAGCAGTTTGGGGAGATCCTGGTGAGCTCAACTGCCATGTCACCTCCCCAAAGCCAGAGACCTCTGTTTCAAGGCCACCTTCTCCTTCCAGGTGGCTCCCACACCTTGGCCATCTTCATTGACTCTGGGGCTGATGCCTGTCTCAAGCGGGTTCCTCTGCCTCATCCGGTTCCTGCTAGAGCCTTAGATGGGCACATCTTGGGCACTGTCACGCTGTGAGAATGACCACAATTACAGCTGGATGATACAGCAAAAAATTATCCACAGGCAAGGTTTGAGGTGGGTCACCAAGGCGGTTCTTTTATTCATCGCTCCTGGCAAACAGTACAGGCATATCAGTGTCACCAACCAAAAGAACCCCAGGTTGCCAAAATGGCGCCTATTTATAGGGTGTCAACCCATTAGCTTGGAAGAATCCATTCCCCGGGATCCCCTGCCTAAAACATGTTTAACCCGCCATTGTTTTTCTGTATATACACACCACATCATCTGTTTTATATGGAAATGTGCAGAATAAAGTCAACTTTCTGAGGCACAAATTTGGTTTAGAGCAACGTGTAAAGAAATTATTTGGTCCAAAGGCTGAAAATTTAATTCTGTTTTTTGAAATTCTTCATATGTCTTATAAAAAACACACCTTTACTCATGTGGACACTGTTTGGGTGATTAAAATAAGTTCACAAGTTAATAGGTTCACAACAGACAACATATAAATAAAATAGTAGATACATGTAAAACAAATGTATAAATTTAAATTTGAAGAAAAAGTGTTTTCTGTCACTCGGTTTTAATCATAGAGGGACTGAGATGAAATGTGAAATAATGACTTCATACCACATAAATAGCTTCATGGGATTATATCCAAAGTTTATTTTACAAACTAAATATTTACTATATACAGAAAACAAAAAAAATACTATTTACATTGTTTACATAATGTGGATGTTTTTATGCTTCATATATTCAGCTGTGCTATGTGCTCGTGCATGAGGTGTGAGGTGCTCTTTGCTGGTGGTGGGCATGGCTATGGAGGAGGCACAGACAGTTGTGCTAAGGATGATCTGGACCTGGTGGCAGGCAGAAAAGGAGTTGGTGGCTGCTGTTTACTGGACCCTGGTGGTAACTTTACATTCAGTATAAAAATCACATACAAATAAATGAATAAATACAAGGCTACAAAATATAGTTTCATCTGCATAGAACAGAATGCTAAAATATTGGCCAAAACAGGTACATTTGTCTATACTATTTGTAAATGAAGCTGACTTTTACAAAACTGAATAACTATTACAGAGTAAAACCTTACTAATGGAGAGTCAATTTTGTCAACCAAAGTTCATGACTATTGATACACAAACCATTTTTGCACACTGCACACTTTGGCCAATCTGGTCACAATTACGCATCATTTTTGTAAAGTAAATACACTTGCCCATCTTCAAATGGATCTCTATTGTTGTATCTTTGTCGAGGGAATCAAACCCCTCTGGCCCAGAAGCATCATCATCATCGTCGCAGATTTGCCAATTAATTTCCAGAACTCCTCTACTGTAAACTTTAATAATATCTTGCCAGCGTTCAGGATACTGTGGAAATGGACGCAGTAGCATGCTCAGTGTGGTGGGTATGTCTGAGTGACTATCGGTTGTCATTCATATCACGGCAGCCCCTCCTTTTGTGTGTGTTGTCATTACCTGTCTGTATTATTCCTCCTACGTCTTTCCCTGTCTGTTCTGTGTGTGTGCATGTGGCTGTGATTTGCTCCCTTCAGGCAGAGTAGGTGATGCCAATCAGCAATCAACCCTCCATTAAGGCTCTGGATTCCCTTCTATTCGTTGCCAGAACGTTTCATCAGTTCTACGTGATTATCATGTTTGCCTCCTGATCTCGTGTTGCTTCCTTCCTGCCTGCCTGAGGAGCTACCTTAGTGTGTTCTAATTGGCTGTGTGAGTGATCAACACAGTCTCACTCCCAACGCGTCAAATACTGAAGATTGGTCAGGGCCTTTGGCGTTAGTTACGGACTGAAAAGGTCTCCTTAAACGTACAAACCCGACGCAGAGGGCTTTCAACTCATTCCAATGTAAGCCCGTCCGAGGCGATATTTGAAGCTTAGGGCTGTCCTTTAACGTCCACATCTGAAGTTTTGGGCTCTCCTTAAACGTCCATATTTAAAGCTCAGGGCAGTCTTTAAACGTATAAACCCGACGCAGGGGGCTTTCAACTCATTCCAATGTAAGCAGCCTGTCCTCAACCCAAAACCGACCACATAGGTTGTTTGATCAAGGAGCTTATTACGACCCATAGGCACGTTTCGAGTTTAGCGGTCGTGTACATAACTACAATAAACGGTGTGTTGGGTATGTCGTCATCGCCTACCCTTTAACCTTTGGCACCAATCAAAATGTGATGCGCCAGAAGGAGGCGTGGCATTCACGTTTCACTGGACCTCGTAGCATTGGTAAGTCCGTTTGTGTACTAATTTATGTGGTCATGTTATGTTCTGTGCGTGAGCTATCACGGTGATTGTCTCCAAATCATGTGTAAGTAAGTTAGTTCAGTTTGACGTTTAAGTTACAACTCAGTTGGGAATGCCACGGAGGTCGTATGCTAACTATCAATAAGGCGCTAAGGTTAGCGCACATGCTAACACGCTTTTTATTTATGCTATCTTGACAAAGAAATGCTACCTTATGTGATTTTGTGTATTTCCTTCAGTATTAGGACATCTGTTAACTATTTATTTTGGTAATAAACAGGTGAAAATACACTGTAAGAACTTAGAGAGCGCATTTTGATACTCAAATACAGAGCACTGATAGTTTTAATTAGTGTTAGTGTACTCTTAACTTTTGTAGGCACACGTTTTATTTCTCTTTTTATTGTTTTGATTATTTACTCTACATTTTGCTAAATTTTTATTTTTAGTGGCAATAAGTAACATTTATGGAAGTGCAACTAATCCTGCTTCATTTTTTTATAATAAAAAAAACTCTCTTCATATATCACAAATCCAGCGGTTCTTTTAAGAGCCATTTTCTTAATCCTTCTCCCTGTTACACTCATTTAATTTTCTGAGCTTTTGCTTTGTCATTTTGTCTCTTTGTCTTTACTTTGACTGTAGCCTTTGTTTGGTCTTCTGTTTGTTAGTTTCTTCTCTCCCTCTCCCCCTCTCTCTCTCTCTCTCTCTCTCTCTCTCTCTCTCTCTCTCTCTTTCTCTCTCTCTCTCTCTCTCTCTCTCTCTCTCTCTCATCTAAAATGGCATCTGGAAAAGAAAAGAAAACAAAGGGACTAAAGTTTCCAGAGTTACCTTGAGGAAGAGGGACAAGAATGGGAACATTATAGCTCAACACTTTAGGAAGAATCGATCTGGTCAGTAAAATATAATACAGTTCTACTGTAAATCACAAGTTGGTCAGCAGTAATGTTTCTTGCATTATGTTTTGTGTTTATAGTTAAACCTTGTGGCGCTAGGAAGCCCCCAGAAGTGGAGGAGTTGCTGACAGATGACATTCCTCTGTCCTAAGTCTTGGTACGCATATTGACATCTGATAGCTTAAATAGCTTAAAGACGACCTTTATGTTTCCATTTAAAAATGTGAAATTTAGGCAACTGACTTAAGTAGTGGCCGTGATTTTTTTTTATGCACGTGCAGTAACAAAGCCATTATGGAAATTACTTTTCTGTCTTTAAATACACTGTCCTTTACATCAATTTTTGTGTTTTATTATTTTAGATCATCATCTTCAGAGACTAAAGTGGAGCAGACACCCACAATGTCAGCATGGACAAGAAAACAGTTAATGTCTGAAAAAGAATTCAGAGCTGCAATGCCAGAGCTCTTGAATTCGAAATTGGGCGCAGAGACTGTAACTCCACATTGCTGTCAGCAATGTAAAACAGCTGATGCTGGTTGGTGTGTAGTCAGAAAAGGGTAGGCTTGACACGGTACCAGATTGTAAAATTTTTCTGAATTTTGATATTTTCTGGGGGGTTTTGTGTGTGTGGATATTTTTTTTACAGGCAGAGCAGAGATGATAACTGTGCTTGCCATGGGATGGAACAACAGGAAGACAGAGAGTCTGCACAAGACCCTGGCAAAAAGATTTTTCAAAGTAAGAAGTCTTTATTGCAAGTTAACATTTGTCATTTCATGGTTACTTTCTGTGGGCTTGAATACTGGCATCACAGGTTAAAGGAGTGACAACTTTGTTCAGCTCATGTCCTGTGACTGGTGTGGTGTGGAGGCATGGCAGAGCCATATGCTGGTTGGCTGCTGGCTTGCTGGATCGCTGTGTTTTTGTGCTGCATTGGCTACAAAAAATGAGCAGAACAATGGGCTTATGGTCCACTGACTCACTGCTACTGAGTTTAACAGTCCCTTCTCCTCACACCTTCCTCTGAAGAACATCCTCCCAACTAGCTGTGGCACACTTGACGGCCCCACTGGCGTGTGTTGTCATCATGACAACTCACAAAAATCACCATTTAGTGTTTTTGACATCAAATGACTGCAGCAAACAACTCAATGTCCTTTCTATCCAATTAGCATTCTTATATACGTATTGCATTCTTTCACCATAAAGTAGCCTTTGTTATAACAAGGAAATAATTGTTTCATGAGGCACATAGTCTCTTTTGAGGACATACCTTTAAGAATATCCTCATCAATTTGTGCTTGAATGTTTTGCATGTTGTCATTTAGGTTTTTTAATCATGATTAGAGATACACTCACTGATATTGTCCCCTTTTTTTAAAATAACATTTTTTCTGATACTATGAAATATTTTTGGTGTATTACATTCCACTAGATAGTTGTCCTACATCTTAAGCCCTTGTCACACATGCACTGCAAACCTGAAACTATCTGAACATTTCCTGGTACAGCTGTGTGTGTACACAAATATCGGATTCAGTCGGACCGGGCATCAAATGGAGTTTACCCTCCCAGCTTAATAGTGCAAAGACTGGGTAATTCCAGAGTGTGCACATGTGTGAATACAGCTGCACGCTCCCCTTGCCTAAACCAAACTAAGTAGTTACATTAAGTGTGAACACATCTAAGTGTGTGCTGCATGTGTGAAAGAGAAACTCGGGACTATCTCCGGACCTGATTCTCTGACATTATTCTGGGTTCAAATGTGAAAACATCTTTATTCTCTTATCTCTAATGCCCTATGTTAACATACCTTTTTACGGATCACACCATGACTTATCTATGTTTTTTGTTTTTTTTAAACATTCTAAATGGACTAAACAGAGAGCAGAAATCGAAGGAGCTAATCTTGAGAGTCTCAAGCAGGAGCTCAACATCTCTCTGGAGGACACGGAGGAATGGGTGTGTGACGTCCAGCAGTGGGCAGCCACTGGTATGTGTTATGGTACATTTCGCTATATGTTTTACAATACTATTTTTTTATGGTCAATTTTGCTTGTTTCTGTTTTTCAAAAGAGACATGTAGCTCATAGTAGTAGTACTTGGGGGCTGGCCAGGTAAATTCCACTTGATGTCCAGTCTGACTGGATCAAGTATTTGTGTTTTCACATACTGATTGTCTAGATCATTTTATGTTTGCAGTGTATATGTCAAAGGGGCTTAAGTGTTTTACTTTTGTCCCATCTGTTCTCTTTTTCAAAACAGTGGTGAGTCTTCGCCTGAAGAGGCGACTTTTTGACCAGGTTATGCTGGTCAGGCCTATGGAAGAGGAAAAAGTTATTATTGTGAAGGAGATGACCCAGCATTGCCAGTACCTGAGAAAGGCCTTGGACAAAGTATACAGCCTCCTTTGTCACACTCAAGAGAATATCACGAAACATAGTATGGTATGTAGTAGTACAGTCTCAGAGCTGGGCAGACAATCTGCATTTTAATGTTCATAAAGAGTTGCCTTATTTTCTATCTGATTATTGTTATTTATTTTTTTTACATTTTATTTTAGCACCTCCCAGAGAGCTGAGAGAAAAGGGATACAGGGGCTGCTCTGCTGTCTGCTGCACAAGCTGCACATTCTGCAGCAGAAACTGAGCGCAGTCACCAGCACTAACACCCATTTTGACACTGACCCCTCCTTTTTCATGTTGGAGGAAGACAATGAGGACGTTGAAGAGGACAGTGACCAGGAGGACAACAGCACTCCAGATATTTCAGAGGAAGAAATGTAAAGCCTTTGAGGCTGTGATTCAGTTGTGGACATAAGGCCGCAGGCCGTGTGCCTTTTACATATTCACAGCTGTGATGATGTTCCGCACAGCATCACTCCCTCTCAATTGATATTGCTTTTATACATCCTTTCTACAAAGCACCAGACTGGAACTGGACTGTGGCTAAGCAACACATAACCATTTGCCTGTGCAATAGCTTGATACTTTGTGTAAGCTGGAAACTAACTGTTGTATAAAGTTTACATAACAGGTGACGAAAGATGTGCTCAGTTTTGGTCAGAGTGCTGTACTTGTTACTCGTGGAAGTTCAGTAAATGGCTGCATTTATATAGAGCCTAGTGCTGGACAGTGTGACCAATTATTTGTTTAAATATTTTAAAGGTTCTGTAAGTTTTACAGTATATCACAGTGGGATGTGTTTTATTTTGCATGAGAGTGGCATATTCTAATGTGAGTACATAGAATATAAAAACATAGCGTTTTGAAATGTAACATTATTCGTGTCACAAATTGTTGTGCCATGGTGTTCTGGTTCATCCAGTATACCGGTGGCTCATTCAAACATTACTGTTATTACAAACGAGTTTTTTTCATACATCTAACATGTCTGGAGATAATCTTTAAAAATATTGTATTTTGTATGTAATAACAACGTAGACATGAAGAATTAAGCCTCACAAATAAATGTCTAATCTACCGCTTTGTCTAGTGAATGTTTATGATATATTGTTTATGAGTTATTACAAAGCGAACAAATAGTTGGAATCCACAGATGCATCGTTTTCTATTGTTGCTATGGTGGTTGCCACGCACGCTGCGGAAGCAGGAAGTGGCTATAGAGACGGAGCTAGTCCGCTGCATGCAAACCCTAATTTACTTAAAACTAATACATATTGTTCAAACACCTAGCATCTGAACTGTTTCTTAACATAAAGACCATACATATGAAGAGAAAACGGGAGTTAGGCTATATTCAATATTTAAAGTATACGACACATTATTTACTACCCTTTTTGCAAACCAGAAAACTGCATACCTATTTCAAGAATACATCTTTACTTTTGGTTGACATAGATCATCTTTATGTAATCTCAATACTAATCCAGCTGTTCTAGATATATGATATATGTAATATACAGGTATATATATCTATTTATATATATATATTTATTTTTTATTTTTTTTTGTGAACCCATTTATTTACAAACCGGAAGAACTACAGAAAACTACAACTATGGCAGATAGCAGTACTTAGCGTTATTGCGCGGCCTCATTGGAGTTGTAGTTCTTTAATTAGGGTTGTATTTTTCATAGAATTGGAAGTTGTAAATGTTGAAATGAGAATACATTGAGGAGTTTAAGGGCATAGTTAACACATTGATGTAATCAGATTTTTAAAATCAAATTATTTCATAGGTGAAAATTAATTTGACCCATAATTGACAAAACCCGAAATTGTTGATTGTACTCATGTTATAGCTGGGGTCAAGAGCTCTCTATAACAGTTGGTCCCATTTCTGTATTTTTTTTTATTACAGAATTATAAGCCCTCAAACAGGCCCTGAGGTCAAGGTTCAAAGTTCATTATTTCAAAACAGGAGCCATGTATAATATTAATACTAACATATTATTACTCCCCAGGTCGAGACCTTTCCAATGATGTATTTGGTTTAGCTCTACAGCAAAGTTTGAATTTTTTCATGTCATGGACTCAGGTCATCAAACCCTACATCCAGACAGGACTTTGAAGACTCTACACATAAAAGTTTGTTTGTTTGTTTGTTTCCTTCATTCTTTGTTTGTTTCTTTGTTGACTGACATGAGTCACCTTCATATATCACAATATTCACTGTGTATATGTTATTATTAGCCAATGCAAGCATTAAGAATGATGTTTTATGTATGACGCACAAATGCCGCGCACACACACACACAGACTCACTCACTCACTCACTCACTCACTCACACACACACACACACACACACACACACACACACACACACACACACACACACACACACACACACACACACACACACACACACAAACACACACACAGTGCTTTATTTGATGATGTAGATCAAATATCCTCAGCAACATATTATTACATATATAGATTATATGATTATCAAACCTGTGACAAGCTTCAGCTGCTTGATAACGAGCACATCATTAGAATCAGGTGTGTTGGACCAGGGAGAAACTTAAACATGCAGGACAGTGGCTCTCCAGGACTGAAATTTGGGGAAGTTAACAAGGACCAAGGCTGTTGCCTTGCACGGGAATTACATTCCAATGTCTATAGCCTGTTATCTATTATTTAGTATTTACCTTTTATTTATTTTTTGGTCTTTTTCCTTTTAATATGTCAATATGATAATAAAAACCCATTCTGGTTCAGATGTGGTTCAATATTAATTGAGGAAGACGGATACGAAATACGATTTTATTTTAAATATAATCAGCCATATATTCTTAAAAATATAATATTAAACTATATTAATGAGCCACTTCATATTTTACAATCACTGGCTATAAAATGTCTCATCAACAGAGCTAGTGACGCTGACCGGCGGCATTTTGAGTTGGAATGCAGCCCATCCACGGCGGACAGCTCATAATAGTATTCGAACACACCACGCTGAACGGCGGAATTTGAGTTGGAATGCAGCCCATCCACGGCGGACAGCTCATAATAGTATTGGAACACACCACGCTGAGCGGCGGATATTTGAGTTGGAATGCAGCCCATCCACGGCGGACAGCTCATAATAGTATTCGAACACACCACTTCCGCCTTCAACACAAGCATAACAAGCGCAACGGTGGCTGGGGGTAAAAACGTAGCCTTCCATTATCCAAAACTGACAAAACAAAACTATATTTCTCAGATCCGAAAGAAATAATTATAATCGATGGCCATTGCATTAACCCATCGTATTGTGAAGTTATTAAGGACTCTTTATCAGGAGATTGTTGAAAAAAAATGCTTCCGGGAGGCGGGTCCTCGGTTCTCCAATGGGACTGCAGGATGATTTAAAACCCATGTCAAGTCATAAATGTATTCAAAAACAAAAGCCCAATTATTTACTTAGTAAAGGACAATAATTATGAGTCTAAGCTAAGTGATTCTACGATAAGAACGTTATCCCTCTCTGGCATCTTCTTACCTTATCCTTATGGGTGTTATTACACCGGCCAAGAATGAGCATTTCAGATGAATCGATAAGGTGCCTGTAGATCATGGTGATTTTGAATACATTTAAAAGTTTATTTTTAGCTTTGTGAACAGGATGTACTCTTCCTTATGTCTGGGTATTGTCTTCAGCGTACAAATACATAATACATAGAAAGAAACCCAGGGGATGGAAAAATATTTCTGCTTTAAGAAAAGGTGAGGGAATAAGCCAAAAAATAATTGTTTTACATCCACCCTTTTTCAGTAAATCATTCTATTTCTCATGTTTTTAAGATGGTGGCTGAACACTAAATTTGCCAACAGTAAAAATAACACAAAATGTTTTGTTTTTTTTGGGAAACTGCAACTACTACAATTCGCTCTTGAAAGGTTCTGAACGATTATAGAAATCAAGTGTACATTAAGGAACACAGCCAGTAACTGGTATATGTGTTTTAAAAACATTTATTTTTGCAAAACATTTTCTTTCGGCTCCCAGGAGTTTTTCCATTTGTCCCCACTGTAAGACAGAAACACAGCAAGAAGTATTACTGTCAAATTGTTCATAATTATTGAGAATATAACTGACACTGTACTATTTACAATGAGACATGGATTATACAGGTATGCATGCATTCTTTTTTGAAAATGAGCTTTTCAATATCATATTTAGACAGTGTATAAGAAAACTCCCCAACGTCTGTGTGAAAGGTATGGAGAAGGAATGGGGGCAACAGAACTGTTACACCCCTGAGCTGGCATTGGAGGTAGTCACAGAGACGCAACAGCACAGAGTCGACGTCTGTGTAAATGGGAAATTTGTATGGGGGGAAAAAAATTGTAAATTTAGGTTTAATTTGACTAAAGAATGTATTGCCAGTATGAATCTTTTTTTCTTCATGTTTTTGGCCAAGTTAAATCTTGCAGTTTTGTGCCGTTTTATGAGGAATGTTTTTTTCCTAGATTGCATTAGACACCAGGCCAAAACTGAGAAAATTGTGGCGTTCACTTTTATAAGGTGATACAATTTTGAATCATTTCACATTATAGTGATATTGCACAGGGGGTTTCTTGATTATGTTATATACTGTGAATTTATTTCAATACTCAATTTCAATACTGCCCAAAACATTTGACTGCTATGTGACTTGCTTGACCCTCAGACTTTGCTGACCCTTATTAAACTGCAGTTAAAGTTGAAGACATTTTACTATTTTTATTAGTGAATTTTCCTCATCTACAGTAAAATAAACTTAAGAACATACACACCATCCCGAGCAAGGCAGCCACTGCACCAACACCTCGGCACGGCCCTTAAAAAAGAAAGAAAGATATAAGGAACAATAAGTGTGTGACACTTGATTAGAGCACAAAACAGTTTGCTGTACAAACTGAACATGTCAGTACCAAATGAAAGAGACATAATACAACTATGGAATCAATCAAGATTCATTATTCCGCATCAAATTGTGGAAGGACACAGTTAAAGACTGATGGGTAACCAGGTCTGCATTTTCATCCTAAGCCATGTTGTTCACATGTTAACAAAGAAAAAAAGACTTTGCTTTGCTATATGCAGAAATATGTTGCAAAGGCAGTATTTCAAAGGAGTCTTAAAAATATAGCATGCACTGTGTACATTACCGCTAAGAAGACTTTCATAAACCCTCTTAATTGTAATAAGGGCATTCCTGGCATCTTCTGTGTCCATTTCCCATGGACAGACACACTCGGCTGTAAACCCATCTGGAGTTCTGCTGGCAAGGAGGATGGGATGTCGATTGTGGAGCTGAAACAAAATTGGCACAAAATCACAAGACAGAAAATTGGATACATAAATGGAAGGTCATAATACATAAAAAATATATTTTATGCTTTCATACCTATACATATAAGCTATACATTGAGACTCAGAGTGAGGTCACTATAAACTGTTTTAGTAGCAATGTAAAAAACAAAAGACCTTGGTAACAAACACAGCTATTCCAATTCAGTGTGAGACAAGGGAAGCATCACATGCTTCAATATCTAAAAACACAGCTAACGCTATAAACTATCCAATTAAATGTTATTCATGGTATCTAATCATAACAGAAGTAGTCTCAGGACACTTTTCATAAAGAGCAGGTCAAAACCACACTATAAGATATCAAAGACCGTCAGATATGCGTTAAGGAACAACTTCCGAATTCTAATCCTGCAATGTAAATGTTCATTTTCAGGATATTTTATCCAAAATTGATAGATAGCAATGTGTTTATATATACGCAATAACAGCAGGCTCTGATCTAGTAGTACATAACTCTGTTCACCAGTGACTTAGGGCGCACTCACACTGTCCTTCCGCACCGTGCCTCGGGCTTTAGGAAACTTGTCCCCCCTCCCTCTCCCCCCGCGCCCCAGGCCTGTTTGTACTCACACTGCCTGGGCCTCGCGCAAATGCTTCACATGTCACATGCATTAATTGACGTCATCGCCATGCGTCTCTTTGTTTACAAATCTTTCCATAGACCTCAGAGTTTTTGTGCATCTTGTCGACTCTTTTTGAATATTTTCATCGACCAAATCTGCATTAAACACTCCACCTCCGCATCACACCAACGTGAACCTTTCACCGCCATTGTTGTTGTTGTTAAATGTCCGCGCATGGTCCGTCCTTCTATTTACTATGTCCGAACAGGCGCACATAAATGATGTCAGAGCCGCCGTAGGCATCGTGCTTGGCTCGTACATGTTCAAACGGGCTCTACAAAAGCCCACCTCTCTCAGGCGGGCTGTGGACGGCCCACTGGCCGCAGTTATACCCGGAGCGGTTGCACTCACACTGGTCAAACGCACTAGGCTTTAGCCGAAAAACCAGTTTTGGCCCGGTGCAGAAGGACAGTGTGAGTGCGCCCTTAGGTAGAGTGAAAACAAGACAACAAGACAAGACAATTGGGAGTGGTACAGTAAATCGAGAATTCAGGATTGTCTTGCAAATAAAAAAAGGATGAGTGTTAAATTGCTGCAAAAGCAAATAATGTAAGAGAAATATAGTAATGTAAATGTAAAGATCAGCAATTAATTACTTATTATTTTATGACAACTGTCTGAAAGAAAAAAAATAACCTACCAGTAGATTTGTTGCATCATACATTTTGTTGATGCTGCAGTTTTTTTGTGTGTGTTTCCAATCTTGGCCAAATTTCTTCTTTTGATTTTCTAATTTTTTTTGTAAGGCTGCTTGGCCCCGCACTGCTTACACATCTTGCTGGCCACACCAATCGTTTCCTTGCATGTGATGCATTGTTTTTGAGTAGGCATCTGGAGACAGAAACAGAAATAAGAAATGAGAACACTGCATGCTGTGTTACCAGTGAATAATAAATTAACACAATACATACAGTGCTCTTACATGTTGGCCTTCAAAGAAAACTGCTACAGCATAATACTACTCAGGACCTGTGTCCCCAAATTAGTTTTTTTTCCAAGTCAATTTATAAAAACTGTATATGTGATAGTTTCTTGAGGGCTCTAGAAGGTAACAATAAATGCTTGTTATGAATTAAGAAATACCTATAGACCTTTTCAAAGATGTAAACTTTAACATTCCAAAACAGTCCTAGTTTATTTCCTGTTGCAGTGTATGTGAATGACACCAGCTGTCAGGAAGTAAACAAGGAACAAGGCTGTTGCCTAGCAATGGAATTCCGTTGAAAAGGTCTATTGAAAACAAAATACGTTAGGTGGTATATTAACAAATGCATTCTTCCTTAAAACATGCACAAATAGTCACAAACATAGTAAATAGGTCACATATTTGACGGTACACCTGTTTTGTCTGTCCTCTACCGTGTCTTATGTATTCCTGACTTTGCACCTGTACGTGTCTTTACGTAAGCTAGGGTGTCTAAAAATATATTTGAATCTCAACTAGACAGCCTGATTAAAAGAAAAGATTAAATATAAAATACATATCATTTTAGCTTACCATTTCATGTAACGTAAGACTAATTGGGAGCGTGTAAACGCATATAACGTTAGACACCTAAAACAATAACGATGAGCGATCTCTTTCAATTAATATTAGCTATTGTGAAAACGGATATTTATACAAATCATCATCAAAGTTAAATATCACGTTAGCGGTTGTCCGCGCTAGCTGACTAGCTTGCTTAGTTAAATGAATGTTAACTGAGCTCTTAAAACATTATACAGCCGATAATAATCTAGTTTCTATTACGTTAATAGGCGGCGAAAGGACAAAGAATGCAATGATTTACACATTTGATCGTTCTCAAATAGTTTTTAGCACTATTTATTACTAGCTACTTACCTTTAATAGTCCGTGTGTCAAGCGATGAAAAAGGATGTAATCAAATAGACCCACAATGCACCATGGACACATGCGAAAAGAGGCATACGTCCTGCCTACGTTCAAACCCGACGCAGGGGGCTTTCAACTCATTTAAAGACTTCCCAAAACTTCAGATATGGACGTTTAAGGAGAGCGCAAAACTTCAGATGTGGACGTTAAAGGATAACCCTAAGCTTCAAATATCGCCTCGGACGGGCTTACATTGGAATGAGTTGAAAGCCCTCTGCGTCGGGTTTGTACGTTTAAGGAGACCTTTTCAGTCCGTAACTAACGCCAAAGGCCCTGACCAATCTTCAGTATCTGACGCGTTGGGAGTGAGACTGTGTTGGAGTGATGTATGATCTTGCGATAAAAGGATGTTGAATCTCCGCTTGCGCATTTCTACGCTGTATTATCGCTGATTTATTGATAGAGGGTTAAAGGGTAACTTTGCGCTGTTGACTTGTGCTTAATTTAACCAGATAAATGCTTATCCTCAAAAAACACGAGCACTAACTTATGACGTTTGACAGATTAATACAATTGTATTATTCAAATAAAACACTGAACTTTTTTGAAACAAAGTCTGGCAGAAAGTTATTTGTAAAAGACAAAAAAGATGAAATTAAACTGGACAGATGTTTCAAAAGAAAAGACTAGACAATGGACAAGACAAGACGAGACTAAAGAGAAGACTAGGGAGAAGACTGGATGAGAAAAGAAGAAGGTGTAAGTGGACAGCGGAGTCCAGGCCTACTGTACCTCTCAAGCTTCCCCATAACCTCCAACTGGTCAAGAAATCAGCTGCCCAAATCATCACCAGAACCATCACCATTACATTTATCACATCACCACTGTCCTTGAAAACTCATCGACTATATTCTCTAGATTCTTCTTCTTACTTTCAAGGCTCTCCACAACATCGCACCTCAGTACCTCTCTGCCCCCTGTCTCTGCAACTCTCTCCCAAATTTCAAATCAAAACACATTTTTTTTAGATTAGCATATTCCATCTGACCACACCTTTCTCACTCACTCACATATACAGTATAGCTTGTCTTTCTTCTTGTTTTTTTATTAATGTTTTACTGCTGAAAGATGACATTGAGTGATTAGAAAAGCGGCCATAAATAAAATGATGAAGAATTATTGTTGTTAATAACATTATAAATTGTAAAAATCTTAAAGATTCAAGTGGTAAAGTTGGTTCTTTAGTGGTAAGGGATGCATAGAAACACAGCTCATAAGGACATGTCAGCTACTGTAAGACTTGGCTGCTATGACCACAATATCCATGGAAACAAACATCAATCATCGTACAGGCAATTACCTCCAACTTTTCTCCAGGAGTTAGCACTAGCTCCTGAACTAAAATAGAGATAATGAGGTAAAACGATTAATCTAAGAGAGCAACACACAAGGGGCAGAGTTCGTTGTCGACACAAATAATGACTTAACAGAAACATTAAGGTGATATAGTACAATATGATGTTGCAGATGGCAGCTATAAATAACAATAGGTGGCTATCATCATTGTCACTATATTAACATCTTGTCACACAGGCCAAGTTCTCATGCATTCTTAAAATAAATCTGAGTGTATCAAACTCTTTCACAGTAAATGTCTGCCTGTTTCCAAGAGACAAGGTGGAAAAATTAAGTGAATATCTTGCAGTTATAGCAGCAGTGTGACAGTGAACGGATATAATGTAAACCAGTGTTGCATGTAACTGCTGCTAAGCACCCTCCCTCCATAACTTATACATGGATATCATTTTATCTGCAGAAAGGCATCATGCATACACCATACTGAAGCTGGATAAGAGGAAAGCATTAAGTGGACACAAAGGAGGCTACTTCCTGAGAGTTCTCAGGAATAACAATCAGACTCAGAAACTTTTAGTGTCATTCTATCGTTGCTCCATAGACAGCATCCTGACTTACTGCATGTGTGTGTGGTTTGCCAGCTGCACAGTGGCTGAGCGGAAAGCCCTCCAAAGGGTTGTTAAGACAGCCCAAAAGATCATTGGTTGCTCACTCCCCACCCTTGAAGAACTGTACAGCTCACACTGTCTCAGTAGGGCTAAAAACAAACTGAAAATGGCCTGTATGGTGTAGGATCATAAACCGGTTACCAACTCAACTGAGCAGAACAAAGAGTGATCTGAGTCCTCTTTTGTCTAAGAGCAACAACCAGAACAAGAACCTTTCTTCAACCAGCTTCCTTACCAAGGACCAGCTACTGGCATCAAGCAACGCAACTTATCTCCCATCTCATGGACTGGTAACTAATCACCAACTGGGCATTACTACATGTTATAGGACTGTAACTTTGTTATAACCTGACTCTAACTTCTGAGGTCTTCAGCCTGCTGGCCTTGGTGTAACTTAAATGTTACCCCCCTGCAGGGGTCCAAGCCCCCCATCTCTCCTTTGTTACACACACACACACACACACACACACACACACACACACACACACACACACACAAACACATTTGCTTTTAGCTTTAGTTAGTTTATTGTGTTTTGTTTGTTGCATTTATTCATTTTTTAATAAATGTTTGTGTTTACAATATGTCTGTTCATTTAATATTGCACAAAGATGAATGAGCCAGCCTCTACTGAGAAAAGAACTTTTAAATCCTTCAACTGATTAAACTATTACATTTATCTGTGTTCAACCCTTAATTAGTAGTTTAATATATTTAACAAGACTTTTATATTAGTTGTCACTCCATCTATGACGGTGGTGCCCCGAGGAACTCTGGTTTGACTAGAGTAATTTTTATTATTATCTTTGATAATTATTGGTGATAGCTAATATTTTACTTGATTAATGATAAGTTTATTGAGAATACTCAATCTAATAATCTGAACGTGAGTCAAGGCCGTACATTTAATTGGTTCTACGTGTGAAGTTTTTAATAAATTAAAGTTATTAATTTTTAGTATTTTTATTATATTAACTTTTTTTTTCATATATTTCATTTGATAGTCACACTTTTGATCCAATTAATCCTTAAGTACCTACATCTGCAATATGTGCCTTTCTTTGCTCAGGGTCTCTGCAATCTACTGTTTTTTGTTTTGTCTCCTTAAGCTGCGAGGGTGTGTGTGCATGTGCGTGTTGGTGTGTAAGATTGACCCTTTTAAATGTATCTTTTAAAGGTCTAGCGTATTCTTTTTTGTGCTTTTAATGTTAAATTATTTCTGCACTTTAAGGGATTGTACTGTAAATTTCGTTGTACTGGTACAATGACAATAAAGACAATTCAATAGTTTCGGGCACAATTCAGAGCACATCAGTGGTCTTGGTTGCGGTTTATGCGCCCACCTGGGACGATGAACAGGTTTTTACAAGGCTATTTGCAAAAATCCCAAATGATGATAGTAATCGCATTATCATAGGTGGGGACAGATCTTCTCCTACACAAATTACACTATCCAAATCAGCACACACAGTAAAAACATATGCATCACAGTTGGGAATTTCAGATCCTTGGAGGTTTAGAAATCCCCATGGTAAAGCTTTCTCCTTTTTTCCCATGTAAACCATACATTCTCTGGAATTTATTCCTTTTTATTTGATGACAATCTCGTCGACTTTGTGAATGCATCCAAACAATCAGCCAAAAGTCACCATGGAGTAAGTTTAAAGATTTTGTTGCGACTCAAATCCGCTCTTACATACGAGTTTAATGTTAGCAGCTGCACTTTGCGGGAAATCCTTAAAGCTACTATTCGGGGACAAGTGAATATATTTCTCAAATGATAAGGGCTGAAAGGGCTAGGCTGGTGGAAATTGCGGAGTCATGGTTAAAACTTGATGGAACTTACTTTGCATGGTTTGTTTTTTACAATTTTGTGTAACAGTGCCAACTAATGTGTGATTGACCTCAAATTGTACACATAGCCTGACGTTATCATGGAAAACTATCAATCAGAGTTTGATGCTATTTGGACTAATTATTGTGAAGTTATATAATACTTCCTGTTATGAGTACAACATACAGGAAGTTGTTTCTTCATGACAGGCACATGTTATGGACTATTAAAATTCTTTAAATAACTTTCTATCAAGATGATTAAAGGATAATTCCTGCAAAGTTTTCGTGGTGATCAGACTCTCAGCCTAGGAGGAGTCCGGAAAAATAGGTTTTTCAATTTTTGTGATTTTGTTTGCTGTGCCGTGGTCTAAATCCCAATATTCTGTGCCATTCAGAGAACATGTGGATGTAAGAAATCTAAATTTGCGATATACAATGTGGAAGTTAAAGGCCAAAAAGCCTTTTCCTTGATTATAGCGCCACCTTGTGGTGGACATTGTGTCATTTTTGGAGTGTTCTATGGGGGCACCAGTCTATACCTCCCCTGAAAGTTTTGTTTCCATAACTTGTACTTGAATGCTCCAATATGAGTGATATTCAAAACAGCGCCACCTCCTGGATAATTTTGAATTTGAATTTTGAATTTATTGAAAAGGATCCCCATTAGCTGACGCCTAGACGACAGCTAGTCTTCCTGGGTCCACCGAGGTCATAAAACAGTTTTACACACTTAATTTGGCAAGGTCACAACCTTAGCCAAAAATAAGAAAAAAAATTAAAAAATAAAAACACAACAATAAATAAAGAGCTTAAAATTAAGAACAATAATAAAAATAAATAAAAACAATAAAAACAATAAAAAAGTTGAAGGATAAAATTCCGTTCATACATTAATAAACAGGACAATCCTTGCTGAGTCAAACAATTAAAATGAATAAAACCTTCTTAGTCTCTTTTTAAAAGCAAATTTTCCCTTTGTATCGCGAATCATAACAGGTAGATTGTTCCAAAGAACAGTTGCCCTATAAAATACAGTCCTTTTCATTGAGTTTGATTTGGGTAGTGGTAATGCTATTTGTCGACTATCCGCCCCTCTAGTGTAGTGCGAATGTGAATCTGAGCAATATGTTATTTTATCATAAAAAGATCCAGGAGTTTTGGTATTAATAATTCTGTGATAGTATATTAAAATGTTTGCAGATAGTCTATGCTCGACCGTCAGCCAACCAAGACGTTTATGCATCACAGTAACACTAGTTCTTGTGGAACAACTAAGAACCAGTCTTGCAGCTTTGTTTTGAGCCACTTGTAATTGTTTTAGCAGACAGTTTGATGCAGCAGCCCATACAACAGAACAATAGTCTAAATGGCATAGCACCAATGTACAAACAACACTTTTTAGCAACTGCGAATTGATGAATGGTGCACATTTACGTGTAATTGCAACAGCTCTACCCATCTTACCCACAACTTTGTTGATATGATCAGACCATGATAATGTGCAATCAACCCAGAGTCCAAGGAGTTTTACAGTTTTTACTTGCTGAATGTTCTGGCCGTTCAATTGCACATTTATTGTTGGATTATGTGATAATCTACTTCTAGAACCAAATATTATTGCCGTCGTTTTTGATATATTTAGGATAAGTCTATTTGTTTTAATCCAGTTAAATAATTCAGTAATCTCACAAGACAGAACCTGATTAAGTTCTGAGCATGTAGGTGCTGCATAATACAGAGTAGAGTCATCTGCATACATGGTCAATGTTGTCTTATTGAGCACATACGGCATATCATTAGTAAAAATGGAAAATAAAAGAGGTCCAAGGCAGCTTCCTTGTGGGACCCCACATTCAAGAGACTTCTTGCAAGATAATGCACCATTAAAATAAACTTTTTGAGACCTATCAGACAGATAGCTTGCAAACCACTTGATAGCAGAAGAAGTGAAACCATAACTAACAAGTTTGGAAATCAAAATGTCATGGTCGATCACATCAAAAGCAGCACTGGAGTCGAGTAATACAGTACCAACAAGCATTGAGGCATCAATTGATGTTAACCAACTATCAGACATTTGGGTCATTGCAGTGCAGGTGGAATGACCAGACCTATATGCATGTTGGAACTTAGTTGTTAAATTATTATGAGAAAAGTAATGTTGTACTTGCTTAAATACAATCTTTTCCAGCAATTTACTAAGAACAGGCAAAATGCTAATAGGCCTACTATTCGGGCCACAGAAAGTGGATTTTGTGTCTTTGGGTAAAGGAATGATCTTTCCCTTCTTCCAGATTGTTGGACACACACCACTAGTGAGACATCTGTTGAATATGTGACAGATTGGTTTAGAAATATGTTCCACGGATAATCTCAACAGCTTGCTATCTAAATTGTCTGTACCAGCAGACCCACCCATAGTCAAAGATCTCAGGAACATTTCCACCTGCACAACATCAACCTGATTGAATTCAAAAGTACACTCTTTGTCCTGCATAATGAACTTTTTGATCAGCTCATCAGAGTTTGATACAACTGTACAATCCATGCTCTCTCGGAGTTTGGTAACCTTATTGACAAAGTAATCATTGAAATAATTAGCAATCTGTGATGGCTTGGTTAAATAAACTCCATTCACTTAAACAAAAGAAGTACAGGTAGATTTTTTTCCCCATGATTTCATTTAGAACATTCCACATTCCCCTGCTATCTGTACAACTATTGTAGATCCTCTTTTGAAAATGTTGTTTCTTTTTCTCTCTGTTCACCTTGGTTACTTGATTCCTTAAAGTACAGTAACATTTTCTGTCTTCAAGAGAGCCCGAAAGAACAAAAACCTTTTTGGCTTCATCCCTTTGAGCCATCAAAGACTTTAATTCAGTGTCGATCCAAGGGGCACTTTTGGCTTTAACAGAAAATGTTTTAAGTGGGGCATGATTGTTGACAACTCCCATGTAAAGATCCATGAATAACTTAAGGGATATATCGACATCATCAATGGCACACACCAACTCCCAATTAATGTTAGACAGATCCTTAAGAAAGTTCTCCTCATTAAATGCTCTATATGATCTTTTCATGATGATTTTAGGACAGGATCTAGGTGTCTCTCCTGGAGACAGCAACACAGTTATTGTCACTGAAGCCAACTATTACAGAAACAGGTGTTGAGCATAGATCAGGATTATTAGTGTAAATATGATCAATACATTTTGAGGTTAAAGATCCCAAACTATTACTTGAAATTCTTGTGGGTTGATCAATTAATTGAGATAAGCCACAGGTGTCTGTCATAGATTTAAGCTTATTCTTCAGAGGACAATCAGATAACCAATCAATATTTAGATCACCCAGCCAGTATAACTCCCTGTTTTCCTTGGTCACTTTGTCCAGCATATTGCATAAATCATTTAAATACTCTATCCTGGCACTCGGTGGCCTATAACAGCAGCCAATAAGTATTGGTTTTAAGAATGGAAGTTGCACCTGTAACCATAACACTTCAACTTCATCAACCATTAAGTCATGTCTCAGTTTCACAGGGAAATGATTACATATGTAGATGGCCACGCCACCACCAAACCTGTTCCGATCATGTCTATAAATTGAAAACCCCCCTATATCAACATCTGTATTGTCTACAAAGTCATCCAGATGGGTTTCAGAAATCATAAGTATGTCTATTTTATTAAGTTGCAAAAATAAAGTAAGATCATGAATTTTATTCCTCAGACTACAAATATTAATATGTGCAAGGATTAAGCCTTTAGGCAGTTTATTCATACTAGTCATCTTAGATGATGGTAACTAAGTGAGATAAATGATTGATGTCATATTTTTCTCAAAGCCTAAGATGAGCATCAGAAACTATTACTTATTATAGACTTATAATTGCTAAGACATGAGGCCTCAGTAAGACATAAGAAACTAGATTGCCAAGTTTTGTTTTGATCCGACACAATTTGAGGAAGATACGCAGCACTTCCTGTTTTGACTGTAATCTACAGGAAGTTGTTCCATTATAACTTTGGCATTTAATACTTTTGATAACCTTTGGTCAGGACCATCCAAACATTATGTGTACCAAGATTCATCTTGATCGGACACTCGGCCTAGGAGGAGTTTGAAAAAGTATCTTTTGCATTTATCGCAATCCTGCAAAAAAGAAGGCTGAAATGGGCGTAGCCTTAATCCCGAGATTAACCTAGGTTCAGGGAACGCCTGCATGTAAGAATTTTGAATGTGCGACGTACGATGTGGGAGTTACAAATTTGAACTTTGGTGGCAGGGGTCTGAACCAAAGTTCAAAGTTTCACCTTCATAACTTGTACAGTGTAGGCGGCAGTTTTCACTGCACTTTCTGCCAAATTACTCCGCAGAAGCGCAAGGAAAAACTGCGCACAAAAGCCACTGCTCAGTTCCGCAAACTAACACCTGCTGACTGGACGCCTGATCACTGTCGTCATTTGAGGGTCTTAAGACGGCTCTGGCATCCTCAGTGGTTTTGGCTCACCAAGACTTCACTCGTCCATTTGTTTTGTCCATTGATGCATCCTTGGATGGGTTGGGGGTGGTTCTTTTGAAAGTTCAGGAGGGTGACTCTGTGCTCAGAAGAATTACCCTGCTCATCGCCTTGAGTTCCTCGCTTACAAGTAGTCGGTGTGTGAAAAGTTTAGCCACTGGCTTAAGGGCCATGTCGTCACAGTGTCAACCCCCTCACACACATCATGACAAAACCGCGATTGGATGCCTGCGAGCAGCTGTGGGTGGCAAAGTTGACATCTCTCAGTGGTATCCTCTACAGAGTGTCCAAAGACCAGGAGCCTCATGTACTAAGACTTGCTTGGCTTTCTTACTAAATCATGGCGTACGCTAGAATCCAGAAACTGGCGTACGCACAAAAAAATCAGATGTATCAAAGTGTGCGTACGCATGGATCCAAGCACTTTTCCTTTGTACATCCCAATCAACGTGGAATTGAGCGCACATGTAGAAGTGCTAAACTCCTCCCTGTCCACGCCCCCATTTAAATATGCAAATCAATTTAAATAGGGCCTGCACCTGAGATTCCCTCTCTGCACCATCAGATTTAAACAATGAGTAGAGGTAAGAAGCGTAACTTTAACAAGTCTGAGCTCAAAGTTTTATTAAATTAAGTGGAGACCCGAAGAGCGGTGTTATCTGGTAGCCTCTCTTCGGGGATTAACTCGAAGAAAAAGAAATTTGAGTGGGAGTGTGTGTGTGAGGCAGTGAACGCCGTGGGGTCGGAGCAGCGCACAACCACTGACATTTTAAAAAAAATGGTCCGACGTGAAGGTGGAGGTGAAGCGGAGGATTTCGGCCCAACGCCGAAGTATCACCGCAACGGGTGGGGGGACAGGAGGGGAGGAACTGACCCCCTTTGACCAGAGAGTGGCGGCTATTGTGGGGGACACGGCTCTACGCGGAGTTTTGGGGGCCCATGAAGGCGACACAGGATATCCTCAAGGTAAATGTGTTGAAATCAGAAATGTCATTATACTGGTCGTACAATAGGCTGCTCATTCGTGCGTTAAGTTGCCAGGATATAAACACATTGCCTCATGTTTAATTACATCATTTTTTTTATTATTATTTCTCAATAGATGATGAACCAGGGGAGGGCTCCTCCCTCTGCACCGTGCGCCCTGGCGTCTCCACTGGCTCCTACAGCACCACGCGCCCCAGCGACTCTACCGGCACCTCCAGCACCACGCGCCCCGGCGACTCCACGCCAGCTGCTGACGTCCGCCCGACTGGCCGTGTCCTTTCGCAAGCTGTGCTGGAATCCCAGGAGGAAATAGTGCGCGCAATCCGTGGCGTTAGTGATCGTCTTGACCAAATAGTAAATGTACTTGGGGATATTTATCAAGCAATAAATGCACTTAAAGAGTAAATTGTGTCCTTGCCTCTTTACATCGTTGATATCAGACACTGCTGGGCTTCGCGGGGTGGGTCGAGGTTAACGGGTCCGGCATCCGGTTCTTCTGGTGGGGGGATGTGGTCTGGCAGTGGTATGGCATGGCGTTGTGGCCAAGTTGTGCAGGACACCACATGCCAGCACGATGCGGCACACCTTTTCAGGTGTGTACAGCAGCACCCCGCCCGACCTGTCTAAACAGCGCCAGCGCCCCTTCAATAGGCCAATTGCCCTCTCCACCACTGCCCGAGTTCGGGAATGGCGGTCATTGTACCTCCCCTCTTGGTCGGTGCCGGGGTTAGTGAGAGGGGTCAACAGCCACTTCTTCTCAGGGGGTAACCACTGTCCCTTGGAGACAAATGAAGGAAGAATACAACATGTGAAAGATTTAATTTCCTTTAATTATGCACCACTTGATTAAGTCACTTTTCTAAAGAGATATTTAGATAATATAAATAATCACACTACTGTTCGTGGGAAAACAAACAGGACAAAACAACTTCATTACAAAGTGTGGAAGATAGAGAAATTAGCTGCTCGGTCATATGGCTTTTGAAATGGCTAAACTGAAGTTGGTGCACAGTGGGGTCATGGTACATAAACCCCTGGAATGAGACTAGTCCTGGCTGGTTGAGCAGATAATAACTTGCATCACAGAGCCTCACAGAAAAGAGAGTTCAGGTCTGTAGAGTGTGCAAGATAGAGACCTTGTGCTCTCTCACACATCACCTCGTTATGATTCTAAAGAACAGAGGAATGCTCATTTCCTTATTTTAGGCACACACACACATACTCATTAACTAACAATGTTGTGTGTTGCAAACACAGACACATCTGCTCTCTCTAGATAGCCATATAGGGACATGCACTAATTTCCTTCACTCAGCTGTTAGTGTTATAATGTGTTGCCAGGCAGATTAACGCCCATTGCCGCCTTTTTTTTTTTACCTTTAAGGCGTTACCATCGACAGAAGGGTATATAAAGCCGCTACCCCTAGACAACAAAAGACACGTCTGATGTATGACCTGGTTTGAGTTGTATCAGAACTTGTCTCCGCTTTGCAAAGTGCTCCAATAAAGATATTGGTGTGATCTCAAGCCATTGTCTCAAGATCTCTCCTTCTATCCTCCGATCAACGGACCCGGGGTAACTGCAGGTTGATCTCAACAAAAGATTGACAAGACTGATCACACTTATATTAATGACTGCAGAGGTGCGCCGTGGCTACTGCATTGACATATACAACTTTACGCACGCGTTTGAGACAAATACTGAACACAAGGAGACAAAAAAAGTCTTACTAGATAGCGTTGCCCCTTTTTTTCACCAGGGAAAAAACAAATACGCATATATGAATGCACGTGCCCAAATGGGCATTGTGCTGGTTTAAATTCGGGGCGCAATTAAAAGGATAAATGATTTACTCACCGAGAAGCCACCCATCGCGCACCGTGCCAGCCTCCAACCTGTTACCAACCATGCTATTGGTAAGAATGACTGAGTCATGCGTTGAACCAGGCCACCTTGCCACGATGTTGGTGAGCTGCATTTGCGCATCGCATATAATTTGAACGTTTATTGAATGAAAATGTTTCCTGTTCACAAAAACAAATTCATCCTGTGACGGCGCTTTTATAGCAACAAGTGTGCAGTCAATAGCGCCGATTACATTAGGGAAACCGGCTCTTGCTGCAAATTGCGCTTTAATGTTGGCCTGTTCAACAGCATTGTATGGGTATTTGATGTACCTGGATGACATTCTTATGATGCCGTCCCACACAGCGGGCATGGCTCGGTTCAGAGTGGACTGGCACACCGGTCGGCCAGTTCCCGCTGGAAGGCTCCCGTTGCCAGAAACCCCAGAGTGGTCAGCACCTGTGTGTAAACGGACAACCCCTGGCTCCTGGCTGTGTGTCGTTCTAGGGCTGGCCGCAGCTCCGCGCACAGCTCCAGTAACACTGGCCTCGGCAACCTGAAACGACTCATGAGCCAGTTGTCATCATTTGCCAACAGATCTTCCTGATCTCTAAACACCCTCTCGTGTCTGATATTAGCATTTGCAATGTCTTCTAACAAGGCCAAGGCTGCAATTGTTAATGCCATTTTTTCATCACTTTGCGCATGCTTTTATATCCATCCATATAATTGCAAACACTTGTGTGTTAATTGTCCATTAATGTAATGAATTGTTTTCACATGATTAACAGTTTTCCAGCATCACCTCTAAGTGTCGCCAACGAGACAATAGCTGTAGAAACGTGCGTACGACAGCCATGAAGTTTGCGTGGCGCACCGCACATTTCCACGGTCATTTCACTTTTGATACATCTGAACGTTGGCGTGGAAAATGGCGTACGCCACGTTTTTGTGCGTACGCAACATTGATAAATGAGGCCCCTGGTCTCTAAGAAGAAGAGATACCAATTTGTGGTCCCTGATTCCATCAAATCTGAGGTCCTTAAAGGCATTTACGTTCAGGAGCTTGAGTCTTGTCCATCAAAGATTTTTCTGGCCTCACATTGACCAAGATGTCAACAACTGTTAGCCAGTGCCCGAGGTGTGTCATTAGCAAGTCTGCTGATCCGAAGGGAAGGGCCCTTTGGAGAGTATAAAGACCTCCGGACCTTTGGAGAGTCTGCATTGATTTCTGGACTGCATAAGACTCTCAAAAAGACTGTGTATCTGCTGGTAGTGACAGACCATTTTACCAGACTGGCGCAGGCCTTCCCTTGCCAGGATCAGTCCGCTAAACAAGTAGTGAGGAAATTCTAGGACAAGTACTTCTGCGTTTATGGATTCACAGAAAGGATCCACTCTGATCGTGTACTAACTAAAACAAACCGAAGAGAACATATTTCTCCTGTATTAGCTTCTTTGCACTGGCTACCTGTAAAATCTAGAATAGAATTTAAAATCCTTCTCCTTACCTACAAAGCTCTTATTAGTCAGGCTCCATCGTATCTTAAAGAGCTCATAGTACCGTATTACCCGACTAGATCGCTGCGCTCTGAGAATGCAGGGCTACTTGTCGTTTCTAGAGTCTCCAAAAGTAGAATGGGAGGCAGAGCCTTCAGCTACCAAGCTCCTCTCCTGTGGAACCAACTCCCAAGTGTTATTCCGAATACAGACACTGTCCCCAACTAAAAACTTTCCTTTTTGATAAAGCTTACAGCTAGGGCTTACGAGCCCTTAGCAATGTTGTTATTTTTAAGCTGATTTTGTTCTGCTTAATTATGCTGCTATAGGCCTAGTCTGCCGGGGGATAATACTTTTCCAGATACTCTGAGCTTCTCTCCTCTCTGTCTGCATCATCCATGTCTCATCAATGTATGTTACTAATTCAACTTCTTCCCCGGAGTTGTTTGTGCTTTGTCGTCTCGCGGGTCTCTGCTGATCATGGTGGTGCCTGCTGCCGTTACTATAGATATTATTATAGTTACTGGAAGTGTGTCTGTCTCTGTCTTTGTGTCTCTCTTTGTCTTTCTCTGTCCATCTGTCCGTCTTTTCTCTCTTTCTCTCTCCTTTTCTTCCTCCCCAACCGGTCAAGACAGATAGCAGTCCTCCACAGAGCTGGGTCTGTCTCACGTTCCTGCCTGTAATATGGAAGGTTTTCGTTGCCACAGTACTCTACGGGGGAATTGTTGGGTCTATGTTTATCATAGAGTGTGGTCTTTACCTAGTTTGTAAAGTGTCCTGAGATAACTTTTATGATTTGGCACTATAAATAAAATTGAATTGAATTGAATTGAAATTGATCAGGGTGCCAATTTTGAAAGTCAACTGATTAGTGAGCTGTTGAAGGTTGCTGGTGTGAGGAAGTCCCAAACAATGCCATATCACCCGATGGGCAACGGGAGTGTGGAGCGCTTTGACAGGACACTGGGCACTATGATTGCTCTCTCATCTGGTCAAAAGCAGAATTGGCCCAGACACCTTCAGACCCTCCCTTTTATGTATAACTGTACCGTGCACGAGACCACAGGGTACCCCCCTTTTTACCTTATGTATGGCAGAGTCCCACATCACCTCTTTAAGAACATACTGAAAGATCCTGAGATAGGCAGTTATAGCAACTACGTGGTCTCTCTCAATTGCTCAAGGGCACACAGAAAAGGAGCAGAGCCGTCAGGCTAGGATCTACAACCAGCATACAAAAGGGAAGTCTATCACTGCAAGTGACCGAGTCCTGATCTCAAACAAAAGTGAAAGGGGGAAGCGAAAGACAGAAAACCGATGGGAGTCCACGATATACACTGTGGTGGATGTGTATGCCTCGCACACATATCGGATCAGGAATCCTGTGACTGGGCAAGAGAGAGTGGTTAATTGTAACCTGTTGATGCTAGACAACTTTTTACCTGTGGATGTGGATGGTGCCTCTGGTCACTCCTTTGTGTCCTGTGGGGATGAGTTGATAGATTGATGTCTGCTTTGGAGGAGGACGATGCTGGGAGCACAACCCAGCCCTGGCCAGTGCAAGTGACAATAACCATGCCGAAGATGGCTCTTCTAAAGATATGCATGGTACGGACGATGGGTCTGAGCACAAAGGCATTTCACACCCTCAGTCAAGGATGGAGACGAGTCTTGGACACGCCAGCGCACAGGCCTCTTCAGCTGACACTGAGAGTACACATGTAACCTCCTAGCTTTCTGTCCACTCAGCCAATGCTAACAAGAACAACTTCAATTTGCTCTGATTCATGTGCCAAAACCTAGAGTCAGTCATTTTGGGCATGTCGTCAAGCCTGTTCACCATCTTTTGCATCATATGTACAGACGTTGTATTAGTACTACCAATTAGTTCATTGAAAAATTTGCCAAGTCAATGTTACATTTGTTGAGGCTTCTTTTCTTCAGAAAGTTAATGTAGGACATGTTGTTTCACCATATATGCATCCAAGTCCAAGAGTAGGGTACTGTTTTAATTATGGGAAAAGGTTTATGTGGGGTGTAGTCTGCATCCCGCTTCCAGGAGTTGGTTAAGAATTAGGCGCCACTCTCTTTCACTTCATCCTTTTGGGGATACTTTTTCGAATTGGAGATTTTATGTGACCTTGTCATGATTGGGTTCTTGAGATGTAATGGTGAATATCTAATAATAATAATAATCTAATATTTTGAGTGATATTCATGGTGGACGTAACAGGGTTAGAAATAACCTATTATGAATTCTAACAAAAATTGATGTGCTTTATATATGTTTTGGGGCCACCTGGTGGGTTGAACACGCAACTGCATGTAGTGTTCCTTCTCTGGCACCGTAGCCTGTGTGACTCAGCAAAGAAAGAAACTTCTAAGTTGGAGGTGGGTGTATCAGAGCGATGTTGAAATTACTACTTTCTGTTTAATGTTGTAGAATGATTTTTACAATGGTCAGTAATGTGTATTTTGACTGTGAACAATACAGGCATGTATTGTGAAGGTTACAGATATTTCCTAATACAATGTTGATTTTATTCATGTTTTGTGTTGAGCTAATGCTAACTAGCTAGCCAAGTTGCTTACTCGCTAGCTGGCTTCTGGTCTTGTCTGCCATAATTCTTATAGCTATTATTTTATTTAGTCATTCTTCTCTCTGATACACAGATCTGAAGGCATGTAGTTGGTCAACATCTCTGTTGACAGCATTGTGTGTTGCTGCTTTTTATAACTGTGTGTCTTACATATTTTATGTTACCTTTAATGGACTAATAGAATTTAATTCTCGTTTGTATTCCTGTGTGGGATTTAAATGTTTTTCTGTTCACTGTTAGTGAATGAATGTATTAAATGCTGGTTTTGAATTTTTATGTAAATGTAATAGAACATAGCTCATGGTAACTCTCAATTATATATATGAAGTCAATGTAACAATGATCAGCTATATATCACATATTATAAATGGTGACTCGGAAAGAAAGAATCTTCCAAGCCGGAGATCTGAAGGCATGCAGTTGGTTAACATCTCTGATGGCAGTATTGTGTGTTGCTGCTTTTTATACAACATTAAAAGAGGAAACCAGAGTGAGAGCAAGACATGTGAGGCTGTTACGTTCTTCTTACACCACATACCAGACACAATCCGTCACATGAGGCTGGCGCTGCCTGTTGAGGGGGTCACTCTGATCCTAAGGGACAGCGTATGTAGGATAGTGCGTCACCGCCCCCCTCCGGTGGTTTCCTCCATTCCTCTAGTGAGGAAGCACCCAGATACGGATGAGACAAGTTGCCCTGAAGCGTTCACGGCGTGTGCCCTGACACGGTCCATGTCCCGGCACTCTCATCCAGCATGGTGAGGCAGTAAATGGAGTCTAATATTTCGCTCTTGATTATGCACGAGGAGCTGGAGACTGAGCTGGAGACGGAGCAGCGCGCCGATGCATCCCTGAAGGGTCTGTTTCATATGGTGTTGCCCGTGCATGAGCTAATGAACAACTCTCCCTGTTACTTTCTGTTTAAGGGACTGTTGACTAGGACCTGGGTGCCTCATGGGGAGGATTTTGTAGGGGATCTCATTCTACAGGCTCTGTGAGACGGTGCTGAACCGGGCCCACGATGAGTCTGGACAAGTAAGGAGTAAGGAAAACTTACAAGAAAATGATATTGAAACCAAATATAACTGTGTATCATCAGCATAACAATGAAAATGTATGGAGTGTGTGGAAGAAAACATGATTGAGAAATTGAATAACAGGGCTAGGTCACCGTGTTCTGGGGACATAGGCCTGATAAGCACACATTCTGTTTAGAAAACAATAGAACTGTATTTGGGCATGATGACATCTGGGCACAAAGTAGACGCCACTGATTGTAAATGTACTGCGTTTGTATTGGAAAGACCTGATGGGGCAAAACGTTGTCAGCACACGGACCTCAGTATAAGATGGTGTGGAAGAAAGAGAAATGAGCTGCTCTCTTCATGTGGCTTTTGAAATGGCTAAACTGAAGTTGGTACACAGTGGGGTCATGGTACATAAACCCCTGGAATGAGACTAGTCCTTGCTGGTTGAGCAGATAATAAACTTGAATCACAGAGCCTCACAGAGAGGAAGATAGAGATCTCGTGACCTCTCACCCATCACCTCGTAAAGATTCTAACAAACAGAGGAAATGCTCATTTCCTCATTTTAGGCACACACACACATATTCCTTAACTAAGAAGTTTGTGTGTTGCAAACACAGACATATCTGTTTCTCTAGATAGCCATATAGGGACATGCACTAAATTCCTTCTCTCAGCATTTAGTGTTATAAGATGTTGCTAGGCAGATTAACATCTGTTGCCACCTTTTTTACCTTGGGGGTGTTACCATCAGCCCACCAGTGTATTTAAAGCGGCTACTCTTAGACCACAACAGACTCGTCTGATGTATGACCTAGTTTGTGTTGTATCAGAACTTGTCTCCGCTTTGCAAAGTGCGCCAATAAAGATATTGGTGTGATCTCAAGCCATCGTCTCAAGATCTCTTCTTCTATCCTCCGATCAACGGACCCGGGGAGATAACTGCAGGTTGATCTCAACAATTTGGGGGCCCGTCCGGGATCGGAAGGAGGAGAAGGCAAATTCGACCCAAAAGGTTTCTTCACGGGGAACAGTGTGAGACACAATCCGGCACATTAGTAAAGGTAAGCAGAACCTGTTTAATCGAAACTCTGCACATTGGGCATTCTAAAACATTGTGTCTTGCCTGCGCCACAGTGAGTAAACTATTTAAATTGAGATAATGGCAAAACTGAGAATGGTAAACTGTGAATGGTCCTGGGTCGTGGTTGACCCCACCGTTATTCTGACGAGGATACGGACAAAACCTAGGAGGTTACTGGGTTAGAGGCCCGGGGAACTGAGGACACCCCGAATTCTAAAAGTGGGTTGGAGGCCCGGGGAACTTAGGTTACCCCGAATTCTATAAGCCGAGTCTGGGACTCATATGTAAAGGCATCGCAATTTTGCTATAAGCCAAGTCTGGGACTCATATGTGTGTTTGTATCGCAATTTTGCTATAGGACGAGTCTGGGACTCATATGTGTGTTTAAAGAAGTGTGGGAGGTTCATGTGTATATCCACTTTGACATCAGACTCAGGTTCTGAGGAATACACATTTCTGTGGGACAACAGAGGGTGGTATAGTTCTGTAGCTGTTTTTATCTGAAATGGGAAAAGTGGTGCACGTTCTGGGGTAACCCCGAGAGTGAAGGCGCACAGACGCGAGTCTGTGTAGAAGCTTCCTTTACTAGAACGGCATTACCGGCATTGACCCCCGTTGACGAGAACAGAGAAGTGTTTTGGAAAATACATAAGCATTTAGGGAGAAAATGAATGATCAATCAATTCTTTAAAGGAGTAGAAATTTTTAAAATGCAAATATAATTTGCATGAGTGTAGGGATTCCCAACTACAATAAAATGGGCGTATGAATGTGGTAAGAAAAATAAACTTTGTGGTAACTCATTTCAGTGTCTAAATATCCAGTTTGGATATTAAAGGGTGCATTGTCGTACAGACCACCTGGCTGAAAGATTATCCAAAGTTAGCGTATGTGTGATAAGATCTAACCGTATTCGTATGGAAAGATCAGCATGTGTGAAATCTGTCTGAGTGAACAATAAGCCCATTGAAAGTAAAAGCACATCCCAGTGAGTCAATAGAAAAATGGGAAACAAATTGGGAAAGTTAAAATTTTTACAGATCCTGCTAAATTTATAGCAGATAAATGGGTTAATGTGGTTGAGAGCTTCCATTTTGGCATTACTAGACTAAGAGGTTTTTTTTTTTTTTTTTTTTTTTTTTAATTTTTTTTTTTTTTCGTCTTTTATTAGGCACATGTCTAGGTACAAATGTAGTGAAGAGGGTAAAGTGATGAGAGAGAAAGGGACAGCGAGTAGGGAAAGATAGGAGGAAAGCAAACTCAGTTATAGAAAGACAAGAAATTAAAGAAATAAGTATGTGTGAATGATGATGAGGAGCAGAGATTAGGGATAAAAGACAGGGCCTCCTCATGCTGTCTCCAGGCCATGCAGCCCCTGCATCAAGCCCATATGCATATTCCCAGAAGGACTCTGACAATGAGGGGGAGGGGAGACTGAACCTGCATCTGATGTGTCAAGTGTCACAAAACCAGTGACAAAACCAGTGACAGACTGAAACAAAGAAAAAGCTAACTTTGCTTCTCCAGAAAAGTTCTCTCTCCAAACAGCAACTTCTTTTTTGACTACTGGCCTGAAGAAAAGGAAACGGATGGCCACGGCACCAGATGTTCAGTTGAATTGAACACTGAAGAGCTTGTGTTCAGGACATGGCAGCCAGAGGAACTAAAAGATTGCAAGGAGGTGGGAGCTGGAGAGGTGTGAACTCGGATGGGCAACATTCGACTGGCCATTTGGTTTGCTATACCAGCAGAATGGGGCACAGAATCCTGGACAAAGATTGCCTCATCAAGACAACAGCAGAAGGAGAGAAAGAAGGAGACTGGGACAAGATCCAGAGAAGTCCTGGTTGCGTGTTTCTGCTTGGGGTTTTTTCATGGTTCCCCCAGGAACAGGCCATACAGACAGCGGAGGAAGGTCAGAGCATTTGAAAATCACAAATAAGAAATTAAAGATAAAAACATCCACACTAGATGACACCGTTAGTTGAACTTAGAATGAACAGGATGTTAATGTTCAACACATACATGCACTTGCATATACATATAGGAACATTTATTAAGAATAAGTATTGGTGTCAATAGGGAGAATTAGGGTTTTGCAGTGAGAGTTGATATTAGACAAAGAAAGTTAAGGTTTTGATTACTATGCTCAGACAAAATCTTATTTAGCTCACATAAGAAAGAAATTCAAGTTATTGAAAGCAACACTGATTATTTCTTATAAAACAAGCATGCCATTGTGGAATGTCTCAAATATAACTCCCATTTTACCTGAAGAGGCATCATAGATGTCACAGGTTTGAGTTTCTGGTGATTGATTTTAGAAAATGCAATATTGATGCATCACTGTAAATCCTGACTCATTATTCTGGGTTTTTTGCTTTCACTCTCAATGGTATTTTAATTTTTGGAATTTAATGGTATAGTTTTCTGGGAAAACCTGGTTTAAAAAACTGCCATAGTGATGGTGAAGTTTTCAGAAACATACGTCTTGTTTTTGCAAATTGAAGCATTAGATATAACAATAATAATAAGGATAATATTATTAATAATGATAATAAGTGGGTCCTGACTGCATCCATAGGAACTGGATGGGTTTTTAAAAGAAAAAATGAATAAATAAATAGATTAAATTCTATTGTCACTTATGGATTATTTTATGTTTTTGTGGAGATCTCCCAAGCCCTGTATAAAGAAACTTGGCCAATGACTGACTTTTTAGACTGTGACTGCTGAGGCAAACAGCCTCTACCGACTTAAAATGACCTACCTGATCGAGCTCTGATTGTTTCTTTTTAATTTTGCATGATAGTTGTATGTCAATAGTTTTATGTCGATCAACAAACACTAACATCTGACCCTATTGTATTTTCAATGTGTGCATGTTATGCATGATACTCATTGTCACACTAATGTTTATGTCAGTCTGAAGCGCTGTACCGTCTTAATTTTTGGGCCTTTGATCCTACAGCTGAAGATGGAGAACCATTCTTGAATGGAAATGTTTAACAGTGGATCAAAACCATGGGAAGCATTGTTTGATACATAGTGTATAACGATAATTCTGTTTTTCTTCATAGATGGTTCTGCGAGGAATCCATCTTACTACTCTTTCTGTGTTTGCCTTTGAACTAAACTGCCAAAATAGCTCGTCGGCTAAGGCGACAGAGTTATTGTATTAATCTGTACTTTTCTTTCTAGGCGCAACAGATGACAGTGTCAGAGTCACAATATGCTTTAATATTACCCATAACTTGCAGACTCTGGGAAAAAACTGTCGCATTCTCACTCCTACAGGAAAACCTTTTGTTTTTAACCTTTTGTCTCCAACACTTTTACCTGTTTACAGTTAAAAGAGTTCACGCTGACTGTAAAAACTCAGTTTTCACAGGGCAATGCAATAGCAGATGATGATACGGTGTGAATAGCATTGTTTTTGTTTTAAGGTTTTTCGTTGTTTTTATTTTTCCCTGTCATATTCGGAGAGTTAAGAGTTAACCTCTACTAATGGTTGCAGTGTGTAGTCAAAGAAAGAGTTCGTTGATGATATTGTGTTATTTCAAGATATTTATTTGACACTTTGTGTCAAAAGGGGGGAATGTGAGAAATAACCAAGATTGACCTTACTTTTTTTTGTAACTCTTTATTTATCTATGATGTAAATCCCTGTATGTTGATTTACCTAACAGTCAAGCTATGAATGACTGCCGGGGGGATTGTGGATAGGAGACATGGGTTCCCGGAGAAAATCAGGTCAGATAACGGAACAAATTTCAAGAATCAAGATTTGCAGAAGGTTGAATCAATGCTGGGTTTGAAACACAAGTTTGGTACAGTTTACCATCCCCAGTCACAAGGGAAAGTAGAAAGAATGAATCAGACTATAAAAAACAAATTGGCCAAAATCTGTGCACAGATCAAAATGAATTGGGTTGACGCCCTACCATTAGCTTTGATGTCTGTTAGGAGCTCTGTGAATCAGAGCACAGGTTTCACGCCTTTTGAGTTGCAAACGGGAAGGGCTCTGCCAGGGCCAAAGTCTAGGCTGCCTGGTATGAAAAATGATGACCAACCACTAACCAACAGAGAGTATTTCCGTGAATTGTAAAGTCTCGTTTCAGCATTCGCCAAACAGGTGACCGATCGACTCGGCAACGCGGAGGCCCAGTCAACGCCGGAGACAGACTGGGTGGTGCTGAAGGTCATCAAGCGGAAGTGGTCCGAACCTCGCTGGACAGGTCCATACCAGGTGGTGGAGCGAACATCCCACGCCGTCCGACTGAAGGGGAAAGGCGACACTTGGTACCACTGGAGCCAGTGTGCGGCAGCAGCAGAACCACAACGCTCCTTGAGTGAGGTGCATCAGGACCTGAAAGCATCGTGCACTGTACCGGCTGGTACAGAAGAAAAGACCACCGACCAACAAGGGGCAGAATAATCCCCTGGTGGCACTGGAGGGAAGGTAGTATACCTGAGCTCGTTAAAACCAACACCCGAAGAAGACGACGTCGCCAGACCCACCATCTCCATGACAACGTGTCAACTGAACTTTTTCGTTTTTCTATCTGTAATATTTGCTATTTACTTTGCTTTAGGTTTGCGACTATGGGTCCATAGACTCCTCCTGGTGCAAAGAAATCAGAAACGGAAGTGAAATTGGCACGTGGGCTCGGGCAGGACTGTATTACTATTGCGGCACTAACCGACTCTATGTCCGTCTTCTCCGACATAGCATTGGGAAATGCGCGATGGTAAGACTGAGAACACCTCTCCTTTTGATAGGTGACCATTTGAGACATCTGTCTGCCACCGAAACCGCTAGACAGGCACTCACACAATGTCGATCGCATCAATTATGTGCATTACAATGTCCTGCGACTAACCAATTTAACCAGGGACGCAGTCGAAGGTCTTTCGGCTCAGATTAGCCCCGACTTCACTTATGGCAGTTCAAAATAGGATGGCCTTGGACATGGTTTTAGCCGAAAAAGGGGGTGTGTGTGCAATGTTTGGGAACATGTGTTGCACGTTCATTCCCAACAATACAGCGCCGGACGGTTCAGTGACCAAGGCCTTAGAAGGATTGCGAACCCTCTCTAAAACTATGCACGTACATTCTGGATTGGATAACCCCTTGGATGAATGGTTCACCAGAGTATTTGGAAAATGGAAGACATTGATTCTGTCATTGTTTCTGTCTATCGCTGTTTTCCTGGCTATACTAGTAACTTGTGGATGCTGTTGTATACCATGTATCAGATCTTTGATGGTTAGGCTAATCACCACCACCATTGAAGGTAAAGCTCCTGTCATGATGACCATGCCTCTACTGTTAGCTGAAGAACAGGAAAACCAGGAGAATAAGGATGGTGACTATGTACGGGATATTAGACTGGTCGATGTCTAGACCCACTACAGATGTGATTCCAACGCTTTTTCTTAAAACCCATGTACGGCCGAACTATAGCATACAGCCGAGCTATATTCATGTTTACTATCAATGATTGTCTGCAATTGCGAACACTTGATGTTGAGCTCTTTTGAGAGCTCAAAAGGGGGAATTGTGGAAGTTAGAAAAATGAGCTGCTCTCTTCATGTGGCTTTAAACTGAAGTTGTACACAGTACCCCTGGAATAAGACTATTCCTTGCTGATTGAGCAGATAATAAACTTGCAAACACAGAGCCTAGAAAGTGCAAGGTAAGATATCTCGGCCCATCCTTCCATCACCTCGTAAAGATTCTAACAAACAGAGGAAATGCTCATTTCCTCATTTTAGGCACACACACACATATTCCTTAACTAACAAGTTCGAGTGTTGCAAACACAGACACATCTGTTTCTCTAGATAGCTATATAGGGACATGCACTAAATTCCTTCTCTCAGCATTTAGTGTTATAAGATGTTGCTAGGCAGATTAACATCTGTTGCCACCTTTTTTACCTTGGGGGTGTTACCATCAGCCCACCAGTGTATTTAAAGCGGCTACTCTTAGACCACAACAGACTCCTCTGATGTATGACCTGGTTTGTGTTGTATCAGAACTTGTCTCCGCTTTGCAAAGTGCGCCAATAAAGATATTGGTGTGATCTCAAGCCATCGTCTCAAGATCTCTTCTTCTATCCTCCGATCAACGGACCCGGGGAGATAACTGCAGGTTGATCTCAACAGAGCCAAAAGTAGAATGGGAGGCAGAGCCTTCAGCTACCAAGCTCCTCTCCTCTGGAACCAACTCCCAAGTGTTGTTCAGGAGGCAGATCTTGGCCCTCATTTATCAAACAAACGTACGGCAGAAAAACGTGCGTACGACCATTTCCACGCAAACTTCGGCATTTATCAATTTGGACGTGAGCGGGAGCTGCGGTCGAATCTCTCGTCAGGTCTGAGATCATGTACGCATATTTGAGACTGTGTATTTGCGGTGCAGCACAGCAAAATCTGGCTGAAAATAATTAACAAACCTCAGCTGTCATTAAGCATAAGCCGACACATATTAAGAACAGATCAAAACGGATTCTTAAAACAAATAAAATAATTAAAAAAATGTAAAAGCCCACATTTTTAGTTTTTAAGTTAAAAAATATGATGGGCTAAATAGCCTAAGATGACGGCTAATTATTACACATTAAAATTTAAAATGATCATGAATACAAGCAGAAATGTGATTGCAAATTAACTCATGGCAAAATTGTGTAATTGTTTTTTTTTTTCCGATGGGTGTGACACACCTGAAACAAAAATTGAAAGCATCTGGCCAACCATCGTTCCACTGTGGTTGGCCAGATGTTTAATCATTCCCCTATTTAAACAGATGCTTTGACAGTTATCAAATCTTAACGATGGCAGACCTGCTTGTTTTGGAGGAACAATACGCGCGTCAGACGTGAGCATGTTTTCAGAGACCGCAGGGATCTCTTCATGAAGAGTGATACTTGGCTGATAAGTCGCTTTTGGCTCCCAAGGCATGTGCTTATTGATTAATGCAACAATTTAGATGCTCGTTTGAGGAGGGAAACCGGGCGGTCAAATGTCTTACCTGTTCCAGTTCAGGTACTCGCCACGCTGGGGTTTTTGGCCACCGGGACCTTTCAGCGGGAGATCGGGGACAGGGCTGGTGTCTCCCAGCCAATCATCAGCAGGACGATGCCAGCAGTGTTGGCTGCAATAAAATCCCTCTCCCGAAAATACATTTGGTTCCCATACAATAATGCCCAGCAATCTGTGATTAAAAGGCAATTTTATGAGTGGTTGGAGCAATTGATTGTACTCATGTGCGTCTGAAGGCACCATCTATGAATGATTACGCATTCATCAATTGCAAAAACTACCACTCGATAAATGTACAGGTGATTTTTGATGCCAAGCTATGGCTTTTAAACGTGGTGGCCAGGTGGCCAGGGGGGACACACGATTCTTTTATATTCCAAAACAGCCATGTGGGCGCGCGGCTGCAGGAAGGCGCACTGCAGAGCCAAAGTCATCTCCTCGGTAAGTGGCTACCCTCGATAAATTGCATTAAATCCAACAAGGTATCAGATGATTAACATTTTGGTATGGTTCTTCTAGGTGACAAAGGTTATCCTCTAATTGAATACCTAATAACCTGGCAAGGTTGGCAAACCCCCGCTACAGAGCAGGAGCACAGGTTCAACAGTGCGCACACACGCACACGGTTAACAGTGGAGCGCTGCTTCGGGTTACTTAAGGGCAGGTGGCTCCGTCTCGGACCAGCAGGGGGAACGCTGCTGTACACCCCGGAGAAAGTCTGCGATATAATTTTGGCCTGTTCAGTTTTGCACAACATTGCACCGGTGAATGGAGTGCCTTTTGATGTGCCAGCGCAGCCAGATGAGCAAATGCCTGTGGAGCCGTGGCCAGCACAGCCTCCACTTGGGGCTATACGGAGGAGACAGGACCTCATTTACTGATTTTAAAACGTTAAGTATAACCTACATTGAACTCTTGCAAGTGCTCTGCAGTATTTAATCAGTAATGTGAAGTATTGTTGGTGAAATTGGCTAAAGGCATACTAAACACAGACAATGAACATTTAGTCATTTCAACATTTTATTACGGCTTTTCTTGAGTTTCATTTATTTCTTTAAGTGTATCATTTATTGCCTCAAGTGCGGCGACAACTGAGGTCAATAACCTGCATATCTCCACTTGTCTCTCCAGGACCTCTGCCGTGATGAGGTTTGGTCTTGGCGCAGCACGGGGGGCAGAGGGCACGCGCTCACTCTCAGCAGCAGTGGGACCACTCTGGGGAGGCGACCTGGCAGACATCATGCTGGTGCCTGGCTCTGAAACATTTAAAAGGACAATAAAAATGTCACCCGTGTAACATGTGTAAGCCTAATTAATAATTAATTAATTGTAAATAATGGTGTACAATCGGAGTTTGATTTTTCCAATGCACGCAAAAGGGGGTTGTTAGTTACCATTCTGCTCTGGGTCAGACACAAGTGCGTCTGTGTCACCTCCACCACTTATGCCAGAGATCGACTCGGACCCAATCAATGAGGCAATTTTTTCCTCTGTCCCCGTCAGGGTCAGGCTGGAGTCTGGTTGGCCTCCTCCGGTCTGCTTGATGCTGCGCTTCAGCGCAGCAACACGTTTCTTGGTGGCCAGCTTTAAATCAGACCATTTTTTCTTGACCTCAATGTAAAGAATTGTCTTGATCAATTAGCAGGCATAAGCTTTTAGGCTGCGGATGAAAAATTTAATTTAAGTCATTAGGCATAGGTTAAGTTATTGAGAATTGTATTCAAACCTCAGCCAGAGTCCGTTCCTCTACGGTAACGCTGTTGACTGCCTTCTTTATTTTTTTCCATACAGCGTTTTTATTGGCCCCTTTTACAGTTTTTTTTTATTGCTTTGACCTCGTTGAAGAAACTGGTAACCTCTCAGTCTTCATCATCACTCTCTCAGCAGAGCAAAAGACACCTCTTGCAAATGAGTAAACCCATTGTCATTGTTTTGACACACTTCCCGCACCCTTTTGCAAATCTGTTAACGCAGATGTCATTCAAGCAGTCCAAACTCCACTGCTTTAGCTGTGGTAATCAAACAGTACACATATGCTCCCATCTCTTAGACACTTCTTGACCAGTATGAAATCACTGAAGCACCTGTTTGACACTGCTTCACAAAACCTTTCAATTTGCAATCAGTCTGCAGGCTTCCTCCATACTCTCCATTTTAAAATCCTATAGAGGAATTCTTCAGTGCATGGAGATGGAAGGTTTACGATCATCGCCCCTATGACCAGATGCCCTTGATCGATGCAATGACCACTGCTGCCCAAGATATAGATGCAGAGGCATGCCGAGGCTGGATCAGGCAAGCAAGAAGATTTTTCCCTAGGTGCATCGCAAGAGAAAATATCGAGTGCGATGTAGATGAGGCCATGTGGCCCATTCGTCAAGAGAGAATTGACTAGAAGATATTTTTTTCTTTATTGTACAGAATTTTTATTTTTATTTTCCTTATGTCTTACAAAGTGATGGATTTTACTGTATTTTTTTCTTTCATACTATATATGTGGTTTCTGTTGGAATATTTCATTTCTTAGCCACAATCTAAAGAATACGGCATTCAATAAAATTTGAAAAATCATTGTATATGATTCTGGATCAATTTTTTGCAAGAAAGCAAATTGGCACCGATATGTAAGCTGCTGATCAGTAGTGCAGCACTGATTCACAGTGAGAGCTGAATGTTGTATTTTGATGCCCCTTGTCTAATGACTGATTGGAAGCACTTATGCACTTGTGTGTAAGTTGTGTTGTTTGAGGGCAAAATTTGCTTTTGGTCCATATTTTAAATGTTTTGGCGGAGGTAGAGCCTTTTGCAGGTGTAACCCAGTGTTATTTTATTGTTAGAACTTTTATTTTATTTTCATTTTTTCAGTCAATGTGAGTCTTTCTGCCAGATATTGTTTTTTTTCCTATGTACAATGAATGGGTCACAGTGCCGCAAATGGCAGTTTTCCGCTAAGTATTGTTTTTTCCAATTTACTGTGAATGCACCGCAGGACTGCACACGGCCAAGTACTAACGGCTGCGGCCTGCTGCAGAGCCGGCTGCGGCCTGCTGCTGCAGACGTCCAGCAGGTCCAGCCCCCGCCCATGACACACACAGCCCCGCCCATGACACACACGTCACATGCCAAGCTCTGCCTACTCGGTAGAAACAGCGCCTGTATGGAGGATTTTCTCCTACTACTACGCTAGTCATAAAAACGGTCTTTGCGCTATTAATAAATAGGTTTGTCATTGTTTATGTCATTAATGGAAACCCGAGAACAGCAAAATGCAGAAAAGTGAGGGATTATTTTATAGGCTACATAAATTATCATGTATCAAGAATCAAGAATTTTTATTGTCATAATGACATTTTTCATCGACTCCCGGCTTAAAAATACACGATAAATAAAGCACACAATATTTGGATTGCTTGGACCAGTGAATGTCTTTTTAACAGCAAAAATAGAATTTAGCGGGTCAATGCACTGACAGCTTAAATGGCGTTCAGCTGTGATGTCTTTTTTGCCACGGTGTTTCCTATTAATATGCACCCTTAAATTGCGTCTGTTGAGTTTAAGACCACAGTGTACACACTTGATCTTGACCTGATGTTGTCCACGCACTTGCATTTGCTGCTGAGCAGTGGGAGCTGGGGCTGCTTCAGGGCTCTCGGTGACAGTGGCTGCTTCGGGGTTCTCGGTGACAGTGGCTGCTTCGGGGCTCTCGGTGACAGTGGCTGCTTCAGCAGTGATGTATTTTTTCCCACAGTGTTTTCGTTTAATATGCACTCTTAAATTGCGTCTGTTGAGTTGAAGACCACAGTGTACACACTTGATCTTAACCTGCACATTCATTTGTGGTTGAGCAGCGGTGACAGTGGCTGCTTCGGGGCTCTCGGTGACAGTGGCTGCTTCGGGTCTCTCGGTGACAGTGGCTGCTTCGGGGCTCTCGGTGACAGTGGCTGCTTCAGCAGTGATGTATTTTTTCCCACAGTGTTTTCGTTTAATATGCACTCTTAAATTGCGTCTGTTGAGTTGAAGACCACAGTGTACACACTTGATCTTAACCTGCACATTCATTTGTGGTTGAGCAGCGGTGACACTGGCTGCTTCGGGGCTCTCGGTGACACTGGCTGCTATGGGGCTCACGGTGGCTGTTTTTTGGCTCTTGGGAACAGATCTTACAGCACAGACTTTTAAGTGAGAAATGAAATGGTTCCTTCTTATAATACTTGTGTCACAGGTGAGGCAGTGAAAATGGTGAGCGTCTCTGCATTTAAAGCTGCATTTGCAGATTCGGTATTCTGCAAAACAAAATATTTATTACATTAGAGTTATTGACAGCCTAACACAAGTACAGTATTTGCTTCTGTAGACCACATAAAGAGTGACAATACCTCCATGGCGGACTGCTGCATCCAAATGTTTTTTCATATGGTGCACTATACTGTCATGCTGGCTTGTCTTAAAAGGACAACAAAGACAGTTATAAGATTCCCCTGAGGGAAAAACTGGCTCCTCACTTGCTGCGAAATGGGTTGGATGCTGAACAAAAATAGAAGAACAATTGACCATTAGATTCAAGATACACAAGGCATATTAGCATTAACATTATTATAAGTCTCAAGTCTTTAAAAAAGAAAAGTCATATGTCTCTTCTAGTTGTAATGAGCCTTCTCTCATATGCACTTTTTTCCTAAGAATACTACACAGCTATATCTAAGCAATTCATGGCATTTACTGTGTTATTGTCACTCCTTTATCTATTAGCATATAGTATCAGTACTGATTAGTTGTTTGTTGCATATATAATCACTTTAAACAGGCTATTGCAATGCAATATGAAGAAAACACACCATGAATGTTTCCTTTAAAGGAAACTTGCCCCCTGTTGTGCAGGCGCAGTGGGACCAGAAAGAAAACAAATACAGAAAATGGTGCACCTCCCCCAGTCCAATACATTGTAATTAACATAATTCCAACTAGTGCAAAACATCCAACGAAAGACATTTCACTGCATGTCAGAAGTTTCAAATTAAAAATTAGAGGTTGTTCACGAATCCAGAGATGTGAATAAAGTTTTTCATTTAATGCATTTATTGTAGCAACGTAATTTCACTCACCGACATAATTTCTCCTTGATGAAATCTTCTAATCGACTACCTGCAGAGAGAGAGAGTGTGTAATGGCTGCAGCGGCTGCGGGTGCGGGGCTTGGCTGTCGGGCGGGAGGCGGGGCTTCACCTTCTAGCGGGAGGCGGGGCTGCTGGCGGGAGGCGGGACCTGCTTGAGGCGGGACCTGCTTGATCGTCTGCAGTGGTCCAGCCCCGCTGCAGACGATTGTATTGCAGCAGGCCGCAGCCGTTACCCACTCCACACGGCAGCCTCGGTTAGCGAGGGAGAGAACTTTCTTCACTCCTCTGAGATTCGCAACGAGAAACGGCTAGGAGAAAAAAACATAGTTTTATCTCTGAAAATGTCCTTTTTTACGTTGTAAAGTGATATGGTCGAGTCCTGTGATGGTTTAAGCCGAGGAGAGAATATTCTTGAAGAATATCCTGGTGAGTGTTAAATGTATGCATTTAGCAGCCTGTTTCTCGAATGTATGAACAAATAGTGTGAATCAGTGTACACTTTAAACGATAAAACCAGTCAGGATATGCTATTTTTTGTGGGAAAGTGATTGTTTAGGCTGCAACGAGAGGTTAGCTGTGTCTCCAGTGGAAAGCTCAGCTAGCATACCTACACGTGTTTGTTTAGCAGCCGCACTGCACGTGAGCTGACACACGCTGTGTGGAGTGATGTTGTGAACCCGGTATAAGTTTGATATGCACTTTCATTTGTTCCACTGGTCATTTATTGTATTATTATTTTGTTTTTGGATAAACAAATGTATTGTTATTGGCCAGTAACTGTGACAGCTTTCTTTCTGACTTAAAGATATTCTTTATTATTTTGAAATCCAAATGCAGGTAATTCATTTTAGGTGGATTATACATTTTATTTTGCACATTGAGTAATTGCTCTGCATGTTTTGTGCAGGCTGTTTTTTTTTTCCATTGATAGAATCGGTTTAAAGAATCTGCAGTGCTATCCATGGACTGATTCTGCCTGAAGAGTCTGCAAAGGACGTTCTGGATCTGATGGCCACCTGCTTTCCAGGAGGGTGGTAGGACAAAGAAACGGATTTCCCATTTCCTTTGGAAGATTTTCTTTACTTTTTTATCTGAGATCTCAGACTTTTTCATATTTTTTTATTTGGGTCAGGCCTGACACACACGCATACAAAAAAACTGAGTGCGACAAACTGATATGGACAGTGAGGAGAACTGCAGGAAAGAAGAACAACCTAAATGAACAGGATCGAAACTGATAACTCATCGGTAACAGATGTCATTCAACTGATTGAATTCTTTGTTCTAATTGTTTTTGTTCATGTCCATGTTGTGAAACAACTTTTTTGGGTCAAGTCTTTAGTGAGAATGGTTAAAATTTTGACAATACATGTTCTACTTTTCCACTAAAGTAATTGTCAGTCTCTTATTATGGTTGGAGGTTTCTTCTCACTCTAAGCAGAGTTACCATTGCCAATCTCCTTACGAATCCTAGTTGTTTGAGCCCTGGGTTGTGTAGGCTTAGACAGTTGTGTTCTGAAAGACCAAATTGATTCAGATTTAGACTTGTATTTTCTGACTACACAGAGAAAGGGTGATTACAAAAGTGGCAGCTAGCCAGGAGATTGGTATAGTGGCTGTTGTTATCTCCAACCTAGACGATAAACTGTTTTGATATTTCACAGGAAAAATGGATCTTTGTGTACGTTTTCAAGTCGATGGTCAGAAAACCCTGTATGTTACAGGAGTTGAACAAAGTTGTACAGATGGTGACATTTCTGATGTGTTTGTGACAAATGGAAAGATATCTAAAATAATTAGAGTTCCAGATGAACCACATGAGCCTCAGGGCAGAACACTTGTTATCTACGAATCAGAACAGGCTATTTTGAAGATTGACCCTGTAACCTTAGGCGAACTTCAGAGCCCAAGTGTAATTTGGTCTTCTAAAACTGTTAGAGATATCACTCGAGGAGAAATGGGCAAAGAAGTGGCCCGCAGATATCTGAGAGAACTTGAGGTTTTGGGGGATAGTGGGAAAGCAGGCTTCCTTAGCTTCCTTCAAAGTGAGTTACAGGCAGGCCCCACACCCCAGACTGAGACACGACTTACTAATGACCAAGATATTAACACTACCACTCATTACACTGAGCCAAGTGAACCGGTAGAGCCCACAAGTGCCTTTAGCCCCCGTACTGAACCCTCTACAGGCTCAGTTCACATAGATGAGAGTATCTACAACCCTTCTCATGTCCAGAAAGTGGTAGTTGAACACATCATTCGTAATGAGCCAACTCACACGTCACTTTCATAAGCAAAAATACGCACTTTCTCAGGTCGACTGCCAAGGCCCAATGGTGAAGTTGACTATGAGGCATGGCGCACCCAGGTTGATCTTTTACTTAGTGACTCCTTTTTGACTGATGCACACAAAGTGAGGAAGATACTAGAGAGCTTACTTAGCCCTGCCTCAGAGGTTGTAAAGCCCCTAGGAGTCACTGCACTACCAAGCGCTTATGTCACTCAGCTGGAATCTGCTTTTGGTGTTGTTGCGGATGGAGAAGAGCTCTTCACTGCATTTCTGGGATCCAACCAAAACAGTGGTGAAAAACCCTCTGCCTTCTTGAACCGTCTTCACAGTCTCCTCACCAGAGCCATTTCTGGAGGGGGAGCCTCTGCTTCAAATGTAAAAGAACTGCTCCTTAAGCAATTCATTCGTGGCTGCTGGGACCAAAGCTTGATAATAGGTCTCCAGCTTGAAGGAAAAAAGAGTTCTCCTCCCTCATTCCCCGACCTTCTTCTCATGTTGAGAACTGAGGAAGACAGACGGTCAGCCAAGTTAGATCGTATGAAGAAACATTTGGGCGCAACAAAGGCTGCTGCACATGCCCATTCTGTCTTCAGCATGCCCGACTTTGACTCAGTGCCACTTGCAAGCCCCACCTCATCAGAAAATGAAACTGTGAAACTTGAACAAAAAGTCAATGAACTCATGAAACAAGTTGAAAAGTTAAGTCAAAAGCCAACGGACACCACCCGAATGAACAATTCCCCTGTAAGCCCACAACCAGTGACACAAAAACCAAACGAAACTGCCAAGCTTGAAAATCAAATAGCTGAATTGACCAAACAAGTCCAAATGCTTGTCCAAAACCAGAGGGTTATGCCTACATGCAATTCTGAGAAAATCGAGCCCAAGGAGTCTTTAGCTGCTAACACTAGACAACCTCAAGCTCCCGCCAAAATCCCTGGCATGCCTCGTGCATGGTTTTGTTTCAAGTGTGGGGACGACAATCATATAGCAGCCCGCTGTACAAATGCGCCACACCCCACTCTCGTCAGAGAAAAGAATGCTGAGTTGAGAAAGAAACAAGCAGACTTTGCAGCACGGCAGGCTGCTGCTCCCTTTTGCTTTAAACTAGAAGCAGCTCCTGCCGCGGGACCCCCAGGAGCTGAAACCCCTGATTCCCAGAGTCCCAAAACTTTTGACAGTGAACTGCAAAACAAAGACCCAATGCAACCCAAGGGCATCTTTAGCCCTGACTTACCTTTGCCCCAAGGACTTATAGGCCCACGCTGTGGAGCCTCTGTGCTCGTCGATGGTATTACATGTGAATCCATAATGGACTCAGGTTCACAGGTAACAACAATCTCTGAGTCTTTTCACGAAGCGCATCTTTCTCATCTTCTTATACGACCCATAAACGCTCTTCTCGAAATTGAGGGAGCAGGAGGGCAGAACGTCCCATACTTGGGCTACACTCAAACACACATTACGTTCCCCCAGAACATGGCAGGCAAAGAGCAGCAGCTGGCCGTACTCGCACTTGTAGTTCCCGAATGTCACTTCAACAGTAAAATTCCTCTGCTGATCATGTTACACAGTAAAAAGCCAGTTACAATCCTGGCAAACCAAAAGATATGTCTCATGGGCAATGTGAGACTAAGGAAAACGAGCCAGAACATAAGCTTCGTCCTTGAATCTCACGAGCAGCACAAGTTACCAGGGGGACTGCTTATAGAGTCAGTTTTGGTAGACATTCCCTCTAAAGCCAGTACCAAAGTGCCTGTCATTGTGCGTAATGTGAGTCAACACAATGTGACATTGCAGCCAAATAGTGTTGTTGCTCAAGCTTGTGCAGCCCAACCTGTTTCGCCGCTACCACCTGGCCCAACTAAGATCCCCCCAAGTCAAACAGAACAGGAAAACAGTAAACTCACATTCAATCTTGATGAATCTCCCATTTCAGAGCAATGGAGAGAGCGAATCCAAAAAAAGATGCAATCTATCTCTGAAGTTTTTGCTCTTGATGACATGTCATACGGCCACACTACAGCCGTGAAACATAAAATCAAATAACATGACGAAACACCTTTCAAAGAACGACCAAGGCCTATTCACCCAAGTGATAGGGAGGCAGTGAAGCAGCATCTCAGAGAGCTACTCGATGCAGGGATCATTCGCGAGTCTCACAGCCCCTTTTCTTCACCAATTGTATTGGTTAGGAAAAAGAATGGCTCGATCAGGCTGTGCATCGATTACCGTAAATTAAATCTGAGAACCATAAGAGATGCATATGCACTACCAAATATTGAGGAGACATTCACAGCTCTTAGTGGAGCTAAGTGGTTTTCGGTCATGGACCTCAAGTCCGGCTACTACCAGGTAGAGGTAGCCGAAGAGGACAAGCCTAAGACAGCCTTCGTGTGTCCCCTTGGCTTCTATGAGTTTAATAGGATGCCACAGGGGGTCACGAACGCCCCAAGCACCTTCCAACGCCTTATGGAGCGATGTGTTGGCGACCTCCACCTCAGCGAAGTGCTTGTCTTTTTGGATGATTTAATCGTGTTCTCAGGCACGTTGGAGGAACACGAAACCAGATTAATGAAAGTGCTTACACTCCTCAGAGAATACGGGCTTAAATTGTCTCCAGAAAAGTGTCACTTCTTCCGGAACTCAGTTAAATATGTGGGACACATTGTGGACGCTCAGGGAGTTGATACCGATCCTGACAAAATCTCAGCCTTGAAAACCTGGCCACGTCCATCTACCTTCAAAGAACTGAAATGTTTTTTAGGTTTTGCCGGATACTATAGGCGTTTTGTCGAGGAATATTCAAAGATGGCTAAACCCCTCAACCGCCTCACTGCAAATTACCGCCCACCAAAGAAACGAGTCAAGATTTACAAGCGTGAGCCATCCCAGTTAGTTCACAGTCCCAACATGTCTTTGGCCGAACAGTGGACTCCGGAGTGTGAAACAGCATTCCAAACAATAATCAGCAAACTCACCTCTGCACCCATTCTTGCTTTTGCTAACCCACAGCTCCCATACATACTGCACACTGATGCTTGTCGTGATGGGTTGGGGGCTGCGCTTTATCAGGAGCAGGAGGGGAGGCTTAGGGCAATCGCATATGCTAGTCGAGGTCTTTCCAAGAGTGAGCAAAACTATCCCACACACAAACTTGAATTCTTGGCCCTCAAGTGGGCTGTGTGTGAGAAGTTTAGTGATTATCTGTATGGTTCCTCTTTTAGTGTCCTAACAGACAATAATCCTTTAACATACCCTTTGACAAGTGCCAAGTTGGATGCGGCGGGACATAGGTGGCTGGCCGCCTTGTCCACCTATCATTTCACCATTAAGTACAGGGCAGGGCAAGCTAACAAAGTTGTCTCGGCGACCCCAAGAGCCACCCCATGAAGATGAGGAGTTTGTCAAAGAGAGTGCTCGCATCGACGACATGAAAAAAAGTCTCATTGAAACACATAACGAACTAGATCATGAAACTTTCTCCGCCTTGTGTCAGCGCCATTCTGTGTCAACCCCATCAGAGCCCCTTGTTGTTGTGGAGTCCCTCGCCATGGACCCTACAGCTATCCCTGAGGCATATGGGGAAAATATCTTGCCCTCAATGAACGATGCTGATTGGTGCACAGCACAAAGAGCCGATCCTTCTATTGCTCGTGTCACAACCTTGTTGGAAGGAGGTGTAAAACCTGGATTCAAAGAAACAAACCTTGAGCACCCTGATGTTAAACTCATGCTAAGACAATGGAACAAACTTGAGCTCCGTAGTGGCGTACTGTACAGGAAGTTCGAAGACAAAGATTTCCCTGTGTATCAGTTAGTACTGCCCTACCAGTATCATGAAAGAGCCATGCAAGGTGTGCATGATGAGGTTGGTCACCTCGGCTTTGACCGCGCCCTACACCTTGCACGAGCTAGGTTCTATTGGCCAAGGATGGCCCAGGCCATTGTAAATAAATGCAAGAAATGTCCTCAATGTCTCATGAGGAAGGGCCTTCCCCAAAAGGCTGCCCCATTGGAAAACATTCACACAACCTATCCCCTTGAACTAGTGTGCGTGGATTACTTATCCATTGAGCCAGATAGTAGGGACACCCGAAATGTTTTAGTGTTGACGGACCATTTTACAAAGTTCGCTGTGGCAGTACCCACAAGAGATCAGAAAGCTAAAACAATAGCCAAAGCTCTTTGGGACAACCTGATCATTCCCTATGGTTTCCCTTGTCGTCTGCTTAGCGATCAGGGCAGAGATTTTGAATCTAAGATTGTGAAAGAGCTCTGTGCTCTGATTGGAGCAAGTAAAATCCGGACCACTCCGTATCACCCCCGGGGAAACCCTGTAGAACGGTACAATAGGACACTATTAGACATGTTAGGCACACTAGAGGACAAAGACAAGTACCATTGGCGGGACTTTGTTAAGCCCTTAACACATGCCTACAACTGTACCAGAAATGACACAACAGGGTATTCTCCGTATGAGCTGATGTTCGGCAGACAGCCAAGGTTGCCCATTGATCTAGTTCTTGGTACTGACCCTGGAAAAACTACTTCAAGATCATATTCAGACTATATCAAGACCCTCCGTGACAGCCTCCAAGAAAGCTACACCCTTGCGTCCGAACACTCAAAGAAGATGGGTGAGAAGAATAAAACAAGCTTTGACAAAAAGATAAGGGCTGCTGAACTCTTTGCTGGTGATAGAGTCCTAGTAAGGAATGTTAACATCAGGGGGAAGCACAAACTTGCAAATTGTTTGGAGCAAGCCATTCACACTGTCGTAAAACGCATCAGAGACAGTCCTGTTTATGTCGTTAAACCGGAAACTGGAGAAGGTCCTCACCGCACCTTACACAGGGATTTACTTCTCCCTTGCGGTTTCTTACCGGTCGAGGATAAAAGTGAATCAGACTCTCAAAGGGAAAGGAACAAAATCCGGACAAGGAGCAAAACAAACAAGACTAAAGGAGCTGACACTGGAGAGGAAGGAGTGGATAGTGGTGAGGATGAAATGAGTGATGATGAGGGAATCTGTGTTGCTGTACGGGAGCCACAGATTATCACAAAGAGCCCTTATGTCCAAACTGAACAGTTTCCACCTGGACCTCAACCCCTTGCATGTGTGTGTGTCCCCCCCCCCCCCCCCTTGTGTCATCTCCAGACATTGCCATGCCACAAATGTCTACACCCGGCTTTGACAAATCCAACATGAACACACAACATGAAGTCCCTGGTTTAAGTTCTGTTAAGTTATCGCCTACAGACACTAGGTCTCCAGACCATGTTGTTATTGACATTCCTGAACCTGACATGACACCCACCGTGACTGACCCAGTTCCCATTCCATCAGAACCTGTAGTCAGTAGTGACAATGTTGAAACTGATAATGTTGCTACAGAGTCGGTGAGCTTGAGACGCTCTGATAGAGAGCGACACCCACCCCGAAAGTTTACTTATGATGAACTGGGAGAACCACTGACTTTGGCCATTAGTTATTTTTTCCAAACCTTAGGTGTTGCATTCTCCAGTGCTGTAATGTCACCTTCACAATTTTCAAGTTGGTCAGCTGTGCACGAAGGGACTCATGCCGTTTAGAGGGGGAGAGTGTAACCCAGTGTTATTTTATTGTTAGAACTTTTATTTTATTTTCATTTTTTCAGTCAATGTGAGTCTTTCTGCCAGATATTGTTTTTTTCCTATGTACAATGAATGGGTCACAGTGCCGCAAATGGCAGTTTTCCGCTAAGTATTGTTTTTTCCAATTTACTGTGAATGCACCGCAGGACTGCACACGGCAGCCTCGGTTAGCGAGGGAGAGAACTTTCTTCACTCCTCTGAGATTCGCAACGAGAAACGGCTAGGAGAAAAAAACATAGTTTTATCTCTGAAAATGTCCTTTTTTACGTTGTAAAGTGATATGGTCGAGTCCTGTGATGGTTTAAGCCGAGGAGAGAATATTGTTGAAGAATATCCTGGTGAGTGTTAAATGTATGCATTTAGCAGCCTGTTTCTCGGATGTATGAACAAATAGTGTGAATCAGTGTACACTTTAAACGATAAAACCAGTCAGGATATGCTATTTTTTGTGGGAAAGTGATTGTTTAGGCTGCAACGAGAGGTTAGCTGTTTCTCCAGTGGAAAGCTCAGCTAGCATACCTACACGTGTTTGTTTAGCAGCCGCACTGCACGTGAGCTGACACACGCTGTGTGGAGTGATGTTGTGAACCCGGTATAAGTTTGATATGCACTTTCATTTGTTCCACTGGTCATTTATTGTATTATTATTTTGTTTTTGGATAAACAAATGTATTGTTATTGGCCAGTAACTGTGACAACTTTCTTTCTGACTTAAAGATATTCTTTATTATTTTGAAATCCAAATGCAGGTAATTCATTTTAGGTGGATTATACATTTTATTTTGCACATTGAGTAATTGCTCTGCATGTTTTGTGCAGGCTGTTTTTTTTTTCCATTGATAGAATCGGTTTAAAGAATCTGCAGTGCTATCCATGGACTGGGTTCTGCCTGAAGAGTCTGCAAAGGACGTTCTGGATCTGATGGCCACCTGCTTTCCGGGAGGGTGGTAGGACAAAGAAACGGATTTCCCATTTCCTTTGGAAGATTTTCTTTACTTTTTTATCTGAGATCTCAGACTTTTTCATATTTTTTTATTTGGGTCAGGCTGACACACACGCATACAAAAAAACTGAGTGCGACAAACTGATATGGACAGTGAGGAGAACTGCAGGAAAGGAGAACAACCTAAATGAACAGGATCGAAACTATTAACTCATCGGTAACAGATGAATTCTTTGTTCCAATTGTTTTTGTTCATGTCCATGTTGTGAAACAATTTTTTTGGGTCAAGTCTTTAGTGAGAATGGTTAAAATTTTGACAATACATGTTCTACTTTTCCACTAAAGTAATTGTCAGTCTCTTATTTTGGTTGGAGGTTTCTTCTCACTGAGAAAAAACGCAGAGTTACCATTGCCAATCTCCTTACGAATCCTAGTTATTTGAGCCCTGGGTTGTGTAGGCTTAGACAGTTGTGTTCTGAAAGACCAGATTGATTCAGATTTAGACTTGTATTTTCTGACTACACAGAGAAAGGGTGATTACACACGCAAAATGAGTCATTTTGACCATTGGTGCCACTGTTTAGGCGTTTGCGTTAACAGTTTTGAAAAATGTGTATTTTGAGTCGACTACTTCTTCCCAGTCTTTCTTCTCTGCATGTTTGACCTCAGTGGGTGAGGCCTCCGAACCAGGAATATTTAAGGGCGTAACATGTTAATGACGACCGAATTCAGCCGCGGCATTTATCAAGGCCCACTGAGATTTGTCTGATACGAATGTTTCATAAATCACACGTGTGTCCTGTTGTACGACCAATTATGCTCAGATCTGCGCCCGTTTTCACGCAAGATTGATAAATGAGGGCCAATGTCCCCATATTTAAGAGTAAACTTAAAACTTTCCTCTTTGATAAAGCTTACAGCTAGGGCTTATGAGCTATAGCTATGTTGTTATTGAAATTCAATTTCTCTAGAGCCTGCATGGATGGGGGCCTAAGCTTATTTTGTTATGACAATAATGCTGCTATAGGCCTAGTCTGCCGGGGATAATACTGTTCCTGATCCTCTGAGCTTCTCTCCTCTCCGTCTGTATCATTCATGTCTCATCAATGCATGTTACTAATTCAACTTCTTTTCCGGAGATGTTTGTCCTTTGTCATCTCGCAGGTCTCTGCTGATCGTGTGGGTCCTGCATGACGCTTCCTGCTGCTATTATTACTATTACTCATATAAACTGTCATTAGTCTTATAAATTATAAAAATTGTAACCATAAAAACACCATCAGTAATATATCTCATTGTATCACAGATGTAATTACCACTACTCATCATTGATCATGTTTGCCACCATAATTATTATCATTGTCATATTCTATCACCTTAGCTGTGCTTGTTTCTACTATTCTACTGTATTAACTGCCATAACATATAAGTCATTCACATTACTGTTGATACTGTTATAGTTACTGTAACTTTTGTGGTCGCTTGCCTCTCTGGGACTGTCTCTCTGTCTGTCTTTATGTTCGTCTTTTTCTCTCTCTGTCCCCCTGTCTGTCTCTCGTCTCTCTTTCTCTCTCCCCAACCGGTCAAGACAGATGTCCGTCCTCCACAGAGCTGGTCTGTTTTTCCTGCCTGTTAAAGGGAAGGTTTTCGTTGGCACTGTGTGCACAAGATTGCTACTCATGGGGAAATTGTTGGGTCTATGTAAACCATAAATAAGTCATAGAGTGTGGTCATTACCTACTCCATATTTAAAGTGTCTTGAGATAAGTTTGGTTATGAATTGGCACTGTAAATAAAATTGAGTTTAATTGTATTCTAATACCAACATCTTGTCCTGTTCCCCACAGACTACCCAGATAAGGTAGTCACTATGTCATGAGGAGTACTGCAAAGGTGGATGATAATATTATGGGCTTGTCACTACGAGCAACTCCTTTCAGTATACAGCAGCACCAATTGCTCTAAGACTGCAAGGAAGTTCAGCTTCCCCTAAAATGTCACAAAAAAAAAAGAAAAAAGTGGTGAAAAACTTTATGTACTGCTGTGTGTACATTTCATTGACTAAATACGCGCTAGAGAGCCTTCATCTTTTGTTCAGAATCAGCTACTTATCACAGTTAACCGGCACAACTTCAATTCAATTTCAATTCAATTGTCGAATCATAACAAAAGTTATCTCAGGACACTTTACAGAGTAGGTAAAGACCACACTCAATGACTTATTTATGATTTACATAGACCCAACAATTCCTCTGTAGAGTACAGTGGCAACGAAAACCTTCCCTATAACAGGCAGGAACGTCAGACAGACCCAGCTCTGTGGAGGACGGCCATCTGTCTTGACCGGTTGGGGAGGAAGAAAAGGAGAGAGAAAGAGAGAAAAGACACACAGATGGACAGAGAGAGACAAACAGACACACTGCCAGAGATGCAAGCAAAGCCTAACAGTAACTATAATATTTATAGTAATACAATAGTGAATATAACGTATATGTTAAGACAGTTAATACAACAGAATAGTAGAAACAAGCACAGCTAAGGTGAAAGAATATGAAAATGATAATAATTATGGTGGCAAACATGATCAATGATGAGTAGTGGCAATAGCAGCTACGATACAGCTACAAATTTTATAGTTTATTAAACTAGTGATAGTATATATGAGTAACAGTGATAATAGCAGCAGGAAGTGTCATGTAGGACCACGGCAGCAGGCACCACCACGATCAACAGAGACCTGTGAGACGAAAAAGCACAAACAGCTCCGGGGAAGAAGCTGAATTAGTAACATGCATTGATGAGACATGAATGATACAGACAGAGAGGAGAGAAGCTCAGAGTATCAGGAAAAGTATTATCCCCCGGCAGACTAGGCCTATAGCAGCATAATTAAGCAGAATAAAGTCTCATCCTAAGCCCTAGCTGTAAGCTTTATCAAAAAGGAACGTTTTAAGTTTACTTTTAAATAAGGGGACAGTGTCTGCCTCCCGAATAACATTTGGGAGTTTGTTCCACAGGAGAGGAGCTTGGTAGCTGAAGGCTCTGCCTCCACATCTACTTTTGGAGACTCTAGGAACGACGAGTAGCCCTGCATTCTCAGAGCGCAGAGATCTAGTTGGGTGATGTGGTACTATGAGCTCTTTAAGATACGACGGAGCCTGACCAATAAGAGCTTTGTACGTAAGGAGAAGGATTTTAAATTCTATTCTAGATTTTACAGGTAGCCAGTGCAGAGAAGCTTATACAGGAGAAATATGTTCTCTTCGATTAGTTTTAGTTAGTACACGAGCTGCAGCATTTTGGACCAACTGGAGACTCTTAACAGACTTATTGGAGCAGCCTGATAATAAGGAGTTGCAATAGTCCAGCCTAGAAGTAACAAATGCATGGACAAGTTTCTCTGCATCTTTCTGAGACACAATGTTCCTAATTTTTGCAATATTACGCAGGTGAAAATATGCAGTCCTTGTTGTTAGTTTTATGTGAGAATCGAAGGACATATCCTGATCAAAAATAACACCCAGATTCCTTACTGTGGTGCTGGAGGACAACACAACATCATCCAGAGTAACAATGTCTTTAGCTATTGAGTTTCGGAGGCCTTTGGGGCCAAGTACAATAACTTCAGTTTTGTCTAAGTTTAACATCAGGAAATTGCAGGTCATCCAGCTTATTATTTCCTTAATGCACATTTGAAGTTTATCTAACTGATGGGTTTCTTCTGGTTTGATCGACAAATATAATTGTGTATCATCAGCATAACAATGAAAGTTTATGGAATGCTCCCTTATAATATTTCCTAAGGGAAGCATATATAAGGTGAAAAGAATCGGTCAAAGGACAGAACCCTGTGGGACTCCATGACTAACTTTAGTGTGCATGGAGGATTTATCATTAACATGTACAAACTGAGATCTATCTGATAAATATGACTTAAACCAGCTTAATGCGGTTCCTTTAATGCCAATTAGATGCTCCAGTCTCTGTAGCAGGATGTGATGGTCAATAGTGTCGAAGGCACCACTAAGATCTAGTAAGGCAAGTACAGAGACAAGTCCTTTGTCTGAAGCTATTAGAAGGTTGTTAGTAATTTTCACCAGTGCTGTCTCAGTGCTATGATTTGCTCTAAATCCTGACTGGAAATCCTCAAATAACTCATTATTATGTAAAAAGTCACACAACTGATTGGCAACTAATTTCTCGAGGATCTTAGAGAGAAAAGGAAGGTTAGATATAGGTCTATAGTTGGCTAGTACCTCAGGATCAAGACTGGGCTTTTTAAGAAGAGGTTTAATTACAGCTACTTTAAAAGACTGTGGTACATAACCTGCTGATAAAGACATGTTAATCATATCTAATACAGGAGTGCTAATTAAAGGTAACACTTCTTTGAGTAACCTAGTTGGAATAGAGTCTATGAGACAAGTAGAAGGTTTTAATGCTGAAATAGTAGAGGTTAATTTGTTAAGGTCGACTGCAGAAAAGCAGTCCAAGAATATATCAGGTCGTACAGTTTGTAAGGTTCCTGGGTTTGATGAAAAAATAGTGCCAAGCGAGTTGATTTTGTCTCTAATAGTTATAATTTCGTCATTAAAGAAGATCATGAAGTCGTTACTACTGAGGGTTATAGGAATACATGGCTCAATAGAGCTGTGGCTCTCTGTCAGCCTGGCTACAGTGCTGAAAAGAAATCTAGGATTGTTCTTATTCTCCTCTATTAAAGATGAGTTATAGGCTGCTCTGGCATTACGGAGGTCCTTCCTATAGGTTTTAAGACTTTCTTGCCAAACTAAGTGAGATTCTTCCAGTTTAGTGGAGCGCCATTTACTTTCCAACTCTCGCGATATTTGTTTTAATTCACGGGTTTGTGAGTTATACCACGGAGCTAACTTCCTCTGTTTTATTATCTTCTTTTTTAAAGGAGCAACAGAGTCGAGTGTTGTTCTTAGAGAGCCTGCAACACTTTCAACAAGGGGATCAATTTCAGAGAAACTAACGTTAGTGCAGGAGTCTTGAATATTAGGATGAGGCATTAAAGTAAATGCAGATGGAATCGCTTCCTTAAATTTAGTCATAGCACTATCAGATAAACATCTAGTGTCGACACTTTTGCCCAGAGGTGAGTAGTCCTGTAATATGAATTCAAAAGTTATTAAAAAATGGTCTGATAAAATAGGATTCTGTGGAAAGACTATTAAGTCATCAATTTCCACACCATAAACCAAAACAAGGTCGAGGGTGTGATTAAAACAGTGAGTAGGTTTATGTATACTCTGACTAAAACCAATCGAATCTAATAGAGAGATAAACGCGATACTGAGACTATTATTATCGCTGTCCACATGAATATTAAAATCACCTACAATGATTACTTTGTCAGATTTAAGGACTAAATTTGACAGAAACTCTGAGAATTCAGACAGAAATTCAGAGTACGGACCAGGAGCATGGTACACTATAACAAATATAATTGGCTGCACAGTTTTTCAGGTTGAATGTGAAAGACTAAGAACAAGACTTTCAAATGAATTATAATTTAGTTTAGGTTTAGGGTTTATTAATAGGCCTGAATCATAAATAGCTGCAACGCCTCCTCCTCGACCACTGCCTCGAGGAATATGAGTATTAATATGACTGGGAGGAGTGGATTCATTTAGGCTAACATATTCTTCGGGACGCAGCCAGGTTTCGGTCAGACAGAGTAAATCAATATGGTTATCTGATATCAGATCGTTTACTAATATAGCTTTAGATGACAGAGATCTAATGTTTAAAAGTCCACATTTTATTTTGTGATATTGTTGCATTGTCGCAGATTTTGCGTTGATTTGTATCAAGTTTTTCTTTATAGCTCCTCTTCTGTTCATTTTTGATCTGTTTAATTTAAATGATCGTGGGGCAGACAATGTTTGTATACTAAACTGAGCTGGAAAATGCTCCACAGGGAGCGCAGAGAGGTGGGTAAGACTGCCACTCTGCTTCCTGGGCACCTGCGATAAGGGCAGCGCAGAGAGGTGTATTAAACTGCGACTCTGCTTCCTGATCCCAACACTGGGTTGTCATGGTTTTAGAAGAAGAAGAAGAATTACTTTATTAATCCCACACGGGGAAATTGGATTTTTTTTCACTCTTATTATTATACATGTTACACACACAGACCCGAAATACACACATGCACAAACAGGGCCTATACATGCAATTAAGGAGAGATGTTAGAGCGAGGGGGCTGCCAGTGACCAGCGCCCCGAGCAGTTGGGGGTTCGGGGCCTTGCTCAACAGCACCTCGGAAGTGCCCAGGAGATGAACTGGCACCTCTCCAGCCACCAGTCCACGCTCCATACATGGTCCACACGGGGACTTGAACCAGTGACCCTACGGTTCCCAGCCAAGTCACCTATGGACTGAGCTACTTCCGCCCCAAAGACAAGACCATAGACCGCTAACAACTGCGTCCAGGTTCTTAGATATGAGAGCGGCACCCTCCAAAGTAGGATGAATACCCTCTCTCCTAATAAGACCAGGTTTTCCCCAGAAAGACTGCCAATTATCTACGAAGCCCACATTATTTACCGGGCACCATCCAGACAGCCAGCGACGGAATGATGACATGCGGCTATACATGTCATCGCAACTTCCTTCTCATTTATCCCCACAGCGCTTTACACAGTCGGACGCTCAGCTTCTACTGGCTTCAGTGGGGAAGTGTAGAGCGGGTTGTTCCACTGCAGCCAACCTAGACGCTCATTGGATAATGCTGGACTTTGTCCCGCCCATCGGACGCTCTGCGTCTCTGGGGGTCTATGAGACAGTGGACTGGCCCGGACGCTCGGTTTCTGCATGATGATTGGATGAGCTGTCTGAGGTTGAAACCTTTTTTTGATTGACAGCTAAATGAGCGAATCAGCGATCCTGAAGAATAGACATCCAGCGGAGCATTTTCCAAGTATTTCGTTCTGTTGTTCGGAACTGATCCAGAGACTTTACCGATCCCCAGAACCTTTCTCTTTGTTAAAAGCGACTAGTGTTGTGTTTTGAGACTCTGTTCTGTCACTCTTTTCTTTCCCTAACGAGCAGCAGCAGCTGCGAAGCTTCTCCCCCCTTCCCCCCCGTCACGATCACTCACACTCACGATCACTCACACTTGACAGTAGCCTGGCACAGCAGCTCCAGCTGGGCCAAGGACGTTTAAGCAGCCTAGCTCTGCTGCCATTGAGAGGACACTGGTCAAGTCCATGAAAAAGACGCCTAGTTGGTACGGCAAAGGTCACAGATCATCAAGGGTAGAAATGACATGTAAATAAACAAACACATTTATAATGTAGGCCAGAAAAATTAGCTTCCCCTCCTCGAAAGACCAGCAGCTGCCACTTGTATACAGTAATTGGAGTGCTAATGAAAATATTTATCAGTGCTGTTTTTAAATAAACAAAACACTTTTCCAGTGAGGATTTCAGTAAAGGGACTGTGCCATATTTAAAGTTGTACTCCATAAGATTTGAGATACTTTGTGTCTAGTGGCCTCTTTGGCAGTAAGATGTAACTGCAGGTGAGCCTGTTCCTTCAGAGCCTCCATCTTGTCACGTTCAAGGTCACTATGTTAGTTGACTATTTTTAGTCCATCCCCTATACCCCCCCCCCCCCCCCCCCCCCACACACACACACACACACACACACACACATGTTCCTATTACACTTCTGCCCTTACTAAAAGCCTGACTCAAGTTGGAAGTTATTGATTTGCAATTAAAAGTGACCGTAGCATAACCGTTAGTGACGGGTTCAGCCGACAGACCAACCGCTGTCAGCAGCGTCGCTAACATGGCGGCCTATTTCCATCTAGACACTAGATATGGTAATACTCTAAAAAGGTAAGTAGAGGGGCGGCTGGTGGCGCAGTGATTTAGAGCAGTCACCCCATGTAAAAGCGGCTGAAGGTCCTCAAAGCAGGGGCCATGGGTTCAACTCCAACCTGCTACCCTTTGCTGCATGTCTCCCCCTCTCTCTCTCACCATATCCTATATAATAAAGGCTTGAAAACTGCCAAAAAATAATCTTTAAAAAAAGTAGAAGTGTTTTCATTAAAGGGTAATATGATCAATCACCACTGTTTTAACTGACTATTTGATAAATAATAACTTAAAAGATAATCTAATAGATGGAAATCTTACGGAGTATATCTTTCAAGCCCAGAATATTGCATTACATGACATGTTGTCACCAAAACATTTTGACTTTTTTGCATCAACAGCCACTGTGTTTTGTTCAGAGACCCTCTTTCATGCTACAAGTCTATCAGGCAAGTGGTAAATAAAAAAAGCAGCTGTAATGGCCCTGATGAAGAATTGTGCAGCTTATTTGCCAGAGCTCTTTGCAAGAGCACTGCAGTCACTGCATAATGACTATCTGAAGACCTGCACATGTAAGAGCCAAAGCTGATCTAAAATGTCTTGATCTCTTTCCCTCTCCATTAATAAAACAACCACACAAACACACACGCACACACACACACACGTTTGTATCAACTCGAGGCATTGAACCTCCATTGTACGGATGATGATTACTCCCTCAGATATCTGCCACCTTACAGCCTTTTCTCCACATCCTGAAGGCTATCATTTGCCAATTTATATCCGCATTCACTCACACACATTCTGCTTGACTGGTGGCATTCACTGTGTCTCTGTCATGCATCATTTGCCTTCAGGATGATCATGGTAACCCTAATATAATACTATTTGGAGCTGCCACAGAATAGTATGCACGACCCAGATAGTGAGGAAATAAATCATGTGATAACAATTAACGCAATTAGACACCAATCTGTGAGCTGGAGAAGCAGCACTCGCCTAAACTGGCAGTTAATGTGTGTGTTATTATGCACACTCCAGTGTATGCGTCAGCTGAGTGAGTGATTTGGCTACTGCCTCTGTGTTCTGGAGGGAGTTCTGCACGCTTGGGGCCACCGCAAAGTCTGTCACCCGGATTCCATCCCCAGTACAACGGCCAAACCGAAAGAAAGAATCAGGAGAGGGAGACTGCTCTGTGGTGTATGGTGTCCAAACACCCCTCCTCCTGGTCCTAGCAGCTTTTGTGGGTGGAGTGTACCCACAACACACTGACGAGCTTGGCCACAGGGCTCTCCTCTGTCCAGTGTACCTACGGTTCCATCCACGCCTGGTCCCCGCTCTGGAGAAAGAAGTTTCCTGCCCGTCTGTCCAGGCCTTTGTCGCTGCTACAGGACGTGGACCCAAGCCAGGGCAGCTCTTCTACATTCCGTGGACTGTTTTGCCACCACGGCCAACCGTCACCGCACCCATGCCCCCACCTACCTTGCAGGAAAGAAGGTGTGGGTGTCAAGGGACCTTCCCTTGAGGGTGGAGTCTAAGAAGTTGGCACCCAAGTTCATCGATCCCTTTGAGATCCCGAGGGTCGTCAACCAAGTGGCAGTGAGGCTCAGGTTGCGTCGTTCCATGCAGTTCAATCCTAAGTTCCACGTGTCAAGTAAAGCTGGTCCGGAAGAGGCCCCTGGTTCATGCAGTTCCCCCTCCTCCACCACCTCGTCTCACTGATGGAGGCCCCGCCTTTATGGTGCATTGCCTCCTGCGCTCCTGCGTAAGAGGGGTCTCCAATAGCTGGTTGATTGGCAGGGTTGGGTCCAGAGGAGAGGTCCTGGGTCCCTGCCCGGCCCGCACAAAAACAATCCCCCAATGGGATTGTTTTTGTTTTGTTTTGGGGATTATGTCACAGTCTGCCCTCTCCATCTCATTCACCTCCCAGTACTTTTCCACTGGCCCCTCCTTCTACTCACCTGCCTGCCTGCCACTCCTAACTAATCAGCTTAACTCTCCTCACCTGTTGCACTCAGCTGCCTCTGATCACCAATTAATCCAGTATATAGATTCACCTCACTGTTCACTCTCTGCCAGATTGTTCTCAGCTCTCATGCAAGACTCTCCAGCCATTTCTTGACTGCTTACACAGTTTCTACCCTGACCATCCTGTCCTGTCGTCTTCCTGGTAATCACCTTAACTTTCTGTCCCTGACCACGACCTGTGTCTAGTCCTTCCTGGTTTCCGTCTGCCTCTCTTCTGAGTTGTTTGTTGACTCCCTGCCTGGCCTCGACTCTCCTTTCAAATGAGTCTTCCTCTCAATCAAAAGTATTTTTCACTTTTGTGCAATTCATTGGTTATGGGTGATATTGAGTTGGCTGTTGGAAGAGGACAAGGACAGATATGGCTGTTATACGGTACGGTCGCTTTTCACCAACACAAATTCCTGAAAAGCACTACCAAAGTTTGCTCCAGCTGTTCTTGCCACATTGAATTTGAATTTTATGAATTTATTTCGGACATGTCAAAAAAGAATACAAAATACAAAACTTTGCAACTGTAAATTAGTTTGCTAATAATATTCAGATTATCACTTCAAAGGAGTTCTATCACAGGTTTTATCAGGAACAGCACTAATGAAACTCAAACTGTAAAGGAGGTTGTTGACTTCAACAGATCCAAATTTCAATAAAAAGCTGACCAACCAAGTGTCAAGAAGCTGCAGATCACACAATCTCAAGAATATGCATGGGCATCTCTGTGTCCTGAAGCAGAACTGTAGCGTTTAGAATGTTTGGAAGAAATGAGCAACAACAAAGATTTCTGTCCAAATGAAAAAGAAATTTCCAGATTTCCAGCCATTAGAAAGGAGGGCAGTGAAAATGGAATTTCAAATGCAGAAAATTCATCAATCTGAAGCACTTCCTAATATGTGCTCATTAAATGAACTCCAAGCACAGGTATTTTATAAATTACATCAATGGTGCTTAGATAAAATAAATGGTAAAAATCCTAAACCATTCCATGTACTTATTTCTGGAGGAGCAGACACAGTAAAGACACATTTAATTTAAGCTGTTTATTATGAAGCATGCAGATTGTTAACAAGAATGTCTAATAATCCAGATGACATTCACATTTTACTAATGGCTCCTACTCGTTTGGCTGCATAATGCCAAAACAATACACAACAGTTTTGCAATTGGTAAGAATGCTTCATGCCTCCACATCAACCTCAAAAGGAGGACAAAGTTAAGACTTTGAGGGCCCGTCTAAAAGATCTACAAATATTGGTAATAGATGAAATTCCTGTGGTAGATCATATACTTTATATCCACAACAGACTTCTACCAGTTAAAGGATAACCTCATTACACAGAGCAAATTGGAATTGACCTATGGACAAACATCTTTAATCACACAGAATTGACAGAAATAATGCGACAACATAACCAAGAGTTTGCCATGACCCTATATCACTTAATATAAAAAATTGGACAAACTTAAAGAGCAGGGTGAACAATGTGAAACAGGCATGGGCAAAGACTCAGAGGACCTTCACATTTTTGCAACAAAGGATCAAATGGAAACACAATTTGAATATGTTGCACAAAGTATGTTCAGATATTGTGCAAATTCAAGCTTAAGATTTGGTAAAAAATCCTCAAACAGGACAATTTGCACGTAGGAACAGCTTTCATGCATTTGATATAAAAATCATATTTGCATAGATTGCTGTGTTGGTCCAAACATAGACATATAAAGAGTAGACGCTGCATCGAACGTTGGGCCGCGAGAAATGCGGCCGCCGTCTTGGACCGGTCATTCTCCCAGATCAGTTCTATGAGTGACTAGTTGAGCCTCTGAGTTGAGCAGCAGAAGGAACAAGATGCCAGAGCACTGTGCAGCGTATTCCTGCTCTAATCTAATATTACAATATTACAATTCATAATCAGTACGGTACAGTACAATTTTAAACAATTATACATAAATCCATGCATTTTTGAATGTTATAGTGAGTCCCTAAGGCTGTGGCAGGTAGATACATATTTAGCTGCCAGAGGAGCTGCTGTCCCTTATTATATTATTATTATCTCGTCACAGTAGAGGCATGGAGATTAGTCTCTGTGGGAATGTTAGTTAATTCACCCCCCGGCCAGATGTGTGTGTGCATGCCTGTGTAGATATGAAAGGAGAAGCAGGGAGGAGAGGGGTTGTCGTACATGTGGTCTAGTGTAAATGGATTGCACATTTCCAGCATTAGGTCAGCGGAGGATGTGCTGTGGTTTCATGAGAGGAAGACACTTCAGAGACAGTTAATCTCAGGTCACCTCAGATATTCTCAGTTTTGTTTTTTTAAATATTGAACATGACATTGAGATGAATTATGAGATAATTTTTCATGTCATGTCACTTTTTTTTTAAAGTTTAGACTATCAAAGGAGAAGTGGCAGAATCTGATCAATATCCTTTGCTGTTAAACTGTTTCATCAAACAGGAGCAACATGATGTGGGGTTTATTATAAAGAATGAATTAGAGATTTACGAGGCAAGCGTGAACATGTATTTCCACTCTGTGCCCGATATTCTCACAGCTGAACAAAATGTTCCATACATTTTTACTTGGTTCTCCACCTCTCCACTTAAACCAGGACGAACGTCACATGTTTGTAAAGCAGAACTGATGAGTCCAGGCTTTTTTAGTTCAGTTGTACCACAGAAGTTGAAACAGTCTGAAAAGAAAAAATCATACATTTATTTAACTAAGGAAAAATCTTAAATCGTTTGTATAATTTAAAATGGATATTACTGAACTATGCCCCGTGTTTTTGTTTGCACATTAAATACAATTACTACATAATTAAAATATGTAATAAAGAAGACATTCACATAATTAGACCTTGCCTAAAAACAAAGGACACAGTCATTTTAGATACTATACAAAGTACTCCTACAACATCACAAAATTATCAATTAGAGCTACACTCTCATTGGTAATTGTGCAAGAACAAAACAGTGTGAAAATGATCGATTTAACAAAATGTTATATATATTTTTATACCACACACACTCGCTCAAATGTGGACCCTCCCTCTCCTCTCCACTACCACTACTATTCGACTGGCAGAGCATGGATCATTTCTGAATATTTATTAACATATAGGGTTCGGCTCTTGTTTTTTTTTTAGTGCTTTAAATGAAAGTGTGTCTGTTTGACTTGTATTTAGATGTGTCCAAAATGTCATCTCTCTCTCTGACCTAATTGTATTGATACTCTTGATTTATATGTATTTTAATTTTCTCTGAGTGTGTGTGTGTGTGTGTGTGTGTGTGTGTGTGTGTGTGTGTGTGTGTGTGTGTGTGTGTGTGTGTGTGTGTGTGTGTGTGTGTGTGTGTGTGTGTGTGTGTGTGTGTGTGTGTGTGTGTGTGTGTGTGTGTGTGTGTGTGTGTGTGTGTGTGTGTGTGTGTGTGTGTGTGTGTGTGAGAGAGTGAGTGAGTGAGTGAGTGAGTGAGTGAGTGAGTGAGTGAGTGAGTGAGTGAGTGAGTGAGTGAGTGAGTGAGTGAGTGAGTGAGTGAGTGAGTGAGTGAGTGAGTGAGTGAGTGAGTGAGTGAGTGAGTGAGTGAGTGAGTGAGTGAGTGAGTGAGTGAGTGAGTGAGTGAGTGAGTGACAGAGAGATTTATGTATTCATGTATGAAATATAGCCTATTAATCCTCTATAAATGATTTCTATTGTTGTGTTTATATTTATAGTGTTTGCAAAACACCTATCATACATCACATATATCATATATCAGAATATTCTATTACTGTTAATCCCACTGTGAATATTAAAATACGCTGAACCGTGTCCTGTCCTTACACTGAGTGGAGCGGGCGACCGGGCCAAGATGGCGGCCCCACCGCTCGTCAGTGCCAATAGGCCCAACGTTCGATGAGGCGTCTACTCTTTATGTCTATGGGTCCAAAGGCTCACGTTACTCTTATCAAAAATATAGACACTTTGATGGTCTTGTTAATGGAGTCTTTGGTACTAATTGTTCAGTAAAATTTGATGCAAACAACACATTTCCTGAAACAATTTGTCAATTTTGATGATGAAAACTAAGAAATACATTTCCTTGTTCAGTGCCAGATCTTAAAAATGCAACTCCAATAAGTGCTGACAAGGATAAAGTGACAAACGGTGGAGAAGTTTGGTGTCAATTTCAAATACGTCTAGCGTGGGCCTGCTCACTGCATAAAGTGCAAGGATTAACATTAGACAGAGCTGTGGTGTCATTAAATGATATGACATGATGAATGATAATGACATCTCTACAGAAAATGGATAAATATATTGAGGCTCCATTGACTAGTTGAGCATGTGCTCTAAAGATTTGTTCACATAACATTCAAGGTCTAGATACGCACATAACAGACCTGAAACATGATCACAGATTAATGGATACTGACATTTGTAATACAGAAACATGGTTACAACGCAATGCACCACATATTGTAATGCCAAGGTGGACGGTTCATCATAAAGCGAGCTCTATATCATACAGCAACATACTCATAATAGTAGAGCACATTGAGAAGCAAATATGCCTCCTGTCCGGAGCAGTTAGCAGCTATCGCAGCCCACTGGAGCTGCGACTGTTAAAGGCGCCGTTGTGTCTTCCTCCTCCCCAATCTGCTGCACATATCCATAGTTTGTGGGGGAATTAGCCAACTAGCAGCCACTCTTGTCACATCTCTCTGTGAGTAGTATCTTGACACGCAAAATACACAAAATAATCAGAATTACAAATAAGCACTCTGTCCTACATATTCTGGTTTTGGTTTTGTGTAAGACTGTGATGAGAGAAGCTGAGGAGTCTCTGTTAGTCACATGTGGTGGGTGGCTGTGACTAACTCACACAATGTGTTGTGTGGGTTAACGGTTGTTAAGGTCATTTGATTTGGTTTGTCTGGTTTACAGCCAGAAGAAGAATTACTTTATTAATTCTTTCACTCTGTTATTATACAGGTTACACACATACAGGCCCGAAATACACACACATGGACAAACAGGACCTGTATACATGCAACTAATGGAGAGAGAGAGAGAGAGATGTCAGAGCGAGGGGGCTGCCAATGGCTCAGTGTCCCAAGCAGTTGGGGGTTCGATGCCTTGCTCAACAGCATCTCGGCAGTGCCCAGGACATGAACTGGCAGCTCTCCAGTCACCAGTCCACACTCCATTCATGGTCCACACAGGGACTCGAATCAGCAACCCTCCAGTTCCCAGCCGAGTCACCTATGGACTGAGCTACTGCACCCCTTTTTTTTTTTTTTTTACAGCCAGCCTCTGTGATGACTGATCAAACACTGTGCTGCTGAAGAGTTAGACTTATTTATGATTTACATAGACCGAACAATTTCCCCTTGAGCACAGTGGCAACGAAAAAACCTTCCCTGTTACAGGCAGGAACATCGGACAGAACCAGCTCTGTGAAGGACGGACATCTGTCTGCACCGGCTGGGGAGGAAGAAAAGGAGAGAGAAAGAGAAAAGACAGACAGATGGACAGAGAGAGACAAAGACAGACACAAAGACAGACTGAGAGACACTTCAGGAGATGCAAGCAACAACAAGTAACAGTAACTACAATAATATATATAATAATGTGAATATGACTTATATGTTATGGCAGTTCATATAGTAAAATAGTAGAAACAATCACAGCTAAGGTGATAGAATATGACAACGATAATAATTATGGTGGCAAATATGATCAGTGATGAGTAGCGGTAACAGCTGTGAAACAATGAGATATACGATATTACTGAAGATGTTTTTATGGCTACAAATTTAATAATTTATAAGACTAATGATATAAGTATATATGAGTAATAGTGTTAATAGCAGCAGGAAGTGTCATGCAGGACCCCGGCAGCAGGCACCACCATGATCAGCAGAGACCTGCGAGACGACAAAGCACAAACAGCTCCGGGAAGAAGTTGAATTAGTAACATGCATTGATGAGACATGGATGATATAGACAGAGAGGAGAGAAGCTCAGAGTATCAGGAACTGTATTATCCCCCAGCAGACTAGGCCTATAGCAGCATTATTATCATAACATGCAGGCTCTAAGAGAAATTGAATGCCAATAACAACATGGCTAGGGGCTCATAAGCCCTAGCTGTAAGCTTTATCAAAGAGGAAAGTTTTAAGTTTAATCTTAAATATGGGGACAGTGTCTGTATTCCAAATAACACTTGGGAGTTGGTTCCAGAGGAGAGGAGCTTGGTAGCTGTGCCATTCTACTTTTGGAGACTCTAGGAATGACAAGTAGTCCTGCATTCTCAGAGCGCAGCGATCTCGTCGGGTAATACGGTACTATGAGCTCTTTAAAATATGACAGAGCCTGACCAATAAGAGCTTTGTAGGTAATGAGGGTTTTGTCTTTATTTCCCCTTCATTTTTTGTTTATATTGGTCACTATGGTTTCCGTTCCATTTCTGTTTGCAGTCAACCAGTATAAAAGCGGTTGCCCATCCGTCGGTTCTTCCTCTGCTCTCTCCTCACCCGTGTTACTGTTATAATTGTTTGTATTGCTTTGTTTGGCTTTGTTTTCACTGTTTTATCCTTTGTGTCTGCTGCTACCGCTTGTTGACACGGCGTTTCTGGCGACTGTCAGGGGGGCAGTTAACTGCCATTCAAAGACTGTGTCCGCACACATTGGCCCTCATTTATCAAACGAACGTATGGCAGAAAAACGTGTGTACGACCATTTCCTGGCAAACTTCAGCATTTATCAATTTGGACGTGAGCGGGAGCTACTATCAAATCTGTTGGAGCAACAGGTTTGAGCAATTGGTAGAGGAGGTTGGAGCAATTGATTGTACTCGTGCGTCTGAAGGCACCATCCATGAATGATTACGCATTCATCAATCGCAAAAACTACCACTCAATAAATGTACAGGGGCCTGTTTCACAAAGCAGGTTTAGTGAAAACTCTGAGTCTGTTAACCCTGAAATGAGGGAAACTCTGAGTTTTCCCCTTTCACAAAGGGAGGTAACTCAAACCAGAGACAGAGGGGTAACTCTAGCCTGTTTCACAAAGAGAGGTAACTTAACCTCTCGCTCAGTTACCATGGTAACATGCTCTCTGAAACTAACCTGGTCAGTTTCAGAAAACATTGAGTTTCTCTCTGTCTCCGCCCTCTTTCAGCCACAAACGGTGTTTGATTTCCTCATTCATTCAGTCAGCGGGTATAGTAGTATAGTTCCGTCTGTTTTTTCAGAAAATCACTGCAAAAATCATTCAGTAGGCCTGTTCTTGCATTTCCAGGCAATTCTCTTTTTAAGCGGTACCGTTTCATATCACAGCAGATATTCTGTGTTGCGCTGCGTTTTTTTGCAAACGGGAGTTTTTTTTATACAACTTATAAAGATCATTCAGTAGGCCTACATTAGAAGTTATATTAGGTGGTGACTATTTCATCTCCTCGGTAAGTGGCTACCCTCGATAAATTGCATTAAATCAAACAAGGTATCAGATGATTAACATTTTGGTATGGTTCTTCTAGGTGACAAAGGTTATCCTCTAACAGAATACCTAATAACCCCGCTGGCAAACCCTGCTACAGAGCAGGAGCGCAGGTTCAGCAGTGCGCACACACGCACACGGGTCACAGTGGAGCGCTGCTTCGGGTTGACTGCCTCCGTTATTCTTTTCCATACAGCGTTTTTATGGGCCCCTTTTATTCCACTCTTAAGACTGCCAAAAAGCACATCTTTATTTTGCTCCATCTCGGATGTCAGGATGCCATTTCTTTTTGTACCAGCCTTCTTCCTCTCCATGTTTGACCTCAGTGGGCGAGGCCTCCGAACCAGGAATATTTAAGGGCGTAACATGTTAATGACGATCGAATTCAGCCGCTGCATTTAACAAGGCCCGCTCATTCGTACGCTGAGATTGGTCCGATACGAATGTTTCATAAATCACACGTGGGTCCTTTCCTACGACCAATTCTGCGCTCAGATCTGCACCCGTTTTCACGCAAGATTGATAAATGAGGGCCAATGTTCCTAATTTTCGCAATATTACGCAGGTGAAAATATGCAGTCCTTGTCGTTAGTTTTATGTGAGAATCCAAGGACATATCCTGATCAAAAATAACACCCAGATTCCTTACTGTGGTGCTGGAGGACAACACAACACCATCCAGAGTAACAATATCTTTAGATACTGAGTTTTGGAGGCCTTCTAGGGCAAGTACAATGACTTCAGTTTTATCTGAGTTTAAAGAAAGTTGCAGGTCATCCAGCTTTTTATTTCCTTAATGCACATTTGAAGTTTAGCTAACTGATCCTTTTCTTCTGGTTTGATTGACAAATATAATTGTGTATCATCATCATAACATATATATATATACATATATATATATATATATATATATATATTTTTTTTTTTTTTTTTAATTTAACTATATGATTAAATAAAATGCAGCAATCAAGAAGAACTTTGTCTTCCACATTCCTGATCAGGCATCATGTATAAAGATAGGACTATAGGTTTGGAAAATACCAAATATAATATTCAGTATATTTAGCTAAGAGAATCATTAAAGATCCAAACCACCTGGGTAACAGCCTTTTCTCCCTCTTTACATTGTTCTATTATTGTCTGGGAGACATTTACTTTCATGCTCGCCTTTGCTCAACCAGCATGATGGACACTGACATCCATTTGTTTAGTTTGGTAAGTAAAAAGCACTCTCACTAAAGAAGGGGCGCTTAAGTAGATAAATAAGCCCACTGGAAAGGAAAAGGCAAAGCCAGCCTTAGGAGTAAAAATAAAAAGCCTTCACTATAGCTGACGTGGTACAAAACATGAAAGTGCCAATATGTTTCAGCACACCAGTTCAGTCAGTGTGGATAATTAGTATTTTTTTCTTCAGTACTTGAAGTGTGTAAATTCAGAACTTTCACAGTTTTGTTTAAATTAAATTAATTTTGCTACTGTCCATATAATTTATTTATAATAATACTACTACTACTACTTGTCAAATAAACTGTTGGCCGACACAGCTTACTGAATTCGACTTGTCTGCTTTATTAACAACTCGCATAAGTCATGCTGCTTACATGTTTCAGATCTCGTCTGTCTAACACACGAACTCTCGCGTTACTTCCTATATATAATGTATTGACTACGTAATGCACCTTTTTACATTACAGATACCTTGACATCTCCCCCTCAAATTATTATACTTCTATAACATGGGGTCACAACATTAAGCTTGTGATTAGTAAACCTTATTACCTGTTAGTTTAAACAACTTAAAAGAGTTACTGCTTTTCTTTCTTGTCTTTACACATTAACCTTAAGATACTGTACTTCTCAGATTACTTCAAAATGTAAATCATAACTCAAACTTAACTTAAATTCACTGTTCTCTGAGTTGCTTAACTACATGTCCATTCTTTTCACAGGTCTACTAACTCTACCAAACCTGGTCACTGTCAGTCCTTCTGGTGTTACTGTAGGACTCTTAACATTACTCTCACACAGTCCCTGGTCAGAGCCGTGTTGTGGTGTTTCTTGCTCTGGCTCTGTGGCAGGTTGCCCAGAGTCTGTGTTCTCCTCTTCCATCGGTGGCGGCACTTGTTGAAGATGACGCCTGTTTCTCCTCATCTCTCCTCCTCCTGGCGACTTCACCTGGTATGAGCGCGGCGTGCCGCACTCCTGCTGCACCGATGCTCGACCTTTCCACACCTTCTCCCCGTCCAGCTTGGACAGGACGTGGTCACCTGTGTGCAAGGGTGGCAAGTCCCTCGCTCCGTGTCTCCGGTTGTAGTAGAATGCCTGTTGTTGTTTGGCTTCTTCATCACGGCGACGGATGAGGTCACGGTTTGGCTGCTTTGGAATGAGGTTTTTCTTTAGGGACGGCAGTGTGGTGCGAATCTTACGCCCCATGAGCATTTCTGCCGGGCTCACTCCCGTGGATGTGGTGGGGGTGGCACGGTAGCTCATTAAAGCCAATAGGGGGTCGTCCTGCTTGAGTATGCGCTTTGCAGTTTGCACAGCGCGCTCTGCATGCCCGTTCCCTTGTGGGTTGTGCGGGCTGGATGTGGAATGTTCAATGTCATACAGCCTGCAAAACTCTTTCCAAGCATCACTGGTATACTGGGGCCCGTTATCACTGACTAAAAGCTCAGGGATTCCGAACCTGGCGAATGTTGCTTTCATGGACCTCACTACCTGTTCTGTAGTTGTGGTTGGTAAGTGTAGTATCTCCAGATACCGTGAGTAATAATCTGATATTACTAAGTATTGTTTTCCTTTGTATTCACAAATGTCTGTGGCTATCTTCTGCCAAGGTCTCTCAGGCAGGGGTGTTGACAGTAACTGCTCTCTGCGCTGAGTGCGTCTGTTTGTCAGACAAAAGTTGCACTTGTCAATTTTTCTTTTAATGTCCCCTGACATCTTGGGCCACCACACAGTCTCTTGAGCACGTTCTCTACACTTGGACAGGCTCTGATGTCCCTCGTGTAGGCGGTCTATCACCTCCTGTCTCAAGGCCTGTGGGATTACAATGCGACAGCCCAGCGTGATCAGGCCTTCACACTCAGACAGTGAGTCTCTCATGTCGTAGAAGTCTCTAACACTGTGTGAAGTGCTACTCACTCGTTTGGGCCATCCATCCCTGATCAGCTTTCTCACGTGCTGGAGCTGTGGGTCCTCCTGCGTGGCTGTCCTGATCCGGTCCAGCTTGCTTTGGGAGACAGGCCAGCTGTGTGTCACTGCGTTCACGTGGCTCGCAATGACTGCTTCCGTGGTGCTGTAACTCTCCTTCAGCGGGCTGCGTGACAGTGCGTCGGATATGTCCAACGTTTTGCCCGGTGCGTACTCTGCCTTTGCATTGAAGCGCATAAGCCTCATCAAAAGTCTCTGACACCTAACAGGCACCGCGTCTAGGTCTTTGCTGTTTATCAGCGGCACCAGCGGCTTGTGATCTGTTATGAGTCTAAATTTGTCCATGCCAACCAGGTACTTCTGGAACCGCTCACAGGCCCATACTCCCGCCAAACATTCCTTCTCGATTTGAGCGTACCTGGTTTCCGCGTCCGTTAATCTTCTGGAGCAGTACGCTACAGGCTTCCAGCTCTCTCCGTGCAGCTGGAGCAGGACTCCTCCCATCCCGTAGCTACTCGCATCCGCTGACACTGCGGTCGGTCTCTGTGGATCATAGTGGGCCAGTACAGGCGAGGTGACGAGGGCTTCTTTCAAGCGCTGAAACGCTCGCTGCTGTGGCTGGTCCCAGGTCCAGGCCATCTTCCCCTTTAGGAGATCGTACAGTGGGCCTGCGACGTTTGCCATGTCTGGTATGTATTTGCTCATGTAGTTTATCATGCCTAATGCACGCTTCAGTTCATGTACATTGGTGGGCGCATCCAACTCTCTGACGGCGCTCACCTTTTCTGGGTCCACTCGAACCCCGTTGGCGTCCACGATGTGGCCCAGGAAGCGTAGCTGTGGTTGTGCATAAACACATTTTTCTTCATTCAGCTTAAGGCCTACTTGCTTCATCCGTTCGAGTGTGCTTTGCAAGTGTCTGTCATGCGTGGCCTTGTCCTTTCCATGCACAATCACGTCATCCATGTACCCTGCGACTCCTTCCAGGCCATCTAGCAGCTCATGCATTTTGCGCTGGAATATCTCTGGGTCTATATTAATCCAAAACGGAAGGCGGGTAAAACAGTACCTCCCGAAAGGTGTGATGAATGTGGTTAGAATTCTGCTTTCTTCGTGAAGCGGTATCTGCCAAAAGCCTGAGGCAGCGTCGAGGGATGTGAACACGGTGGAGCCCGCCAGCTTGGCCAGCGTCTCATCTGTGGTAGGTAGCTGGTAAGTTTCTCTCTTCAGGTTCTCATTCAGCTTCTGGAGCCCTACACAGATTCTGACGGCGCCTGACGGCTTCAGGACTGGCACCATTGGCGCGCACCATTCTGTCGGTTGTGTCACTTTGACAATCACGCCATGTTCCTCCATGCGCTGTAGCTCAGCTTGGACTTTCGATAGGAGTGGCAGGGGGACTCTCCTGGCTGTGTGTACAGCGTATGGCACAGCGTCGTCACGTAGGTGTATCTTCACCGGGTCGGTCTTCATCGTGCCCTGGTGGACGGCTGCTGCCTTCACCTGCTGTACTCGCTTAACCAGCCCCATCTCCACTGCTGTATCTCTGCCCAGTAAGTTATTAACTGTAGGCCCTCTAGCTACATATATATTGAATATGTGCTTTCTCTGTTTGTGTAATGTGCTAGCTGTAAATTGTCCCATAATGTCCAATGTTCCTCCTGGACTCTCTAATGGGCCATGGTGTGGCTCCAGCTTTCTTTCTGGTTTGAGTGCCTTGAATGTTTCCATGTTCATTACAGTGACGTCAGCACCTGTATCAATTCTAAATTTCACTGGTGTGTACCCTATGTGAATTTGCTCAGTCCATTGCTCTGCACTGCTTTGTTTTTGTTTACTCACTGCACCAAGGTAGAAGCTTTCGTCCTCGTCGTTTCCTTGGTTAACTTCCCTCACAGTCTTTGTGAAGCATTTTCTTTCCCAATGCCCCTTCTTCCCGCACTTCCTGCATTCGGAATCTGTTGCTGGGCATTTGGCTGCATTTTGGTGCTTTTCTTTACCGCACCGATTGCACTTGCTCTCCCCTTGGTAGCCGTGCTGCTGTCCTCCGCTCCTCTCTCCCTGCGGTTTCCCTCCTTTCTTCACGAACCTCTTTTGTTTCACTGCTTGCACCGCCAGTGGAGCCTGCTGCTCTTGCTGGGTTATCTGTTGTGCTACCTCTTCAGCTTGCCTCACCATAAGCACTGCCTTTTCGAGGGTTAAATCAGAAGTTAATTGCAGTTTTCTGGACAGGTCTTTATCTCTTATCCCAACGACCAATTTGTCTCTTATGTGTTCATTTTTCTTATCGCCAAACTCACAGTTTTCACTCAGTTCGTGCAGGGCTCGGATAAATGTCTCCGCCATTTCCCCTGGTTTCTGTTGCCTTTGGTAAAAGCATGCCCTTTCATGTATTGTGTTTCGTTTTGGTATGAAATACTCATCAAACTTTTCCAAGACAGTCTCATAATAATTTTCGTCTTCTTCCTCCGTGAAGGTAAAAGTCTTGAAAATATTTTCGGCTTCGTTGCCCATTGCGTAAATTAACGTGCTAACCTGGACGTCGGCATCCTCGAGGCTTAGCTTGGAAGCTGACCTGAATCGTGCGAATCTCTGTCTCCACGACGGCCATTCTCCCGGTTTCTCAAAGTTGAAGTTTTCCGGTGGCTTGAACTTTGCCATTTCTGTGTGTGTGTTCTCTCCTAGAGCACTTCTGACACCATGTCAAATAAACTGTTGGCCGACAGCTTACTGAATTCGACTTGTCTGCTTTATTAACAACTCGCATAAGTCATGCTGCTTACATGTTTCAGATCTCGTCTGTCTAACACACGAACTCTCGCGTTACTTCCTATATATAATGTATTGACTACGTAATGCACCTTTTTACATTACAGATACCTTGACACTACTAATAATAATAACAACAATATCTCTACACAGTATTTATACAGCAATCTTGTGCACGCAGATCTAACTCTATCAACACTGATTTTCTTTCTTGCTTGTTTGGGGGGAGAGCTGCTAAGTGGCAGAATGGGCCGTCGTCCATTCAAGGGGCCAGTGGTTCGATCTTTAGCTCCCCCGGTCAGCATGTCAAAGTGTCCTGGCAAGACACTAAACCCTTGCACCCCGTGCTGCGCATGGGTGTGTAAATGTGGTGTGAATGGTTATATTAGATGGTACAGTAATAGATTCTGTTCCTGGCTTCCGCCTGTGGCAAACTTTTTTTTTTCATTTCCAAAACAGTGCAGCGCAGGTCAGAATGACGCCAAAGTCACATTAAATGTGACCTGGCTGTACAGATTGCGGTCACATTCAAAAACAATCCGATACGTATCTGATTCAGTAGCACATTTAAAAGTGGCCTGATTCGGATTGGAAAACGTCAGATTCAATGAGACTTGTGCTGTTCACACTGTCAAAAGAAAATCACATATGGGAGGAAAAATCAGATTCAGGTCATTTGGAACTGCAGTGTGAATGGAAGGACCTTCACATTGTTTATATTAGCCAACGGTGCTCCGCAGAGCGCCTCAACAGGTGAATGCAATCAGCTGATTATGGCAGCGTGTGCAGACCCCAAACAATGAAAGTGCTGTGCCAGTCATTTGGCTGGCAGTAAACAAAGCAGTGGAGTGCAGAAACATTACATTCTGACATGGCAAAAGGCCTTTTTGAACCAAAGAGGGCTATCAGTAAGGCAGCTGTTGCATTTCACATGGACTCTGTAATCAATTACATCTGTGTGGTTTAGCTTGCCTTTGGGTTTTGTGCCTATGTTCATTTCTTTGCTACTGTATTTATTTGAAGAAGATGTAGCCCATATTAGCAAGAGGAAAAAAAAACCTATTATAGAAAGAAAACTTGATTTAATATGAATTTATTGTGTTGGGGTTGATAAAATGCATTTTTAGAGGTAGTTAAAATTTGGTTGAATTTTGCTTTAAGATGCAAATTAAAAATGGTTTAATTTAAGTATAAAAATATATTATTTCTGTTTTTAAAAATTGTCAAAATCAATGGTAAAATTGTTTTGAGTATTTCATGTCAATTAACAACAAGTTTAGTTAAAATTGTACTTGTATACATATCTAGCAGCTGTATAAATTACTCAAGTGAAATATAAGAAATTACATGGTTTGAAAATGTTGAACTAGGTTTCCATTAAAATGTACTTGTTTTATGACTTATTTACATCTTTATTTTGTATGTTGTAGGTTTTTTTTACCTGCAGTTGCTCTAAAATAAAAGTGAGTGAAATCCAGAAGTTTGGTCATGTCCTTTCTTTGTCAAGAGTGGTAAGCCAGGCAGTTTTAAAGACACTCGACAGTGTTTGCCTCCTAAACAACAACAGGGATTTGTTTCCACAGGAAGAGCTTGGTAGCTGAAGAATCTACCTCCCATTTTACTTCAGGAGACTCTAAAGCTGCATTTCATTAGTTGTTCAACACGCCCTACTTCACTTCCCCTCAGCCCTTGGTATTAGGTAACAGCACACGTCACAAGGAGGCCACTTGGAGAGCTGAGGTAAACTGGGCGGGGGGATGAAAAGAAACAAACCTGCCCTTGTTCACTTCAGCCCAAACTATCATGGATCCACCACCAGGTGTAGGTTTAGTGCTGTACTGCTTCGGACAAATAATCAGAAAAGTTGCGTGCACAGATTTTTTGAAGGGCAGGGGCAAAAAGGAAAAAAAGGGCACATAGCTCTTCCTATGAAGGCACTTTAGCACACATTTTGGCTCCTAGAGAGCACTTTAGCACACATTTTAGCTCCAAGAGGGCACTTTAGCACACATGTTGGATCCTAGAGAGCACTTTAGCACATGTTTTGGCCCCTACAGGACACTTTAGCACACGTTTTGGCTCCTAGAGAGCACTTTAGCAGACATTTAAGCTCCTAGAGGGCACTCTAGCACACGTTTTGGCTCCTAGAGAGCACTTTAGCACATGTTTTGGCTCCTACAGGGCACTTTTAGCACACAGGGATTCCTCTGAGGGCAAGTGACGAGGGGACGTTAACGAGGGCATGTTGAACCACTAATGAAACGCAGCATAGAAACGACAGGTAACCCTGCCAGTGTTTCCCACAGACCAGTTAGCAATGTGTGGTGCAGGGCTGTACGGAGACCTCTTTTTGCCAAACACCTGGTCTAGATTTGGGGCTCAGACAAACAGCATTGCCTTTTCTTTTGCTTTATTATCATATTTGTTTGGAAAATCTTTAACCAGGGCAGGTGCCTGACAAAAAGAGGGAAAACGATACTGCGGCTGGACCAGAAACGCTATCACATAACACAATTTCACGAGACAGATCAGTAGGGATGTAAAGATACACTGACTGAACTCATGATTGGAATCGATTCACGATACTACGAGTTCACAATACGATTTTAACAAAAAGTAATCCGACACCGCCCCACTGAGGAGGAACTATGAAGAACTCAGTTCAAATGTTTTGCTAATTCTCAACAATGTCAAAGCTTGAGCTAACCGTTTTCCTGTCAACTCACCTGCATCACTAGTTGACGCCTGGTTGTTTCGGAATAAATCTGTGATTTTTGACTATTTTGATGCACTCTCCTTCAGCATCTGCTTCTTCTTCATTCTGGCCTTTTCAGCCCCTCCTTTCTCTTTTCTCTTCTTGCCCTCCATCAGGTGTAACTGAGCAAATTAAACACACAAATCCGATTCCTTTTCCACTGTAAGAAAAATCCACTACTCCAACCGTGCCCCTTTCTCTCTGTCTGACAACAGCTCATTCATCCCCATTCTTTCATTGAATAAACGCGGAGCGATCATTGGAGCGATACGCAGTTCCCATTTCCCATGAGGCTTTGCTCCGAACATTCTACATTTATTTATGAACAAAAAAAACAAATTCAATCGTTGGCCATTTTATATTATTATTTGTGGTTATATATATATTTGTGGTTATGAAAGTTATGAAACGTCTGAATAAAAACAATTAGATCAAGATAGGAGGCTAAACACAAATCAGTAGGCTGGATTAATAAGAGTGAGTGTGACACTGTAGCAAACTACGGTTTGTAGAGATTTCTGAGATTTTCACAGGAACGAGCTTGATTGTGAAGAATTTTAAGTCAATGGGCCAGTCTGTCTACCGGTTGTCCCGATGGCCAATCCGCCCCTGAGTGTCAGTCTGTTTCGGAAACTGAGAGAGACAGGTATGTTGACAGGGTATCCCGCTTACAAATGTAATTCCAATGTTGATACACTGCCATGACTATGTTCTGCAGGAGTGATGATGGACAGATGTGGTTTGTGGAGCTGGGGTCTGTATCCTAATGTGTTTCAAAGTTATTGCGAAAGTTTGTATCGCACTGTGTTCTTTTGAAGTGCCGCTGCGTGCCGGAGTCGCAACTCACGACCTGTGGCATTATGGGAAGTGTAGTTTTTCTGTGGACAAATGTGAGGTGTATTTGTACTGTTCTAATGTATACGTGTGCATATATGAGGTTTATGTGTTTACCTGTGATCTATTATGTTTTCTTTATTTTGCATTTTTTTTACTTTATTATTTTATTTTTCCCTCATAGTAGTCTGAGAAGAGGTTGTGAACTGATGCAGTCCCTGTCACATGTTGAGTCATTACAGACTCACTCACTAAAACAAAGATCCAAACAGAGCTGTGGTGTCGTGGTGATTTTGTGGTGTGTCCTGAGTCCGCTACATGATGGAATCATTAAATACTGCAACAGCTGTGTAATTGCTCGTACCGTACTGGACACTGTTTTTCCAGGTCCCCAGATTAAATTGGAAGAGGCAACAGAGTTCTAAATACATCATCAATGGGCTCCTTCCTTTGGGATTGACTTTGGTAATCCACTTGAATGGACTTTACTATGAGAGGAGCTGGTACAGGGGCCAGTAGGTAAGTCTTTAAAACACTCTTTTAATAAACTCTAGGTTCACTAACTACTTTGTCTGTGCTTTGTTTTATGTGTAAGGACTCTTCTCATGCTACTGCAGAGGTTTGCTGTTATTTTGAGCAGTATCAGTGGTTAAAAAAGACATTTGAATGCCTTCACCGTACTGCCCCAAGCTAATCAGTGTGCCTCATTCGGCTGTTAGTGACTGTTAGCGACTCTCCAGGATTTCTTCATTAATAGTTAATACATGGCAAATATTGTTTCGACGGCTTATGAGTATATTTGCCGAAAAGACCCCGGGACGATTTTTACGGCAGAATTTCACTTTAAGGACTCTTAAACACCTTAATCTAGAAAAAAAACAACATCAAACCAAACCAAACAACCTCTTTGGTTTCTCTGCACTTGCAAGAAATGAACATATGGGAATGCAGGTGGGATCATTAGAAGGAATAAATATAACCAACTCTGATCTGTTTTTACCCTGCATGTCTCAGCTGAACATAAAAAAAAAAAAACATCTACATGTGATACACAGCAGTTCGAGCTGCTCTCCTCTGAGAGAAATCAAGAAGAACTGATAAATTAATTAATTCCAGTGGTCAGCAACGTTCGCTGACGAATGTTAGTTTAAAGTATTGCTTTTTCCATAAAAAAAAATATAGTCTGAATTATTATTTAAAATATTTTTTGACAGGTTTGACAATGCCTTTCTGTCCCGTTCTGTTTCCATGGTATCAGCCAATAGCGTTTTTTTAATTGCTGGTTGCCAGGGTTGTCTGTTGTTGGGTGCAGCTACTGTAGGCTGGCACTGGGTGAAGTTTTCCAATCCTGCAGCTGCTTCGGAGCCTCAGTGAAGGGGGTGTTATTTGTCCCATCAGCTGAGTGAGCGGAGACGGGCAAAAACCAGAGTCAATATAGGCCAAGCATTCACTCCATGGACTGAGAGAATGGAGAGAAACGGCATTCAAACGCACGCCCACATGGCTAAGGTTCTCCTTAATCGCTAACATCACTTTTATCTTTACTTAGCTGGAACGGCTAACGCTAACGGCTAACGCTAACTGTCAGTCAAACTCCTCTGTTTTTATGGTGTGATTTGCTGGAGGGGATGGGTTCAAACAGGCTCAAACAGACTCCGGTCTCCTGTAGGCTACCGGGCCAGGTCTGACCAACCTGGCAACAAGACTGCTCAAACTATTTTTTGTTCTTGAGACGAAGATTTCGAGACACTAGATGGTGGTAGTCTGCTCATTCTCCATATTCAACCTTGAAGTACAGATATGTGGAAATTCTACTTGAAGCAATTCTTACCGTTCTGGCATTTTTTCAGTTAGAGCATTCAGCGCTTTCCTCCGAAGTCCCACCCTCTCCACCCCCTGCCTGACCTCTGACACTATCGAAGCTTTTATTGGCCAATATTATCTGTAAAAGCACAGCAATGTTGTAAATCCGCAGGGTATGATTCACATATATGATGTCAAATGTAAAAATATGTATTTGGTAACTTGCAAATATATAAAACTTACTCTGAAAATATGTTGTCATATTTACGCATCTACGGACCCATTTCTAAATGTGAAACCGGGTTTGCATATTTGTGGATCGCCCCCTGAGATTGTGAGGAACGTAACATTTGTGGCTTCTTTTTTATTCATTTGCATAATTTTTTCCAACTTTTGCCACCATGGATCTGTAGAATAAACCTTACAAATGTGAGTTGCAATAATTTGTATATGTGTATTTTTGTTTTGTAAAGTTTTATTCACAAAAATAGTGATTTGCAAGTATGTAGAACTCAGGCTGTAAATGTGTATTTTAAATAAAAATAAAAATAATGGACGTTATCATAGATGTCACATAAAAATACATCGTCATATTTAAGCATTTACGGATTAATTTCTACATGTGAAACTGGGTTCGCATCTTGAGTTTGTAAGCCATGTGTATTTGTGACGTAATATGGTCCAATTCCTGCCGCATGGATCTGTAGAATTGAATTGTGTAGTTAAGGTGCAGGTAGACAGCTTCACCAGCAGGTGTCAATTGTGAGAAATGAAGAGGTTAACTTTTATTCAACTGAAGACAAATGGTGTCCTTCAAAATTAAAGAATACTTATGTAACCTGCTGCCAGCTAGATTACAGTTAAATAAAACTAACAAAACTAAACACGATGTTTGTGTTTTAGTTTATAAGTCAGTAAATGAGTATCATGGAAGTCTGTTGAAGTTTTTATTCCCGCAATTTTTAGCTTCTATACCTTTTATCTTATTTGACTGTTTTAGCACCTCGGTTTTCCAATGTTTCCTCCTGGGGGCCTAACACACCGGGAGTTATTTCTGGTCCATCGGACCCTGGCCTGGGTGGCTTTAGAGCTCTACACTGTGGTGTGGAGCCTCCCTACTGCCTAGGCTGGGGGGTCCCTGTGGCGGAGCCCCCTGCAGTCATGGACCGTGATTCCTCTCGGTGTGCGCGGCCCCCAAAGGTAGATTCTTCCTCACCTCAGATCTCGGTGCCCAGCCATGTCTCCTCAGCAACTGCTAGTGTATGTGTGTAGGTGTGTGTATGGCTATGTGTGTGCAGGTGTGTGTATGTCTTTGTGTATCTCTGTGTGTATATTTTTGGGAGTGGGAGGTTTGGGTTTTCATGATGTTTCTTTGTTGTTCAAGTTTTGTTTCTCTTTTTGTTTTGCTTTTATTATCTGTAAAAAGTATGAGTGCCATATAAATAAAGTTTGATTTCATGTGATATATCATTTTATTTCCACCAGAAGGCCAAGCTGACGTTTCCCCTCTCTACCGGCCGATACAATGCTGAGACAATAACTTAACTTTTGACAGGAGGCTAACTAGTAGCTACTGAAACGTATTATTTTTTATAATAAAGTCACTAAATTGACATAACTGAATAGCATGTTACTTCATTATTATCTCCGCCACCCATCAGGTGTTACAGGATGATGGTTTGGTGTTGTAAACATTTAGTTAACGTAGTTAGGCTAAAATGATTTAGGCTAATATCCTGTTCTTAATTTATTCTTTTATAAAATGTTATGTAAAATCTACGGGGCCTAAGCTGATTTTGTTCTGCTTAATTCTGCTGCTATAGGCCTAGTCTGCTGAGGGATAATAGGCTTCTCTCCTCGTCTGTATCATCCATGTCTCATCAATGCATGTTACTAATTCTACTTCTTTTCCAGAGTTGTTTTTGCTTTATCGTCTCGCAGGTCTCTGCTGATCGTGGTGGTGCCTGCTGCCGCGGTCCTGCATGACGCTTCCTGCTGCTATTATAATCTATAACCTTAGCTGTGCTTGTTTCTACTATTCTGCTGTATTAACTGCCATAACTTATAAGTCATATTCACATTACTATAGATATTATTATAGTTACTGGAAGTGTGTCTGTCTCTGTCTTTGTGTCTGTCTTTGTCTCTCTCTGTCCATCTGTCTGTCTTTTCTCTCTTTCTCTCTCCTTTTCTTCCTCCCAAACCGGTTAAGACAGATGTCCGTCCTCCACAGAGCTGGGTCTGTCCGGCGTTCCTGCCTGTTAAAGGGAAGGTTTTGTTGCCACCGTACTCTACAGGGGAATTGTTGGGTCTATGTAAATCATAAATAAGTCATAGAGTGTGGTCTTTACCTACTCTGTAAAGTGTCCTGAGATAACTTTTGTTATGATTTGGCACTGTAAATAAAATTGAATTGAATTGAATTAATAGAAAAGAAGCAACAACTAACTAAACCAATAAGGAGTATCAATAAGAGCAGTAGTAAAAACTCCTAATAATAGCCTAGGCTACTGAAAGCATTTATGTAATTAATATTCACAATGCACCTTCCTCACTGTATCACATCATCATCATCATCATCATCGACCCTCAGCTCAGATTCAAACCTGCAGCTCCTTCTGTTCAACTCTGCTGTCAACTTTTCAGCAGCCCTGACAACTCACATCACAGATCTCATAGTGTAAGAACTGAACACTGTCAAATGTAGGCTTACTGGTAAAAAATGATTTACCACTGTACTATACTTTGTAAACACTGTTTTAGGAGTTAACTGTAGGCGATTGTATCTACCTGAAACATGGAGAGCACAGCTACTCACAAGAGATTTCTTACATCCATCTCTTTCCTTTACACATGTTGATGCATTGTATGATGATCATTTCATTTGCTGGTTGATGGTTTATTTGGAACCTAGTTATATATAGCTATACTCACAAGAGATTTCTCATCCATATTTTCCCTTTTCACTTCAGTGTATTAAAGACAGCAAGTGAAGATAATCCAAATGTTTTAACAATGTATTCAACGTAGCAAAAACATACTTTCAATGGCAAGAGTAAACGTCATGATATTAACTTTATTGTAGCTTACAAATTAACATAAATGAAGCTATGGCTGCAGAACATTGACTTGAAAACTAAATCTTCATGACCAGCATGCCTGAAGAAAGCTCCACAAAGTGAAGAGGCTTTCATAACTGAAAATGTCAATCATCCCACCATTTATTTCCACTGGCTTATATTGGACAATAGCATGCTTACATCTTGGTACATGCAAACTAAACTAAGAGCATATAAGACTACAAAAAAAAGATACACAGGGAATTCAGTCTTGCCTTTATTTTTCCACACTTCAAGTAACTCTTAATATGTAGCTGAACAGCCATACAGTATTTTGACTGCTGTGTTTCACATCTATATTTTGGTTATGATTTTTTAACATAATTTGAACCAGCCAGCTATAGGCTCAAGGCCTACTTTTACAAAAAGAAACATTTAGAAGTCTCAATCGCGAGCCTCATAACTTCTTCCAGCTACCTTTAACGAAGGCTACACATTAAGGGGTTTAATGGAAATTTAATTTGGAAATTATGGATTTGGTTAAAGAGGAGATGAATGAAATAAACTGGAAAACTTTAAACTTCGATTGACTTTTACCTGTTCTGAGGTCAAAGGTATAGTTGGCTAGTAGTGGTAGTAGAAGTACATGATAGACCAGAGGTGTCCAATCCTGCTCCTGGAGAGCCACTGTCCTGTATATTTTAGGTTTCTCTCTCCGCGATAACGAGCAGATCATTAGACTCTGTGTGTTACAGTGGGGAGAAACCTAAAACATGCAGAAGCAGGACTGGACACAAGGGATATATTAGAGTACAGCATTATCTGTATCTGTATCTGTTTACCATATGAATTATCTGTATCAGTATCTGTACTCGGAGTGGGCGGGCAATAACCCGGACGTGGGTCGAGTTGTCTTGAACTGGCCAGGGCTTTAACCAGTATGCTATTTTAAGCATTGCTGATTAGAAAACTATTTCCAGGACAGCATCAGCATTGAGCTTCAGATCAATGGTGTTGATCACAACAGCAAACAAACTATTTACACAAGTTTACAACAATGAATACAACACATGAATGTAATGAACAAGAGCTTTCATACTCAACATAACTTTCTTTTTTTAAACCTTTAACTTTTTTATGATCAGTGGAATTTTTTTTATTTTTTTTATTTCCACACCAGGTGTTTGTGTGTGTGTGTGTGTGTTGACAGCTGATGTTTTAAAAAAACAAAACAACTCTGACGTTCGGCAGAGAGAGGAAGTGTGTGTATGTGCAGCTTAATTAATTTTTCATATTTTTACCACTTCTAACTTAATTTTTTTCTTTTGGAATACGGCAAGAAAGTGTCAGACACTCAATTAAAAAAAGAAAAGGAAACAAATCTCCAACAGGCAGAGACGCAACGTGCAGCAGGTCTGAACGAACCGAGCTGCCTCAGCCAGCTGGTGGAGAACTGTAACACATGCTCACAGCATAGGGCAGTGCACAGAGAGCCTTTAAAGACCACCCCAGTACAAGAGAGACCCTGGCAAAGGAGGGGTACGGACTTATTCTTCTGGGAGAAGAGAACGTATCTTCTCATAGTGGATCTTTTTTTCACGTTATATAAAAGTTGCCCACCTCCACATCGCCTCTGCCAACACAGTCATCTCTGAAAGAAGCATTTAGCCGCCACGGGATACCAGAAACGGTCATATCTGTATATACTCTACATTACCATAGTAATTTTGATATTTTATATATATAGAGAGAGTTATATATATACGGTATACCTGTATACTGTTTTATTTTTCTGTTGTTGTTATATATGTTGTTTGTATAGCTAGAGTTTGAAACAAAAACAATTTCTCCCTGGGATTATTAAAGTATTTATGATCTGATTCTGATTCTCATTACGAGTAGACCAAGATACCCGTAGATGAACGGAGAGGCAGAATGTGCAGTGGTGACTGTAAAAGGACTGTGGAAAGGAGGAGGTGAGGAATTAGGCCTTGATGGCATATTGAGCCACACCTCTGGAGTGTGGTGACTCTCCAGCATAACTTCTGATCGGGAGACAGCTACACACCACCAAACCAAAGGTTCCAGCGGAGAGGGTGGGATGGGGTTTGGGGTTTAATCATGTCGTGGATGTAAGCGGGGCCTGATCTGTTAGTAGCACGATAAGCAAGTGTTAGTGTCATGAAGCGGTGTAGTGTGAGAGAACTTAGGTAGGTTGAAGATCAGCTGTGGCATTCTGGATGAGCTGCAGGGGTCGGACGGCACAGGCCGGCAGACCAAACATCAGACGATTCAGGATGATGGAGAAGCAGGCGAAGTAGAAACAACAACACGGCTACAACCTGCGTCACAGAGCCTGTGAGTGTGGCTTCCAAGAGGAAAAAACACAATGGGACAGTCATTCAGCAGGCTACGACACCCAGGTCTTACATCATTCACACAGACGAAAGACAGATCAGCAGAAACCGTACACACCTGGGCACTATGCACCACCCATAACCTCAGGTGCTGCCAGGTAAGACTGTCACCACTGGAGAGCCAAATAACAATGGTACAAAGCAAAATGTGATGTCTGACACAGGTAATCACAGACATGCAGTCACAACTAATGCACCATATGTGACAACCCCAGCAAGAGTGTCACGCCCTCTGAGTGTTTGAACCTTTGAGACTGTTGTGTAAGAGAGAAGAAAACTATGCCTTATTCTATAAATGTTCTGTTATGATATGTTTAGTTTTACTTCATTTTGAACTTGAGTTCTTACTCATGCTACCAAGCTGTCATCTGCAGCACTGCTGAATACATTTTGTTCATAAAACTTTAACACCACCCAAGTCACGTCTTGGCCTGGATGGCAGGTGATAGGCTACCGCATTATGATGCACATATCCCCCTGGCCATAACAGACCTTGAGCACCTGCCATCTTCATTCAAGCTTTGTTCAGCCCGCTGCAGACAGCTTGTCTCACCACCTTCAAACCCATTGGTTAATTTGCTAAGAAACAAAGATAATAATTCCACATTTTGTCTAAACTGCTCCTGTACGGCCTCACCTTTGTTTGACTGATGAAAATTCAACCAGGATTCCGAGCAAGAACGTGGTCTTTCTCAACTACGGTAGGGTCAAAGTTAGCTAGTGCCTTAGCCACTTCACCAGCTAACCTAATAGCCTACCACCAGCTTATAGCCTACCAATGAGATGTTGGAGGCTAAGAAGACGCATTGCTCCCATTGCAGGAGACCTCCGCAAGATCTGTGTCATATGCTTAGGACAGGGACATGCAGAGTTTTCGCTATGCAACCCCATTTTCTGCCTTTTTTTATGCTCACGGCTACCTGTCCCGACGCTCCACCATCAAACTCAACTCTTCGTTCCCGTCATGGTCAGCCAGCTCACACTGAGCCTGCTAGCCCTCCCTCCGGCACACCTGCAGGCCAGCACCCCCCCTCGGACGACGGTGAGTTTGTCTCTCAACAAGAGGAGCTTGCTGAATTTTATAGCGGCCTGTTGTTGGCCATGGCTGGTGAGGAGGAGGAGGGAAGTGCCACGGGGTCTGTGTCGAAGGACCTCTTCCACAAGACGTTTATGGAGGTGATGGCCCAGGCGGTGGCTAAACTGAATATTTCGTTGCTCGATGCTAGGTACCTGTTGCTATGTTACGCTGAGTGTTCCATTCATGGTCTATATTACTGTTGGAATTTCTCTAGGCAAGGATTGAAAAATGTTTTTTTTACTTTTCTATGCGCTTTTTGAGAGACCACGAGCCACTCGGAAGGTGCTCCTGGGTCAGATGTGGTCTGCTAGCCATATGAAAAGGCCTAATTTAAGGCATACTAATCTAAAACACTTTTTGTCAAAGCCAGTGAATATCTTCTCACCATTTGCTACCTGGACTGTGTGGGTGCTTCAAAAAACCCTGATGTTTATACACAGCTCAGGTTCAGAAAATGGCGATTCAAATGAAGTTGGTCAATGCAAGCCGAATAGACAAATATTGCTGCGGTTGGTTCAAAATATCAAATATTTTCTAGAGAATGTATACCCCACCTTTAGAAATAGGTTTCATAAGAATATATGCATGAAGTGTTTTCTAAATGTCGTCAGTCTTCTTTCAGGGATGATTGCCTTACCTTAATGGAAAAGCAAACTTTTTAACAGCCTCAATGAAAAACACACTGTTCACTAAAACAGATAAATAAAACAACACATTTGTTAATAAACATCTGAAATAAAAAGTAAAACAGGTCATTGTTTCCGCCGTGTTGATGCTAAAACTGATTTCAAATCATGGTTGTGTTAATGTCATTTTCGGTGGTTATGAAATCAAGATTTATCAAACTTTATACTATTGTGTCTTTAAGATTGGACAGTTCTTATCTGTCCCCAAATTTGATTGAAAAATACAAAAGGGTTGTCAAGCTTCATGTTTTGCCGACCTTGCTGGAAAAGCCATCTGTCCCTCCAAAAATGACAATGTTGTACCTGTTTTTAATTTAAAAACAAACAACAGAGAAGGCCACTTAATACAACCATTGAAATACCATCATTAACCATTAATCAAAAAGGCTATTTCAATATGTAAAAAGTGTAAATTATGGTGTTCGATTAGACTCTTGAATGCTAGTCATACCTACTACAATCATTTTCTTAACAGAATACCAAGTCATAACGCACCTTATCAGCTTGTGGTTGGTGTCTATGTATCCGGGCTAATCCTGAATGTCGACTATTCAACGATTTGCTCAGAGCCGCCTGATTTGACGCAAAATGTGGTTAATAAACAATGGATTATTCAGTTCTGGCTCTGGGGGTCCTGAATGTCTGATTTTACATATAGATGCTTGGTTTCTCCCAATAAACCATGATGAATAGCCTATTTGGGTATAAATATGAGCCTATTAATGAAAACTGTTGCTAAAAAGGTTAATATAACTCTTCTTTCAAGTTGAACTATCCAGGATCCGGCACCGTCAGAGCGCATCTTGGCTGGTGTTAATATACTGTATATTCACTTAGCTTCAGTGGGTTATTCAATGTTACTCAGTTACATTGTTTCATGCCTTGGATTCACTCATGCCTTAAATGAACATTGTTGTATGACCTTGATTATGTGAGCCCACACCTGTTTGATGGAGAAGACTGAGCAGAGAAAGGAGGGGGAGAGGAATGAAGAAATGAAAAACACAGAGCGGGGAGGGAGGGATGAGTTTCACTACAGAGATAGAGCAACACTTTTTTGGGGTCAGATTCAGCTGGACACTGGCTTGTGTGCTTCTGCACTGTTGAATCTCCAGATATATCTGCACTTGTTAAATAAAACTTTGATTGTATTTCCGTCTTGGTTGAATCTCTTCTCATCAGAAATACAACAGTCTGTTCCTGTTTAATCATCAGCATCATTTCATTTGAATATTTGCCCATTTGTTGTTTTTCATTATAGACGTTGACGCTGGACTCACGTGAACCCCGCCGCTGTCTGCTTCATGTCCATGGCTCTCCACCGGATCAGAGGGTTTTTCATGAGCAAAAAAAAAAAAAAAAAGAAGAGATTCGACGATTAGTCGACTATAGGTAGGACGTTTTTGGTCAGGGACACCCCTACTATGTATACTAGTTTTTTGGCCAGGGAACAAAGTATCTACGCCTCACAATACATCCCATTTGGCTGAGTCTGGACAAAACTCCTGCTGTATCAACACGATGCATTGAGTTTCTGACTGTTTCGTACTGGACACAATGCCCATGTAATTGTAGCGTTGCTTTTACCAAGCAATATCCAGCAGCTTGCATGTCTTCTTTAACACTGCACACAAGTGTGTCAAGTTCTGCATTAGTAATTTGGCTATACATAGCTCTTCCAGTCTTACAATGCTCATACAGCCTTCGATGAACTGTCACCGAGCAGACTTGTAAATCACAGGAATGCCCAGATCTAAATGCTGGATCAGCATGTCCATGGGAACATCCATTTTTGGACGTCCAGGGCCTGATACTCTTTGCATGTCCAATGTTGGCTGGAATGGTTGCTGGCTTTCCATTCGGGACTGAATGGACAGATGCAGGTCTGGCAGAGCATTGGTTCTCTTCTGTGGAAATTGTAGATTTGTCGCACTGAAGAAATCGTAACTTATTTTCAGAAGACAATCTAGATTATTATTGTCAGCATTCATGCATGGTAAGAAGACCATAGCCTCCTAGCTCAGAGTAATGCAGGACGGTTCTTGTCTGGGTTGTATATGGGAAGACTGACAATACCTGGCTCTTGAGGACTCAATGATAATTTGAGTCAGTTATAGTTTGAGTTATAAAGATCAAGGGAATACACAACATATTATTAGAGATGAGCCGAATAAAGCACTTTTGCCGAGTACGAGTAGGATACGAGTAATACGCGTCAATATCTGTGCTCAGACTGAATGAAAATTGTCATTAGTGGACTGTGTCTGCGTTCTATGATATGTTTGTCACAGTGCCGCTCCGCTGCTGCGTCCCACTATGGGAGGCCATTTAGGGTGAAAACATTGAAATATGTGCACACACACACTGAAATACATGCACGAACACACACACACACTGAAATACATGCACTACACACTGAAAACGTACACACACACACACTGACAATGTGCACAAACACACTGGAAATGTCCACACCCTACCAACTTCTCACACAGCGCGCCCGGAAGTTGTTTCAATGTAACCGGAAAGGCACCGCCGACAGCTACTTCTCTCTCCATAGGTTCAGGGATGTCGAACTAAATGTTATTATTATTATTATTATTTCGTTAATCTGTGAGCACGTGATTAATTGTGCATATGGTTGCCTAGATTCATAACATGTCACTACGAGGCACATCACCTGCTCATAAATCTTATTTATCATTCGCCGTTATTTTATTTTGGAAAATTAGGACAGGAAGTAGTGGCCTTTGACCGCGGACGACCCGGACCATCAAGTTCGCGACCTGGACCTCTGCTACGTAGCTGTGCGGTGTTGTCCTTTCAAAGAGAAGATGCAGTTATTACTATTAATTGTAGTTGGCCTTTTAGCCTGTGTTAAGACATGTGTTTCTGCAAATACGGACGACATTTATGATTTCTTCGTCCGCGTCATGCACTGCATCCAATCTATACAAGACAACCCGGTAGCCAGACACTTCACTGAGCTGTGGCACCATACAAGGACTATTAGTTCTATGATTTACGTGGTTCGTCGTGGTGAAAGCCCCGAGTCAAGAGACTGTACCACTCTTTTAGAGTCATTACAAGGGCAACTAATTCTAATTCTACAGCTACCTCAAAGTCAGACACAACAGGAAGGCGTTGTCATTCCGCCAACAACTGGAAGTGGCGCTCCTGGTCGCCCGAGGTACAATTTGACAGCAGATCAGACTAATCATTGTTTGGATTTAGGATTGAATTGGCAAGGAATCGCGTTACTGTTTGGCATCGACCGGCGGACTTTATTTCGTCACAGACAACGCCTTGGTATCCCATCACTGTATTACACACCATTGTCAGATGAACATTTGATGTCAGTCGTTGGGCAGATTTAAGCCAACACACCTAATGCCGGCGAAACTTATGTCCGCGGCAGTCTTCACTCCAGAGGAATCCGTATTCAGCGTTGGAGGGTCTGCCAAATTCTGCAAGAAATAGACCCAATTGGACGATGCTTTCGTCGTTCTCGAGCCATCCGTCGTAGAATCTACCATGTAGCGGGACCCAATGAGTTGTGGCAAGTTGCCTCCTTTTGATAAACAGAACATCGTGTGGTTTAGGATTGCAGGCCTAATTGGAAACTTATCACGTCAAAAGTTGTCAACTGTCCCTCACACTAATTTGGTGGACTGCTTTAACTTTGTGCCATCTGGTATTTAGGATACACACCTGTCATTCATATAGAGTTGATAAATATTTGCCACTTTTTCCCGGATTACGTTTGTTTGTGACGTAGGCTATTGCTAATAGGTTTCTAGCTTTCTGATGTTTTGAGCATAATGCCCATTTTTTCAATAGTCGTCTGATGTGAGGAACGATATTCGTTCATAAAAAGAGGGAAAAAATGTTTAGATGTCAAATGTTGTGCTTACAGTTGTTTAACCTCTAGTCTACTGTTCAAATACACATTATACAGCTAATAAGGGATTGAAAAAAATAAAGAAATCCCACACTCGTGTCGTGATACGTCACAAATTTTAAATTGAGAATGCGGTTTAGCTGTATGGGAACGTCATTTTAAGGAGACAGTAGAGTTGGAATAACACACACAATGCATGTTATCAGGTCATTTGTGGAGTACCTGATCATTTGAATCTGGTGTCTACAGAGAAACATGTGCAATTGGACGATGTTTCACTGTAATTAGTGACCCATCAGATTCTGTGACCTGCAGTTAGAGGAAGTACTCAGATACTCTCAGTAGAAGTGTCAATAACACAATGTAAAATACTTAATTATAGGTAAAAATCCTGCATTAAAATCTAACTTTAGTTAAAAAACTAATTTTGGGTTTAATATTATTAGTGTTCCTTCTTATATTTATTTAATATCGCAGTCATGGCCCTATTTTCTGCATTAGTACTTACTAAGTATTACTTTAGTACTTTTAAGTAAATTTAGCTTGTAATAGGGTACTTCTATTCTTTTTTTACTTTTAATTAAGTATTTTCATATTGTGGTATTGATAGTTTTACTGAAGGATCAGAGACTACCCCTTCCAACACTGCAGGTCACAGATTCTGATGGGTCACCAAATATAATGTAACACCAGGCTTACTCAGACCTTACCTTTGCTTTGTTTTGACAGGCATATAGACGGAAACCATTAACTCATCAGCTGGAGAATGGTGTTCCATGGCTGCGTGGACGGATTCAGTCGCACATTTACCTTGAGTGCCTCAACAACAACAGGGCTTCCAGTGTACTATCCCTATTCCAGGAAGGAGTTCAAAACTTTGGAATGCCTTCACGAGTTAGATGTGATCGGGGTATGGAGAACACTGAGGTAGCTCGACACATGCTCAGGCGAAGAGGACTAAACAGGAACAGCATGATAACAGGCCGCAGTGTGCATAACCAGCGCATAGAAAGACTGTGGGCTGAGCTTAATCGTGTAGTTTCATACCATTACTCTGATCTGTTTACTTTCATGCAGAATGAATGTATACTTGATTCACTTTCTGAGCTACACATGTTTAGTTTGCATTACATTTACTTTCCAAGGATCCAAAGGGCTGTCAGGGAATTTAGAGACCAATGGAATAACCATGCACTATCTACTGAGAGACACATGACACCTTTACAGTTGTGGTATAGAGGTGTGATTACTCAGGTCGGACAGAACAGCACAGCTGTGAGCAGTGTACTTGATGCTAATGAACCTTCAGTGCCTGATGAGACTAGAACCTTGCCTGAGCTTAATCTCAACAACAATGTTGAAGTTCCTGAAAACAACTTAAACATAAATGACACCACCCTTGAGGAAATCAACCAGGCTATCGATCCACTCACTGAGGATGGTAACCATGGAATCAATTTATTTGTGACACTTTTAAATTTCCTTGAAACAAAGGTTTGAGTAAACTATTTCTGTGGCACTGCTAGTAAGAACAAAGACAGCACTGTGAAGAATGGTAACAGTCCTGTCACATGGATCTGAAAACATAGCAGCATTTAATCGACAGTAGTAGCCTACACCTGCACTCTTTCATTTTATATTACAGCTCATCTTTTACCTGAGTGCGCTACAAAGTAAGTTGAACATATCAAGTAACAATGAACTCTTCCTTGACACTGTACCTACAAACACCACATTTTATGTAACCTTGCTGTAAGGTCTGTGATATTCAAGGGCTTGTAAAAAATTACAAATAAGAAACAAAAAACATTTGCAAACCAGATGTCAGAATTGTGAGCTAACTAGGCTACCTGAGACTTTTCTTTTTACTCCATTCCAAATCCCTGAGTGTTTCAGATTGCAAAATCCATGTTACTTTTGAAGTCCTCGTAGGATTTGTGAAGAGGTAATCTGAGACAGTTTACACATGTGTTTGCTATCGGGTATCTCCCTCTTTGGAATTCTAGAAAGGGTTTAGGAGAAAACCCGATTGGTGGCATCACATCACATCCTGTTGTCCTTCGTCCTCTGAAAAATACTATGACAAGATTAATGGTTATTAATTAACAACAATCAATGGTTCTGAAAACTAGTCTTTACTTATATTTTTTTCCTCTTAGTATAATGAACATCACATAGATGTGAAGCAATATTATGCAATGGTTGTCAAAAACAAACTGCTTGCATGCATATACATAATAAACTGGTGTTTTTGATGTGTTTAAAGGAAACTATTGTCTCTACTGATTTCAATGAACATAGCAATAAAAAAAGACAATTACATTTTTTGTGCACGTAGCAATAGGGTGACTGCAAAAGAATTTAACAGATTTCATAGGAAGGATGCTCCAGTTACTCCTGACTGCAGCAAAGTATTTTCACTACGAATTGCTTAATGTAACAGTGTGGTATGTTAGTAATTTAAAGGCAAGAATCATACAAAATATGTACACTGTACTGATCGCTCACCTTGGACACCTTGCTTATTTTAGTAATGTAAGCAATTATTTTTCATTGCCAGTGTAATAGGGTCTGGGTTTCAAGATGGCAAAGTTACGTTATCGTGTACGCACATTTGAGACTGTGTATTTGCGGTGCAGCACAGCAAAACCTGGCTGAAAATAATGAACAAACCTCAGCTGTCATTAAGCATAAGCATTCACATATTAAGAACAGATCAAAACGGATTCTTAAAATGAATTAAAAAAAATATAAAAATTGTGGTTGGAGCGATTTATTGTACTCACGTGCGTCTGAAGGCACCGTCCATGAATGATTACGCATTCATCAATCGCAAAAACTACCACTCGATAAATGTACAGGTGATCTGTGATGCCAAGCTGTCGCTTTTTAACATGGCGGTCAGGTGGCCAGGGGGAACACACGATTCTTTTAAATATCAAAACAGCTAGGCTCCAGCCCCCCGCGACCCCGACATTGAATTAATGAATTAATGTGTTGGCGCGCGGCTGCAGCAAGACGCACTGCACCTTGGTAAGTGGCTACCCTCGATCAATTGCAATGGATCTTTTGAATATCACCTATAATGCGAGGGGGTGCATTTCACGGCAGGGGTGCTGAATATGGCACACCTGTCCAACAGTGCGCACAGGCGCACTCGGGTCACAGTGGAGCGCTGCTTCGGTTTCACTTCCTCCGTTATTTTTTTCCATACAGCGTTTTTATGGGCCCCTTTTATTCCACTCTTAAGACTGCCAAAAAGCACATCTTTATTTTGCTCCATCTCGGATGTCAGGATGCCGATCTGTGTGTCGGAAAAGTTCTTCCTCTGCATGTTTGACCTCAGTGGGCGAGGCCTCCGAACCAGGAACATTTAAGGGCGTAACATGTTAATGACGATCGAATTCAGCCGCCGCATTTATCAAGGCCCGCTCATTCATACGCTGAGATTGGTCAGATACGAATGTTTCATCAATCACACGTGGGTCCTTTCCTACGACCAATTCTGCGCTCAGATCTGTGCCCGTTTCCACGCAAGTTTGATAAATGAAGCCCATTGTGTCTAAACCATATCACAGGAAAGGTAACAGATTTGCACTGTGACAAAATATACCTTTCCAAGGGACCACGGACACGCTGAACCACCTGAAACATCAGGACATCTTCCAACAGTTTGTCCTTGTCAACCAGGCTTGTAAGATGTCTCAAGCAGCCAGCAGTGGCCAGGTAGTCAGTGAGTGGCTCTGTAAACTTTTGCAGATCCTCCGGTGTTTTGGCTTCTGAAATCAGAGAGAGAGAGAGAGAGATTTTGATTTTTGAATCAACTTTATTTTTCGTTCATTTTTCAAAAAACATAATGACGATATATTATATTTAAGTCTTTACACTCTTTAAACTCTTAGAGTAAATAAATGAGTGAAAGAATAAATAAATAAATAAATGAATAAATACTTGATTCACATGAGCACATGCTCCAAACTGCAGTGTGTGGTTCTCCACAGAACACAAGACCTGATTAAAACACCAAACCTGCTGGAAGGAGTCCAGATCTCCTGCTGCGTTAAAATACTTAAAATCAATGAGGAGTCTGGACTTCATCATATGAACACACACAGTGACAGGTTCAACAATAAAACCATCCTCCACCTTTCTCCTCCGGCTAAAATACACAGCCATCTTGGCCTGCCCTAAAACAAAGTTTAAAAGCTGGCATTTGTTCTTGTGTTGGCGTGTGTATTTAAAACCCAGAATAAAAAGCTGCTTGGTAAAAACCTCCCCACATTTGGTAAAAACAGTTTGTAAAAACAGAAACAAGGGTAAAAGACGAAGACACTCATAAAAACAGTGAAACACAGTCTCTCTTTGGTCGCAGTAGGGACACTTGTCCTCTACTGCAGGGTTTATACACTGAAAAAAGTGATTCTGAGCATGTGTACATCTAACATAAATAAAATCTGTGAAATGAACAATACAAATCTTAGTTTGTATCTTTACATGGAAATTTATTGTTTGAAATTAATATGCATTTGTTCAAAATACAATATGTGTGTTTTTTTCATTTACAAGCGTTATTCAGTTATACCAGTTGATCTTCTTAAGTACAAACACTCAACGAACAGCAAACGCGTTTCATTTACGTTGCTCTGTAACCTGCCAACTGACAATGCATTCTGGGTACTTCCTGCATGGAAAGCAGACTGCCACGTTTCCAGAGGCTGAACTTAAAGGTAAGAATAAAGTTTGCCAATAGCTGGTTATAATACTAAATAATAAGTAATAAATGAAATATTACTGACTTTTCAGTTTGGATAATGTTGTATGTGGTTTTTCGTACTCTGGCTCTGAACGCTAGCCAACAGGGCCGCCAGAAAGTAGATTTAGCCCGCCTGTTGGTACGGCAGTTTCCAGTTTTCATAGTATTTCAAGTTTATTACAAAATGAACTTGCTCATAAAGCAACTTGCAATTGTTACTGTTTGAACAGCAGAACTGTTAAGGCCTCTCCACACCAAAGCGCAGGCGGCCGTTAGCAAACCGATTCATTTGCGGCGATCTGAGCGGCGGGCTAGGTCGGCCACTGCCGCCGTTCGTGCGCGGCGCCCGAATAGAACATTTATAAATTTCTGCGCGTCCAATAGGAAAGAAACCAGAATGCAAACACAGCAGCAGTTAAGCCGCTCGTCAGAGGCACTCAGTAACTTTTTTCTTGCAAGTCTCAGGGGGAGCCCCATAGAGGAAGTAAGCGACAACCCCCCCCCCCTTGTATCAGCTGTTTCAGAGCCAGATTACGGTCACTCATCATGTCTACTGAGGGATGTTATAAATGTTACAAAATTCCAAATGATACATATATGTATTTTAGGCATAAGTGTAATATAACAGGGAAAATAATGCTAATAATAATTTTCCGAGCGGAGACAATGTTCAGACCTAACGTTATTTATTTTCAGTGGCAAGACGTTTTGTGGGCTAAGCTAAGGTTACATATTTTTATAATATATATACTAAAAATGATATGATATATATACACACATATTTTTTTTTTGTTTAGGCATATTCACAGTCACACCTTTTCGCTGGTTCTGTCATTGTGATAATACAGAAACAAACCGCATTTTCTCTTCTTATCGTTAGCCAGCGAAAGCTAATCGAGGGGGCGTGTCTGCCGAAGTGCCGCAAAGCACTTCGTTATTCTCGTTCCTTACGCGTCTCACGAGACTTCCAGATGTAAACAGAAGCGATCACTAACCCCCAAACTTGCAAGGCTGAAATAGGGGATAGGGCCACTCGGGGCCGGAGGAAATATCACTGTTTTCGATAAAACTGGTCAGTCAAGCAAAAACTACACGGCTGCCGCGGAGTTTTAAAAGGTAGTAATTTAAATTAGGCCAAATTAAAGCCAGTAAAAAGTAGTAAACTTCATATGACGAGGTAGTAAATTTTCGAACCCCAATCCAACTTGGCCTGTGCGTTTTTCAATTAATGTTACTTCCGTACAGGCCGAGCTTCTTCAATTACTAAACTTATGTTGCGAGTAGGACCTGAGTGATAGTAATGATGTCACTTGTACCTTGCACGCTTCAAAGTCAAATTGGCTCACTGCCAAACCTCTGAGCTAGTTCGCTCCGATATGGACACATGCAGGTTTTCAGACCTCTGGCTGGAGGAATCAGCCTCTAAAGTCCGGCTTAGGCCAGTAGCTGGCAACAGTGTCTGCAAGAAGACAGTAAATATTGCCTGGGCAGCTCTCAGAATAAAAGCCATACTTGACTACATTATTTAAGGTGACCTAGCTTTAGTTCATTTTTTTCTTTCAGTTCTCAAGTTATATACTTTCTTGAACGATTGTATGCTCCTTACTCTTGTATGCCTCAGAACAATATGCTTCAGCAAAATAGTCTTTAATATTTGACCAATCTAGACTTATCAGCCACTTCATTAGGAACGTGTGCAATCTAATGCAATTCAATACAACAGTTATGCCATAAAGTTTATTTTTACAAAATTTTTACATTTTTGTTTTTTGTTGACATTGTCAGAAAGGTGATAATTATACTTCATGTTTATTATTGAGAGCACAGATCCTTGTACTTTTGGCCAACTATTAACATATTTGAGGGGGACAAAATATTAACACTTAACACAAGTGTACCCCTTTATATAAAAATCAAACTAAAGAATGTGTATAGTTTCATTAAGATGAACTCAAAGATGTTAAAAGTAATCCACAAATAGTGTACGGTGTTGGCTTATAAGTTGAATATTTCCTTGATTTGTTTATATTTAACATGTAAACAGCAGAAATTGATTGTGGTCTTTTTTTGTTAAATTTTTGAGGAAGGACGGACAAGCAGACAGAGACGGAACCCACTTTGCTCTTTTGGTCTGGACTACTTCGATTTAGCATCTGACTTTCACTGTTTATGGGGTGGATTTGCAAGATCTGTCCCTTCGTTGCCCCTGAAACAAATGCACTTTTGAGGCACTACAAGTTAAGGCATAACCACAGCAGATATCTTCCCTGTGTGTATGCGGATTGCCCCTGCTCCTTCAAAACCTGGAATAGCCTCAAATCACATTTGTCAAGGAAACATTCAACTAAAAAGTCAACACCAGAAGTAATTTATTTCAATTGTGAACTTTGCAGTTCTTGTTTCTCCACTGAGAAGGATTACTTCCAACATCTTGGATTTCATCTTAGGAAAAATCAAACTGTGCATTGTGTCTTTAAAGAGTGTGATTTCTACACAAATGTGTATGGAACCTTTGCATCACATAGATCCAGAAAACACACTATACATTCTTCAAGTGATTTTCGGCCACAAGTTCTACATAAGTATGTAGGTCAGACAAATATCACAGATATTGCTGAAGCACATTGTTCTGATGCATACGAGCATTCAGAAACAAACGACTGTATAGGAGAGTATGAAACAGAAGAATTGAAAGGGGAAGAAATTGAACTGAATTTAGGTCACCTTTTATTAAAATTGGAGAGCATTTACAATGTGCCAAGCAAGTGCATCTCTGAAGTAGTGGCAGAGCTCCAGTTTATATCCTCCTCGGTGTCAGGTCCTGACATAAGAAATACTGTAAACTTATGTTTAAGGAAACATGACTGTGTACTTGATGACCTAGTCCTCTCCGATTTAGTCAAACAGTTGAGTGAGTCAAACCCAATTAGCACAGCTTTAAGAGCTGATGGTCCTCTTTCCACATCTTACAAACGAAAGGAGTTTTATAAGAAGACCTTTAATGTGGTTGAGCCAGTTGAATACATTCTGGACAAGAAGGAAGGTAAAACATTTCAGTATGTTCCCATTCTTCAGTCATTGTCACAGATATTAAGCCTGAAAGTCATACAAGAGAAAGCTTTCAATTCTTCATACACTACTCACGAGGGTAGATACGAGTCCTTTCATGATGGAACACATTTCAAAGAAAATGCACTGCTATCCACTGAAAGCATAACCATCTCACTTCTTCTCTACATTGATGATTTTGAGGTTTGCAATCCCCTAGGAACGTCTAGAAAAAAAACACAAGATTACTGCAGTGTACTGGGTATTGGCAAATGTTCCAACACAGTTTCGCGCTACACTGAAGTCAATTTATTTGGCTCTGCTTTGCAAGGCTGTGGATGTTAAGAAGTATGGTTATGAGGAAGTACTTCAGCCACTGTTAAAAGACCTTGTCCAGCTGGAAGAGGAAGGAGTTTTTATTCCTGTGTTTGAAAGGAAAATCAAGGGCACAATAGTTAGTGTAATAGCTGATAATTTAGGTGCCCATTCAATTTGTGGCTTTTTGGAAAGCTTTTCTGGGTCGCATGTCTGCAGGTTTTGTTTGGGGCAGCTCTCTGAGTTTCAGGAAAAAGAAGTGAGAACGGGATCCTTCCAAGCCAGAACAAAACAGGAACATTCACTTCATCTGCAAGCAGCTTTGGAAAGTCCCACTCGGACTCACTGCTTTGGTGTGAAAAGGCAGTGTGCCTTAACTGATAAATTGAAATATTTTCATGTTTTGTCAGGGTATCCACCAGATCTGCTACACGACCTGTTTGAGGGAATAGTACCTCTGGAGTTGGCTTTATGCCTTGATGTTCTGATCAAGAAAAAATACTTGACATTCATTCAACTCAATGACTTAATCAGACAGTTCCCCTACAAGTGGACTGACAAAGCTGACAGACCACAGCCTGTGCCACTGAATTTTGCCAGACGGAAGAGCATAGGTGGAAATGCTCATGAAAATTGGAGCATCTTGCGTTTGCTCCCTCTCATCATTGGTTTTAAAGTGCCAGAGAGTGAACCAGCATGGCATCTTATAATGGATCTGAAGGACATTGTGGAGCTAGTCGTTTCTCCATTTCACACAAATGACACAATTAGACACTTGGACACCAAGATATCAGAACACAGGCATAGATACAAGCAACTTTTCCCTAATGCAAAACTTCTGCCAAAGCACCATTTCCTGGAGCATTACCCTCAACTGATCAAAGAATTTGGACCCCTTGTAGCTCTGTGGACGATGCGATTTGAAGCGAAACACAGCTTTTTTAAGCGAGTCGTTCGACATACCAGCTGTTTTCGCAACATTTTACTGTCTCTTGCTCTCAAGCATCAGTTGATGCTGGCTTACCATCTGCATGGCACAGACATACTTAAACCTGCCCTCAGTGTTTCAAATCTGTCCACAGTGCCTTTGGATGTCCTCAAGGAAAACTTACAGGAAGCAGTGCAAAAAAAGTTTCCAGGAGAGACTTGTGTTCAGGTGGCAAATACAGTGAATTGCTATGGCACCAGTTACTCAGTGGGAATGATCTTGCCCTATGGATCCACTGGAGGACTTCCAGATTTTGTTGAACTAAGTCTCATCCTCATTGTGCGAGGCCAGGCTGCATTTGCTGTCAAATGTCTGAATTCATGGTACAGTGAGCACCTAAGGTCTTTCGAATTGGAATCTACAAGACATGTGACAGTCCTCGACCTACAGGAATTGACAGATTCCTACCCTCTTGCAGCACACACTGTTGAGCAAAAGAGATTTGTGACCTTGAAGCGTTTACATTCCCCTGCAAGATTAGGTAGTAAATACAGTATATAATTACATGTTTAATATTGTTCTTGATTTTTCAATACCATCAGTGTTTCAAATGATTTTTTACCTTTCCCAGGATCATAGTTTCATTTCACTTGTTGTCAGATTGATGTGTGCATGCGCCAAACTGTCATTGGTTTATATGAGATGAAACTGAAGAAATTACAGCATTATTTACAGCAACATTGACAATTATGAGCAGCAAGGAAAGGTCAAACTATTCTCAGGTATTTTGTGAGCTAATAAAACAATCTCATAAAAAGCATGCAGTTTACACAAACACAATTGATAATTTTAATGAGATAGAATACAAAACAGTAGACAAAACTGAAAATAGAAAAAAATCATTAAAGTAATATTAAGTATTAATATATAAGTATTGTTGTTGAATACTTGGTTCTTATTTACCTTTACTTGCATTGAAAACACTACTTCTATTGCATACACTGATTTTCCACAACATTAAAATCACTGGCCTAGAGGCTTGTTTTAGTGTTTAATGTAATGATTTACTTACCTGAGAATGCCTCTTATGTGTTTTAATACTATCTTTTTTTTTTTTAAATTTAAGTTATCTCTTTGTAATAAGATGTAAATTCATTGTTTGCATGCCTAAATTCAACATAACTTTTTGTGCTTTTTTTGTCATTTTTACCTACTGCAGAACCAACATGTCTGTACGACTTCGAGTCATACTGCAAGAAGAAATTCGCAAGCTTTCCCTGCCCTCAGGAATCCCTCAGACTGTGGGGGAATTGAAGAATGTTTTACAAGAGACATTTGCAATTGAACAAGATTTTAGTATTCAGTTTCAAGACCAAGATTTTGATGGTCAGTTTTTAAGTCTCCTTGAAACTAAGGACATAAACGACAAAGACACTATCAAGGTGGTTCTTATTGAACCAATGACCACACTAACGTTTGAGGATTCTTTGAATGCTAAAAGACTCAACGAGAGCATTGGCAGCAGTTGTGCAGAATCATCGGAAGATGCCTGTTCCACAGCATCCACCATAATTCTGTCTTCTCCAGAGAGTACCTCCTCCCTTCGTTCTGGGTCCTGGCCAGCTCAGTTTGAGATACCTACCTTCTCCTTTGACACTGAACTCATTTTGCAAGCTGCAAATGAAGCTTACAGAAAGGATGGAACCTTACTCAACAATCCTGCAGTAAAATCCAACATTCTGGACAAACTAGCAGAGAGCATCTTTGTCTACACTGCATATCCTTCACAAGCACAAAGGGAGCAAGTTGCTGAGGCCCTGGTTGCGAAGCATCCATCTTTGAGGGACCCAGTGTCCTTCAATGGTTTATATAGTTGGCATAACAGCTTGAAGTATAAGCTTGGCAATTACAGAGCAAAGGTGAGACACCTTGGTCTACCAGAACTAAATGTTAACTCCCGGAAAAAAAAAAATGGCTGCAGACTCCAGCACTCCAGGCAGAAAGTTGAAAAAGGCAAAGAAATCTGAGGTAAACTACCTCCCACCTCACCCTCAAGGTGAAACCGATGCAACACTTGAGAAGGAGCGAGTGGAGCTTCTCTATGAGTACAAGAAGAGAGACAATAACAAACTCATAAATGAAAAGATGGCAAAAACCTTCTCACTGCGTCGAAATGATGTAATCCTCAACAAACCACCTGTGATTGACTTCAAAGCTCGATGGCCTGCCTTGTTTGAGTTTTCCCAGGTATATTTAACATTTTAATCACGGCTTCTCCAATACAGGGTGTTGGGTGAAGTTTCAAAGTGAATGTCACTAATGTGAATTAATATTTATTTCCTAATTTGACAGTATCCCTGCCATTATCCTGTAACCTATGTGACACTTTCTGAAGTGAAAGTCACACATCTTACTGTTTTTTAAGATTCAAAAGTGTTTTGAGCGTGCTTTTAATTCCTAAGTGCATAGCTGTAGGCAGCTGCTTAGTTTTAGCATATAGCTGGCTGAGCAGTGAGGGGTTCCTTCTGTGTCAGAGGGAGCAATCGCATGCCAAAATTAAGCTGTAAAGAAAAACTTTACCTACTACTAATCATCTGTGAACACAAATGAGCACAATGCTTAGCTCACGAAGCTTTGAGAATAAAAGCTAAACTTATTTGATTAACTTAGACTTCACTTTATTGATCCCTGTGGGAGTCATCCCTAAGTCTAGAATGAAAGCTTTTCTTGCCTGATTACCTGTGGAAAAAGCATTATCACTTAAATGTCCATTTCAGCGTAGTCTTTGGATACATTTTTCTGTGTCACATTCTGTTTCTCTTGCCAGTGTACCTTTCTCTCTGTATCTCATTATGTTTCTACATCTCCATGTTTCTCTCTTGGTCTTTCTAAGATTGAGGAGGAATTCCACAGAATTACACTAAAGCCACTGCAGTCCACATTCCTGGGCAAGTTGGACGAATACACACCCAAGCTGTTGAGCCTGTACAGGAGGAAGGGTGGAGCCGTTGGGAAGAAACTTGATAAAACCCTTGACATCTTAAATGAGGCATGTATTTACAACAATGTAGTAGTAGTTAGTTTTATGTATTTGTATTCTGAAGTTTGTAATCTCATATTTTTCATATTAATGAGTAATCTAATTTCATATTTTTGTAGGACAGCAACATTGACTCCCGTAGAGAAGTTGCAATCAGAGGCCTCACACTCTACCTTGGGGAAAACACTGGAGAGTTGATCAAGGACTTCCAGGTAAAGAAAATCTAACTCTGTTTCGAAAACCTTCAATATGAGAGAAGTTTGTGCAAAAATAGCTGTTTGCTGATGACTTTTGAATTTTTTTTAATAGATTTTTAATAATGATGATTGATTTGATTTATTTAATTAATTGTACATTTGAGAATAAAAAACACAGATATCTAAAGACTACTTGTACACTGTACAAGAATATGCTGGGGTTTGCTGATAACTGCTGCTAACAATTGGATTTGGTTATTTTATGGAATTTCGAAGAATTTGATTTTTTAAATTATTATTTAAAATGCTGTAGTGAAAGAACAAAAAGTAATGCCCAACGTAGAACTATTTATAGAATTCTAGCTAATAGAACCAAATATATGACACTTTTTATATAAAGCTGCATTTCTTTATTGAATGAGTAAAAGATTATTTGTCCAACAAAAGGTCTTACATGGACTAAAAATGGCCTTAAATGGCATTTAATAGAACCCTGTGATACCTGTAGACACCCTTGCTAAGGTACAATACTACTCAAAACTACTAAAACAATCTGATCCTCTGTTTGGAGAGGTAACAAAGAGTTATGCATCCTTTACCTTACTATACAATAAATAAGTTTTATTCTCTTTCTGGTGTATTTCACAGGTGTTCGATGACGATGATGCTGCAGCTGTCCAAGATGCCATTACAGCCTTTGTCCTTGGCATCTTTGTTACCGGCAAACCCAGGGATGGTCTCCCCAAGCAAGCTGGAATAGCAATTGAGGGAGCTGAAGTACTCTTTGGTATTCCAGATGTGGCACATGCCTGCACTTATTTGATGGGCCTTATTTATGCCATGGAACTAAGGTACCCCAACAAACTCAAATACACGTTTGAGGTCTTTCAAAAGATCTTTCTCGAGCTGGAGGATGCAAACAAAAAAATGTCCTCCAAAGTCCACGATCTTAAGGTCTGTTTGCACACTTAAAAGCCATACAGATGGCATTGAAGGTATTGCCACAAGAGGCAGAGAGACCATGCAGAATTTTCTTTACTACATTTTTTAATTTTTAGAGCTGCTGGATTTTGGTTGTTTTTTTTTGCCTTATCAGTGAACCAGAATGTAGCTGTGAATGTGACTGTATTTGTTTTGACAGCCACAATTTTGATTTTATTAAGGTGACAGTGGGGTTCTGATAGCTGATGGCAATTTTTTCTACAGTGTTCATGACTCTTTGATTGTCAAATAAATTTGTTTATTTGAGCTAAACGAAAACGACTTCCAAGTCTCATTTCGGGTTATGCTGCATAACTATACCTGATATTGTTTGACTCATATGGGTCGTGTTCACAGTATACAGTGTGATAAATTGATAGATCGATTGTATCGATTGTACATTGGTCCATACAATGTAAGAAAATTACAAAAAATCAATCACTGTCTCCTAAAGCCCAAGACGCAACCTAATATATCTTGTTTTGTCCAGATCAACAGTTGACAATTTAACATATTAATGTCAGAGAATGTGGGGTTTTTCTTCTTCAAAAATGACTCAAAGAAAACTATCAATAATGTTGAGGATTAATTTAGTTGTTAGCAACTAATTGATTAATCAACTAATCGTTGCAGCTCGTGGCTATTTATCAGTATGGTCAACACTTGGCGCATATCTTGCCATGTGGTAAGAAGATTGTCATTTCCAACAGTTAAATGACACATACATGTACCTAACTTTAACTTTAAATAGACCAAGCATGATACAAAATATTGTGCCTGATCTACTTAAAAAAGGTAAGGCAACTTTTTGCATCAGATGATCATGTATATAATGCAAGGCTAGTCTTTGTATAGGCTACTTAATTTTTTGAATGTAAGAAATTAGTTTTGGAAGTAAAGTCTATTTCATTTAGTAAGTAAAGTCTACTTAATGTTGCAAATAAATTCAATTTTAATTTTGCAAGTAAAGTCAACTTAGCTTAATTAAATAGAAATAAAATTTAGTTCACTCATTAGCAAAGCTAAGTTGACTTTACTTGATAAATGAATGTTGACTTTAATTGATAAATGAATGTTGACTTTACTTGATAAATGAATGTTGACTTTACTTGATAAATGAATGTTGACTTTACTTGATAAATGAATGTTGACTTTACTTGCAAAACTCATTTCTTACACATAAGATATTAAGTAGCCTATACAAAGACTAGCCTTGCTTTATCTACGTACTAATCTGATGCAAAAAGTTGCCTTACCTTTTTTTAAGTAGATCAAGGTCAATATTTTTATCAGTGTAGTGGACACAAAGGAGTTTACTGCGATTACTCCATGGAGGAGTCGCCAGTGAATGTCTGCATGTCTTTTGGAGAGTGGAGGCTTGTAGAAGGACCTCCACTCTGATCTGGCTGCAGGAGCCAGTTGCAGATAACTCCTCCATGGAGTGTCAGGTCTTCTGTCCAGTTTTGTTTTGTTTATTGCTTTCACCAGTATTCTGTAGAATGTTTTTCCTGTGGTACCATCCAGTGGTGCGGGGTGTGTGTATTCCATTAAAATCCCAGAGCAGTCTTTAAAATCCGGTGCCAGGAAAATGGCAGGAAAGGGATCGTCATCTTTCACTGCTGGATTAAAAGAGGAGTTTAAAAGTAGGCGGTCGTGTCCCGTGAGTCTCTCTTTCCAATGTTGCAGGAGTTTCTGTGTGACCCTCACTGATGTCAGTCCCAGCTGGGCAGCGAGTCTAGAGGGGTCATCCATCTGGGGCCCAGTCAGCGCCACCACCTGCCCCAGAGTAACAACCCCCCCAGTCTGCAGTCTCGTAGTTAAATTCTGACCTGCCCAGCTGGGAAGGTCCAGACGGGTCCCCCACAGGACCGGCTCTTAAAGGATCCAGTATAGGGAGTCCGCGTTATCTCTCCTCTCCTTCTTCAGCAGGCTCCACACTCTAAAAACACTTTTATAAAAAGCAGGCAAAGGAGATGTGCTCATGTTTGGTATGTTCATTAAAAACAAATTAAAATCATGACCAAGGCCTTTAAAACCCTGCAGAATGCAGTGGGACAGGGGTCTCCACAGAGTGTCCTTTGGCCCGGTCAGCAGTCTTTGAATAAACTGGAGGCGGAAAGCCGCTCCCCTGCTGGCCAGATGGACCAGGCCTTGCCCCCCCTCTTCTTTGGGTAAAAACAGGACACTCTGTGGGACCCAGTGTAACTTGTCCCAAATAAAATCAACTAAAACCGACTGAACTTTTGACAGGAGAGAAACGGGAGGATCGACGCAGGCCAGCCGGTGCCACAAGGAGAATGAGACCAGATTGTTGGCTATTAAGGTTCAGCCTCTATATGACATTTTTGGGAGGAGCCACCTCCACTTCTCCAGCCGACCTTTCACCTTCTCCAGGACATTGTCCCAGTTTTTATTATTATTTGTCTCATCCCCCAGGAAGACTCCAAGATATCTGAAACCTCCTTTTTTCCACTGTAGGCCACCAGGCAGCCTGAGCCGACCCCCAGCTCTCCCCCAGCCATCAGAGCCTCGCTTTTCCCCCAGTTCACCCTAGCAGATGAAATAAAACCAAAGTCTTTTACAGTGTTAGTTAAAAAGTCAATATCTTTCTGTGATTTAACTAAAACAACGAGATCATCCGCGTACACAGACAGTTTAAAAGACAGGGGACACTGGGGGAAACACACACCTGTCAGTTTAGCTCTAAGTTTGCCCGCCTCACCCCTCTCTGGATCTCAAACGGTGCGCCCAGTCCTGGTCTATTGAAATCAGACCAGTCTCTATACCCAATGAACTGGAGAGCTCCAAAATGTCTTGAATTAAAGTGACGTTGTCACTGATAAGCCTGCCGGGCACACAGTAGGTCTGGTCAGGGTGGATGATGGACACCATCACCTCCCTCAGTCTAAGGGCCAGAGCTTTGGACAGGATCTTATAATCCGTGCACAGCAATGAGACCGGCCTCTAGTTTTTAAGTTCCTGCAGGTCTCCCTTTTTAGGCAGCAGGGTTATTGCGGCCCTCCTGCAGCTCAGAGGCAGTCTGCCAGTCTTTGGACTTTCATTTAGGACCTCTAGCAGATCTGGTCCTAGGGTGGACCAGAAGGACTTGTAAAATTCTGCAGGAAGGCCGTCCATGCCTGGAGCTCTGCCGCTCTGCAGGCTCATGGTGGCAGTGTGGAGCTCCTGCAGCGTCACCTCTGCTGCCAACTCCCTGTTGTCAGCCTCGCTGACCTGAGGGAGACCGCTGAGGAAGCTGCTGCACACATTTGGATTATTTGTCCACTCACTCTTAAAGAGGTCTCTGTAGAAACCGGCAGCATACTTCCTAATCTCAGATGAGTCTGAGACTTGGGAGCAGCTACCCGTGCGTAAAGAGTGAATGGTCTTCCTTTGTCCATTTTTCCGCTCCAGCCCAAAGAAGAAGCGAGATGGGGCGTCCATCTGTGTGATGTTCATGAACCTAGACCTGACCAGAGCCCCCTGTGCTGAGACGCCAAGCAGGTTGGCTATGGCCGACTTTTTTGACTTGAGGGAGTCTAAAAGCCCTCGGTTTGCTCAATTCAATTCAAAAAAACTTTATTTGTCCCCGGGGGGCAATTCAGGGCACACAGAGCAGCAAATAACGACAGTGCAATTATACAAAAACATTTTAACCTAACAACAAGAATAAAGTGTAGAAGAAGAATAAGTGTCAGGATGTTAGTGTGTTAGTACAGGTTAGATACAGAGAACATCGTCGGCGTGAGATATAGAAAGACATGCGTGTATCAGATGTAAGCAGACATGTGAACGGGTGTATATGATGTAAACAATGTAAACATGCAGTAGACTGTTGAAACAGGTATGAACAGAACTGTAGTGCAGAGAAGATTTAAGTGGACAGTGATCGGATTCAGATGGGGTCAGATACATGTGTGTAATGAGCAGACGTAAACAGAACTATAGTGCAGTAATAGAGTATAAATATAATATATAACTATAAGCTAGATAATAAAGTTATAGTGGTGCATGGCAGGAAAGCAGCAGTCTAAGTATATGCTAGCTCTGTGTAACAGATGAATACTGAAAAATAAAGTGACCATAGTGCTGTGATGGATACAATATAAGACCTGATAGACATTATAAAGTGGAGTAGTGCATTAATACCATAAATTAACATAACTAACAGAATCAAGTGGACCAGTAAGAACAGAGTAACAGAATAAGTCCGGTGTGAACATAATAACAGAATAAATAAGTAAGTGGCGTAGTGCAACAGACCGGAGTAACATTATAAACAGAGTAAATAAGTGGAGTAGTGCAACAGTCCAGTAACATTATAAACAGAATAAATAAGTGGCGTAGTGCAACAGTCCAGTAACATTATAAACAGAATAAATAAGTGGCGTAGTGCAACAGACCAGTAACATTATAAACAGAAAAAATAAGTGGCGTTGTGCAACAGACCAGTAACATTATAAACCGAGTGAACAGAATAAGTGGAATTGTGCATCAACCAGTAGTTCACAGCTTTGGGGACAGGAGTGGAGGTAGGTAGCCAGTTCACGTGTCCGGTAAGTGTCACGTGTCACGAGCAGCAGACACTCAGGTTAGCTGGTCGGATCATGCAGGACCCCTCTCACGCTCTCTTCTCAGCGTTTGAGTGGCTCCCCTCAGGACGCCGTCTTCGCTGTCCCTGCTGCAGGACACAGAGGAGAAGAGCAACCTTCATCCCCAGGGCTGTCCAGCTCCTCAACTCCTGACCCCTCTGACCATCCCCCTCCCCACTTCCTAAGCTTCCTAAGGAGGTATTTCCGCTGCTGACATTTCCTGAGAATCCCTCTGTGTTGGAGGAGAATTTCAGCAGGCTGTCGAAGATGGTGCCCAGGTACCTGTACTCCTCAACTGCTTCAACAGGCTTCCCGTGGATCACGGTGTTTGCTGATGCAGCCAGTTCCCTCTGCTTGTTGGAGAAGGTCACCACCATGTCTTTGGTTGCAGTGGAGTCTGCTAAAGTCTGCAGCTCCACCACCTGCGACTCCAGATCTTTCATGGACCGGGTTAAGTCTGTAGTGACACCACAAGTGAACTGCTGGCAGAGCTGCTTTATCTGGGTCTTACCAAAGTCCCACCACTGTTGTATGTTAGTGAAGGCAGGCCTGCTCTCTCTGTGGGACTCCCAAAAAAACTTAAAAGCAGTTCTAAAAGCCTGGTCATCTAAAAGGGCTGTGGGGGGGGGGGGGGGGGGGGGGGTGTCCAGGGGGTGAAGGTGTCCAGGGAAGGTGTCAGGGGTGGGAAGGGGGGGTGATGCTGATGGTGTCCTGGGAGGGTGTCTGGAGAGGGGAGGAGGAGGGGTGAAGGGAGGGGTGTCCGGGGGGGAGAGGGGTCCAGGGAGGGTGTCTGGAGTGGGGGGGGGGTGTCCAGGGGAGGGTGTCAAGAGTGGGGAGGGGGATGGTCAGAGGGGTCAGGAGTTGAGGAGCTGGACAGCCCTGGGGATGAAGGTTGCTCTTCTCCTCTGTGTCCTGCAGCAGGGACAGCGAAGACGGCGTCCTGAGGGGAGCCACTCAAACGCTGAGAAGAGAGCGTGAGAGGGGTCCTGCATGATCCGACCAGCTAACCTGAGTGTCTGCTGCTCGTGGATGGTCGACAGAGTTCTAACAGGAAGTCCAATGATCTTAGAGCAGACCGTGGCTACTCTCTGCAGGCGGTTTCTGTTCTGGAGGCTGGTGGAGTAGAACCAGCATGTGATGGAGAACGTGATGATGCTCTCGATGAAGGAGTAGTAAAAGGTCAGGAGGATGTTCTTGCTGACTCCAAAGGAATTGAGCTTCCTAAGGAGGTATTTCCGCTGCTGACATTTCCTGAGAATCCCTCTGTGTTGGAGGAGAATTTCAGCAGGCTGTCGAAGATGGTGCCCAGGTACCTGTACTCCTCAACTGCTTCAACAGGCTTCCCGTGGATCACGGTGTTTGCTGATGCAGCCAGTTCCCTCTGCTTGTTGGAGAAGGTCACCACCATGTCTTTGGTTGCTGTGGAGTCTGCTAAAGTCTGCAGCTCCACCACCTGCGACTCCAGATCTTTCATGGACCGGGTTAAGTCTGTAGTGACACCACAAGTGAACTGCTGGCAGAGCTGCTTTATCTGGGTCTTACCAAAGTCCCACCACTGTTGTATGTTAGTGAAGGCAGGCCTGCTCTCTCTGTGGGACTCCCAAAAAAACTTAAAAGCAGTTCTAAAAGCCTGGTCATCTAAAAGGGCTGTGTTAAAATGCCAATAGGCGCTCTTAAAACGGATGTTTTTGATAAAAACATGACAGGAAACTAAAAATTGATCACTAAAACCCACAGGCTGAATAAAACACCTCTTAAAAATATTTAAATGGCGTTTAAAACAATAAAAACGGTCCAGTCTGGCCAGAGATAAAACCCCCTCCCTACTGTGGCTCCAGGTGTACTGTCTGTGCTGACTGTTAAAAACCCTCCACACATCACTCAGCTCATGGTTCTCCATCAGTTGTCTGAGTGTGCGAGATGAAGGAGGGTGTGGCTCAGGATGGTTCCTGTCCAGGGCTGGATTTACTGTGCAATTAAAATCTCCCCCTAAAAACATAAAACCATCATCCTCACAGTTCTTAACACAGTCACTTAAAATGTTTAAAAACGCTACTTTAGTGGGAGTGTAGACATTTAAAAACACAAGTTTTACATTTTCAAAGACAGCTTTTACTTTCAATAAAACACCTGGAACGACTTCATCAATAGTAAAAGAAAAAGGTAAAAAGCTCTGAGCAAATAAAATCCCCACTCCTCCACTCAGACTGGACCTGTGACTTAAAACCACCTCCCCTTTAAAAGCCCTCTTCCAGTCACTTTCGTTGTCTATAGTGCTGTGAGTTTCTTGAACGAACATGACATCAATTCTTTTAGTCTCCATCAGTTTAAAAAGGGTGGCTCTTTTAAAATCAGACCTGGCACCGTTCAGGTTTAAGGTGCTGATGTTAAAATCACACATGGATAAAAAAAGAACAACAGTAAAAAGAGCAGTCAGTAAAATATAAAAACATCAAACAATCCTCTTCATCATTTACGATTTGAGCTCTCACCTTCAGTATTAACTTTTTTAATCTAAATATTTCTTGCTCGGTTAAAATCTCCTCTCCATAGCTCTTCCTGGTGAGCGGCTTGGCTGAACTAATAAAAAGGTGCAGGTCAGGAAAGAACTCACCTACATTAGTCAGCCTGGCTCCTTTTGTTTGCTCCAGGAAAGCTTTAATTTTCTCGGGAGAGTAGTGAGACTGAGGGTCCAGCTGAGTCAAGAGGAAATCACTCTCTGACTCAGTGGACCTCTGTGAACTCGTTTTCTTTACTTTGCTGTTTATTTTTTCACTTTCAATATTCTTTCTTTTCTGAGACATTTTGAGGAGATCATCTTCTGACATATCCTCCACCATCATTTCTTGGTACATATCGTTGTTCTCAGTCATACTATTGTTTGTGGATTCATTGGTCGCAACCACGGGGACCGGCGCCGCGGGAGGATTCTCCGCGACGGACGGCCCCACCGGAGCAGAAAAAACCGGCCTTGCGACAACAACGGGGGTGCCCCACACGGTAACCGGGGCAGGGGTGACATCCGCGGGTGGATCTCCACCCGGAACGGCAGCCGCAGCAACGGGCGGTTCTCCACCCAGAGCCGCAGCCGCAGCAACGGGCCGACCGCCCGCCGCAGCCGCAGCAGCAGCACCGGGCGGATCTCCCCCCGCAGCAGCCCGCTGCGCTCCGAAGTCCTTCGGGCAGGACCGGACCAAGTGCCCCTCGCCCCCACAACCAAAACATTTCATCGTCTCTGATGAAACAAAGACGACATAATTAAAACCATCAATTTTAAACGAGAAAGACAGGTTCAGATCGGTGTTCCTTTCTTTCAAGACCATATAAACCTGTCTCCTGTGACGAACAATGTGTTTTAATTTAACCCATTCTGGGTGAGACTATCTGTCCGTATTTCGACAGCTCCCTCCCCAACAATTTATTTTTTATGAACGGGGGAGCGTTTGAGATCATGATTTTCGTGGCCGGGTTGACGAGAGGGGAGACGGGAGTGAAGGTGTCTCTGATAACCACTCCCCTCTCCACCACCTCGCCAATCTTAGCCGTACTGTCTAAAAACATGACAATAGCCCCGTTCATGCGTGAGGCAGACCTCACGCTGTCGTACCCCACCACCTCTCCTACAGCCAGTCCAGCCTCCTCCACTGAGCACGGCACTGCGGGGAAAAGCTTAATCGCATGTCTGCGAGTAAGCTTTTCAAAGTCCGCTGCTAGAGCTTCAGCGGCCGGCATTATGCCGCAGGCAGCACGCTGCCCCTCCAAACAATTACACACACACGTTCACACACACACAAAAACAACCCTTACACCCAAAAAGGACAAACAAATAACTCATAAACACACTCACACCGACGAAAAAGGAAATGGCTTTTCACAAACTTACAAAAATTTGAAACAAAAACCAAACGCTCTCAGCTCCACCATTCACTCGCACTCAGCACACTCACTCCCAGCATGCACTCCGAGAGAGAGAGAGAGAGAGAGAGAGAGAGAGAGAGAGAGAGAGAGAGAGAGAGAGAGAGAGAGAGAGAGAGAGAGAGAGAGAGAGAGAGCGCCACCCAGAGACACCAGGACAGAGAGACTCTATCCACCCAGCAGAGTGCGGACTGCGTCCTGAGGCCGAATGTCCAGCTGGCCCACCACCCCACCCTGGACATCAGCTGCCTTCATGACCACGTCCATCTGTTAAAAAACACAGTCCCAATCTTCGCCCGTACACTGAAGGACGTCGCTCTCAACCGAGACCAGTCCACCCTCACAAGGAACAGGTTGGTCCGCAGCACCCCAAGACTGCCAACCAGACCATCCAGACCACCCACACAGAGACCTCACCATCTTCATACCCCTACACAACGACCACACCAGGAGAGCTACGGACCCCCTCACACCAGACCAGGGCCCCTCCTGCCCCATCCCGGCACGGTCACCAGGAGCCACACCCTGCCCCACTGAGCTATGCTCAGGTGGTAAGGAGAGCAGCAGACCCCCCACTTACCCTCCCAACCTCCAACCTCACCCCCACACAGCCAGCTGAGAGACATCCAACACATGCTCAGCCTGCTCTGCTCCCACCTGATTAATCAAACACAGTAGACAATCCTAGAGTGTTTACTCACATATTTACTAAATTATAGATGTTAAAGGGTTATAATATTATTAGGTCTATTGACAATAAGGATTGGAAGTTTGTCTCATTTTACCACAGAAAGCTACATGTTGACTTTAATACCTAATGATATCTAAGTCGTTTGTTATTTCATGTTGGAAAGAGTTAAAAAACGCAGATATCATCGTTTTGCAGGAGACTTGGAATAGAGGAGACATGCCCACTGGTTGTCCTTTAGGATACAGAGAAGTAATATTCCCATCAACCAAACTGAGAAGTGTAAGCCAAGGCAGAGATTCAGGAGGGATGTTGATCTGGTACAAAACGAACCTCACTCACTCAATTGAATTGCTCAAAAAAGGAGATTTCTCAATTTGGATCAAAATAAAAAAAGAGGTGGTCTCCACAGACAGAGAAATATTCATGTGTACAGCCTATATCCCCCCATCAGAGTCCCCTTACTATAATGAAAACAGCTTCTCCATCCTTGAAGATGAGATCAGCTTCTACCAGACAAAAGGAAACGTGCTGATCTGTGGTGATCTTAACGCCAGAACAGGCCCAGAATCAGATCTAATCAACGCACAAGGAGACAGACATATACCTGGCCAGATCAACATCCCCTCTTCTTTGCACAAAAACAGGAACAACTTCGACAAAACTGTCAACAGAAATGGGCAGCAACTGCTGCAGTTGTGTCGCACACTGGGTCTGTACATCGTCAATGGTCGGCTTCGAGGGGACTCCTTTGGTCTCTACACTCACAGCTCTCCTCTTGGCAACAGCACTGTGGACTACAGTATTATTATTATTACAGACCTGGAGCCTTTCAGTGTAAGAGCATTCACCGTCAGCCCCCCTCACACCCTTATCCGATCACAGCAAAATAACCCTATACATGAGGAAGACCCCAACTGACCCCCCTGTAGCAGAGCCCAGTAAACTCAACCCCTCCAAACAACCCTATAGATGGACGAGTAATAGTAAGGATGACTACCACAGAGCCATCGGTCATCCAGCAGTCCAATCCCAGTTAGATCATTTTATCACCACCTCCTATCCCCACAGCACTGACGGCCTGAACCAGGCTGTGCGGGATATTAACTCCATATTTGACAGCACAGCATTGCTATCCAATCTGAACCAATCTGAGTATCAAAGTTCAAACTCAGCTAACGAAAAGTGGTTTGACTTTGACTGCAGGTGTCTGAGAAAAACACTCCGAAAATGATCCAATGAGAAACACCGACAACCTGACAATCATGAGCTCCGCCTCCAGTACTGGGAAACATTGAAATCCTATAGAAAAACACTGAGAGCTAAAAAGGAGCAGCATGAACAGCGTCAACTTGGAGGATTTGAGGAGTCCATTGACTCAAACAATTTTTGGAAAAAATGGCATTCATTCAACAAATCAAACAAGGAAGAATTGGCCATTCAAAACGGGGAAATATGGAAGAAACATTTTGAAAATCTATACAGTGCAATCACACTGGATTCAGACCAAAATAATCTGCTCAACAAACTTGAAAACCTTGTAACAATCATTAAAGACAACCAAAATCCTTTAGATTATGAGATGAATGAAGGGGAACTGCTGGCTAAGATCCAGAACCTGAAGCCCAGGAAAGCAAGTAGCCCTGATGGCATCTTAAATGAAATGCTCCAGTTTAGCAGCCAGGAAATCAAGACTGCCATGTTAAAATTATTCAATCTCATAATTAACATTGGACATTTCAGAAACACATCCACCACAACAACAACACCATCTTCTCTTGTTTTGTAGATTTCAAGAAAGCATTTGACTCAATTTGGCATCATGGTCTGTTTCTGAAATTACTAGAAAAAGGTATTGGAGGAAAAATCTACAACATTATCAAGACAATGTATATAAATAATAAATGTGCTGTCAAAATTGGAACTAGGGAAACAGACTTCTTCCCACAACATAGAGGAGTGAAGTAGGGATGCAGTCTGAGCCCCACCCTGTTTAACATTTACATCAACGAACTGGCCAAATCCCTGGAAGAGTCAGAGATCCCTGGTCTCACCCTCTCTGACACACAAGTCAAATGTTTACTGTTTGCAGATGACCTAATACTGCTCGCTCCATCAGAGGAGGCTCTACAAAAGCAACTAGATCACCTGCAAAAGTTCTGTCAGACCTGGGCCCTGACCGTAAACCTGGAGAAGATCTGGCCATTAAAGATCTCAGAGACAAAGGCGGAAGAGCTTTCTGGACTATAAAAAAGTCTTCAAACATCGACATCCCTGTCAACATCTGGATCAAAATATTTCAATCCATAATTGAACCAATCATATTGTATGGTAGTGAAGTGTGGGGCCTGCTCATGACCCACGACTTCCAAAAATGGGACAAACACCCAATCAAAAGCTTGCACAATGAGATCTGCAAAAGCCCCCAACAACGTATGCAGAGCTGAACTGAGCCAATTTCCCCTTTTAATTCGGATCCAAAAAAGAGCAATAAAGTTCTACCAACACCTCAGAGCCAGTGAGCCCAGCTCCTACCACTACAAAGCCCTACAATGCCAAGAGGAGAGCAAAGGAGGGAGTCCCCTCAGCCAGCTGGTCCACAGGCTGAACTCCAACAGCACCGGGCACCAAGACCGCCCTCACACCATCCAGCCCCACCAAATTATAGCAAAAGAAAAAGACCATTACATCGACTATTGGACATCCACAACCAAAACCCAGAGCAAACTTCAATGCTATTTGGCCCTAAACAGACAATACTCCATGGCAGATTATCTGAGCTCTGTAACTGAGCCCAGACTGAGGAAAACGTTGACCATGTACAGACTCAGCGACCACAGTCTGGCCTTAGAGAGCGGCAGACACAGACAGACCTGGCTGTCCAGAGAGGAACGGCTGTGTCGCTTCTGTCCACACAGACAGGTGGAGACAGAGCAACACTTCCTGTTGTACTGTGACACATACACTGATCTCAGAACCCTGATATACACTAAAATCACAGGTTCAAGCCCAGACTTCCCCAAACTATCCGACCAAGAAAAACTACAACATTTACTGGGAGAAAAAAGTGGCACTGCTGTAGATGCAGCGAGATATGTGAACGCCTGCCACAGGAGAAGAGACGAGCTGCAAAACAACACCTGACAGGAACCAGACAGACAGTTAGAGAGACAGACAGATAGAGAGATATGTGAACGCCTGCCACGCCTGACATGATTTCCTCCACATGAACCAGCTGATCCTGACTGAGTTCTTACCTGCACACTGATATGCTGTTTATTATTGTTATGGTTATCATCATTATTATTATTGTTGTCGTTATTATTATTATTATTATCATCATCATTATTATTGTTGTTATTATCATCATCATCATTATTGTTACTATTTTCTGTAATTCTGTACGCTTTGGCAATATTGTGAACAACAGTCATGCCAATAAAGCTTGTTGAAATAGAAATAGAGAGAAAAAGAGAGAGAGAGAGAGAGAGAAAAAAAAAAAAAGAGAGAGAGAGAGAGAGAGAGAGAGAGAGAGAGAGAGAGAGCGAGAGAGATGTTTGAATAAAGACAGGAACCATGCACAATACTACTGGTATCAGCCACAAAATAAACTCTCTACAAACCTGTTTTAGTTTACTATAGAGGTCCATGTCTGTAATGTCCTCCAGTACAGGCCTGCATGCATGAGGTCCCTCTGCTATGCAGGTAAACAGTGTTCTCGAGAGGAAACATGGTGGGGGGCCTCCATGCACCAGGCTGACAGCAATTGCTCTGCCAGCTATGAAATATCTGTCCTCCCGCACAGCTAAAAAAAAGTTAACAATATACAAGATAAAAACAAATCAGTAGCAGCATGTGGATAAATATCTGGGGAGGCACAGCAGCAGAGTTTTTCATATTAAGAATCACTTTGATTATGATGGGATGTGATGCTGCCTGACATGGTGTCTTAACCTGAAAAACTACAATTCAGAAAACACTAGCCAAAACTCAAAACCATCAGTTGCCCCTGCACATGAGGCTGTATCAAAAGCATGTGTTAAAGAATTCAAGTGAACAAACAAATTTTGGAAAATGTAGATATACACACCAGACGAACTGAGAGCCAAGTTGAGGTGTCCCTCTGGTCCTTCAAACATGTCTGACTCTGCCAGTGTTTCCATCAGCAGACGTAGAAACTCTCGGCGAGGGCCCCCCGAGGTCCACGGACGCTTGCGTGGTTCCCCTGTCATCAGAAAACTTTACGGACATCTTCTTATTTGGGTCATAGGAGAGCTGTCTGACCCCCTTATTGCTCCACCGAGGACTGCCGAACGATTGATGTTGAACTTCAGGTTATCAATTTTGTTCACTCAATATTTGACTAATGGGGATTTATTCTTTTGGCTGCCTAAAAGTAAGAATGACAGATCAATCAGTAACTGTGCTTATATTAACAATGACATGGGTCTTTCATCTTATAGGCAAAGAGTAAGAGTGGTTCTGTCTTTAAGGGTTCACTGATCAACAGTAATGTAAATACATTCAAATTAAAGCAGAAAGTTGGCACTCATAGCTACTGTAAAAAGTGTCAATCTGAAGGCTCATAGTCTGCACAGTATTTTCTGCTTATTGTCAAACTTCCACTCTGCCAAAGCCTACAGTTCTACACTTGAAGTGAAATCTTTACTGTAGTAAGAAAAAAAACACATACGTCTGATCTTCAATACTGGCAATGATAGCACTGTAGAGGTCATCATCATTATCTTCATCTGATGCCTCATGAATGAGGTCGATGTACGTTCCATAATCGTTCTGCCATTGGCTTGGAGTCTGGTCACTTGTGGAGGGCCGCGATGAAGAAGCTTGGGATTTCTGTCCTGTGCTGCATGAAGCCTGGGCAACTGCAGTGGCTGGGGCATAGACTTGAGGTCTGGGATCCGGCCAACGATTGGGGGTCTGGTCACTTGTGGAGGGCTGTGATGAGAACATTTGGACTTCCTGTTGGGCAACTGCAGTGGCTGGGACAAACATATCCTCCTCTTCCACCTAGTCATCTTCCTCTGTACTTGAATCACTGCCTTCCTTCATCGCAGGCTGAAATAAGAAAAAAAATGAATTGTTAGCTTAACTGGTAATCACTGGTCATCATGCACCCTGCTGATAACCTTAATCTCAAAAGCTTAGATTTTGCCGTGATATATTGCAGTTGCAACCCTCAGGTGATCAAATGTTAAGTTGTCTTAAAAAAAACTTTGTTGGGAGGCAACACTAGAGACCTATCTCACAAAGCGAGATCAACCAAGTCAGGTTTCATTGCATGAGTTAACATATTGAACGGTGGCGACTGGTTAGCATTAGCTTTGGTGGGGCTACAGGCACAGAGTCTCAGCTTACACATACAGGCAGTGATGTTGTCCATCTGGCTTGCTGTACAACATGTAAATTGCCATTAACTGAGAATTTTGCATCCAGGGAACTTAGTGTGAATAAGGGCTAAATAAATAAATGTGACATGCCTGTGACTCCAACTATGCAAGTCTGCTGCACTTACTCACACAAATACAAATTAAACCAAGCAGAACAAGAAAGGACTACATTTAAACCAACTTGAATTTTAATCAGAACCACAAGTTATTCATTTTCTTCATAAGATAAGAATTGGCCTTTAAAAACAAAACAAAAAGATTTTTAAAAGGGAAATATATATATATATATATCCCTTTTAATATTAACAATTTAATAGATGTGTCAAATTGATAGTCTGACTGGGGTGTATTAAAATTTGACATGAATATGAAGCTCTACTATATTTAGTCTAATGCTACATCATAAATGTGACAGGGGCAGGTCAAGTTCTCACGCATCTGTCCTCCGCTGCTTACCTCCAGGGCCACTGACGGCCTAATATACAGCGGATCTGTCCTCCGCTGCTTATCTCCAGGGCCACTGACGGCCTGATATACAGCGGATCTGTCCTCCGCTGCTTACCTCCAGGGCCACTGACGGCCTGATATACAGCGGATCTGTCCTCCGCTGCTTACCTCCAGGGCCACTGACGGCCTGATATACAGCGGATCTGTCCTCCGCTGCTTACCTCCAGGGCCACTGACGGCCTGATATACAGCGGATCTCTTTTGAAGATCTTGTGCACCATAGAAGCGTCTAACTGCTGACCTCTGCTAAGCGTGGGTGTAACCAGTGTGTGCCCACACGGCAGAAGCATCTCCAGACTGAGAAAAACAAGAATCCATGCACACACGAACATTCAAATACTTAGATCACACCCTACTAAACAATTTTAACACAATAACTACCGTTACTTCACAATATTTAACACACAGGGAGTACTAACGTTACCCGTTCGTGGCTAACAGGTCCCGCTTACTCTTTAGCTGCCAGTATTAACGTTAGCTAGTTAACGTAAGGTTTGCTTCATTTAGCTGACTAGCTGTCTTATTTCAGCTCAACTACGAAACGTTAGCTTTATCGAGCTAACTCCGCTAGCATGCTAACATGACATACCTCGCTCCAGAAGGAATCTTCCCGTCAAACGCCTGACGCAGATTGAGTAGCAGGGTCGTGTGGTCCCATCTTTTATCCACCTCCAGTGCACTCACGATGTGGCCCTTTTCATATAACATGGCCTTCTTTTGTTGCTTTGTGACGGTTTTGTCCCGGGGGCTGCAGAGCAATATTACGTCCTTAAAAAATGCTGTTTCACGGCGGGGCGATAGTTTTGGTCTGGAAAGTGGGCAAAATTAATAGGCGTCATTTATTTATGTTTAAATGAGGCCCAGGAAATAATAAAGCAAAATCATTCGCTTGTCACCCACCTTCTCTTTGCCTTTGGCCCGCCCCAGTTGCTGAATCGCCTGGCTTGGAAGCGCGGTGTCTGCTCCTGTGGGGCCACGGCGGGAGGGGGGGTGTCGCTCCTCATATTAACATTTAGGCATTGGTTTGGCCTAAACAACACGCTTATCTCATTATTCTCAATGTTGACGGGATTTCTCGTGTTTACAGAGGCTCCTTGGTTCACAAGACAATTAATGAGTTCTGGTGAACCGAGAAGCCTCCTCAAAACACCGATAGCCTCCTCCGAGTTGTTGCCCGCCATCGCTACTGTCCAAGTTTTTTTTCTCCAACGAACTTGATGGTCCGGGTTGTCCGCGGTCAAAGGCCACTACTTCCTGTCCTAATTTTCCAAAATAAAATAACGGCGAATGATAAATAAGATTTATGAGCAGGTGATGTGCCTTGTAGTGACAGGTTATGGATATAGGCAACCATATGCACGATGAATCACGTGCTCACAGATTAACGAAATAATAATAATAATAATATTTAGTTCGACATCCCTGAACCTATGGAGAGAGAAATAGCTGTCGGCGGTGCCTTCCGGTTACATTGAAACAACTTCCGGGCGCACTGACGTTTTACACCATAGACATATAAACATAGACATATAAAGAGTAGATGCCGCATCGAACGTTGGGCCGCGAGAAATGCGGCCGCCATCTTGGACCGGTCATTCTCCCAGATCAGTTCTATGAGTGACTAGTTGAGCCTCTGAGTTGAGCAGCAGAAGGAACAAGATGCCAGAGCACTGTGCAGCGTATTCCTGCTCTAATCTAATATTACAATATTACAATTCATAAGCAGTACGGTACAGTACAATTTTAAACAATTATACATAAATCCATGCATTTTTGAATGTTATAGTGAGTCCCTCAGGCTGTGGCAGGTAGATACATATTTAGCTGCCAGAGGAGCTGCTGTCCCTTATTTTATTATTATTATCTTGTCACAGTAGAGGCGTGGAGATTAGTCTCTGTGGGAATGTTAGTTAATTCACCCCCCGGCCAGATGTGTGTGTGCAAGCCTGTGTTGATATGAAAGGAGAAGCAGGGAGGAGAGGGGTTGTCGTACATGTGGTCTAGTGTAAATGGATTGCACATTTCCAGCATTAGGTCAGCGGAGGATGTGCTGTGGTTTCATGAGAGGAAGACACTTCAGAGACAGTAAATCTCAGGTCACCTCAGATATTCTCAGTTTTGTTTTTTTAAATATTGAACATGACATTGAGATGAATTATGAGATAATTTTTCATGTCATGTCACTTTTTTTTTTAAAGTTTAGACTATCAAAGGAGAAGTGGCAGAATCTGATCAATATCCTTTGCTGTTAAACTGTTTCATCAAACAGGAGCAACATGATTTGGGGTTTATTATAAAGAATGAATTAGAGATTTACGAGGCAAGCGTGAACATGTATTTCCACTCTGTGCCCGATATTCTCACAGCTGAACTAAATGTCCCATACATTTTTACTTGGTTCTCCACCTCTCCACTTAAACCAGGACGAACGTCACATGTTTGTAAAGCAGAACTGATGAGTCCAGGCTTTTTTAGTTCAGTTGTACCACAGAAGTTGAAACAGTCTGAAAAGAAAAAATCATACATTTATTTAACTAAGGAGAAATCTTACATCGTTTGTATAATTTAAAATGGATATTACTGAACTATGCCCCGTGTTTTTGTTTGCACATTAAATACAATTACTACATAATTAAAATATGTAATAAAGAAGACATTCACATAATTAGACCTTGCCTAAAAACAAAGGACACAGTCATTTTAGATACTATACAAAGTACTCCTACAACATCACAAAATTATCAATTAGAGCTACACTCTCATTGGTAATTGTGCAAGAACAAAACAGTGTGAAAATGATCGATTTAACAAAATGTTATATATATTTTTATACCACACACACTCGCTCAAATGTGGACCCTCCCTCTCCTCTCCACTACCACGACTATTCGACTGGCAGAGCACGGATCATTTCTGAATATTCATAAACATATAGGGTTCGGCTCTTGTTTTTTTTTTAGTGCTTTAAATGGAAGTGTGTCTGTTTGACTTGTATTTAGATGTGTCCAAAATGTCATCTCTCTCTCTGACCTAATTGTATTGATACTCTTGATTTATATGTATTTTAATTTTCTCTGAGTGTGTGTGTGTGTGCGTGCGTGTGTTTGTGTGTGTGTGTGTGTGTGTGTGTGAGAGAGAGAGAGAGAGAAAGAGAGAGAGAGTGAGTGAGAGAGAGATTTATGTATTCATGTATGAAATATAGCCTATTAATCCTCTATAAATGATTTCTATTGTTGTGTTTATATTTATAGTGTTTGTAAAACACCTATCATACATCACATATATCATATATCATAATATTCTATTACTGTTAATCCCGCTATGAATATTAAAATACGCTGAACCGTGTCCTGTCCTTACACTGAGTGGAGCGGGCGACCGGGCCAAGATGGCGGCCCCACCGCTCGTCAGTGCCAATAGGCCCAACGTTCGATGAGGCGTCTACTCTTTATGTCTATGTTTTACACGCACACTCAGATACTCGGACACACACACACACACAGTTAGCCTTCATCCCGCTGTGTGAGAAGTTGGTAGGGTGTGGACATTTCCAGTGTGTTTGTGCACATTGTCAGTGTGTGTGCAAGTATTTCAATGTATGCATATTGTCAACGTGTGTGTGTACGTTTTCAGTGTGTATGTGCACATTGTCAGTGTGTGTGGGTACGTTTTCAGTGTGTATGCAAGTTTTCAGTGTGTATGTGCACATTGTCAGTGTGTCTGTGTACATTTTCAGTGTGTAAGTGCATGTATTTCAGTGTGTGTGTGTGCACATATTTCAATGTTTTCACCCCAAACGGCCCCCCATAGCCTCCCATATTTTTTTGTACTTGTAAGTTTGTACTCACTTATTATCCGCCCCCCCCCCTTTCTCTCTCTCTCTCTCTCTCTCTCTCACTCTCACACTCACACTCACACTCACACTCACACTCACACTCACACTCACACTCACACTCACACTCACACACACACACACACACACACACACACACACACACACACACTGTTTTAACTTTGGTCTGTACTCACTTATTAACAGCAGAGTTCTGTAAACATGGGTTCTTTCAGACCTGCTGCTTGGTAGAATGGGACTCATGTTGCATCTCTGACTGGAGATTGTTTTCTTTTTCTTTTTTAACTGAGTGTCTGACTCATAAAGGTAGTTGTGGTATAAATATGACAAATTAATTAAGCTGCACCCCCCCCCCCCCAACACACACACACACAGACTCACACACATAAAAAAGAAAAATCAAAATCCCACTGAGCCTTAAAAAAATGAAAAGTTAAAAATAAAAAGTTATGTTGAGTATGAAAGCTCAGCTCTGTTCATTACATTCATGTGTTGTATTCATTGTTGTAAACTTGTGTAAATAGTTTGTTTGCTGTTGTGATCAACACCATTGATCTGAAGCTCAATGCTGATGCTGTCCTGGAAATAGTTTTCTAATCAGCAATGCTTAAAATAGCATACTGGTTAAAGCCCTGGCCATTTCAAGACAACACGACCAACTTCCGGATTGAGTCCCACCCACTCTGGCTGGTGTCTCCAGAGCCTAGTGATCTCTATCCAGCCCTGAGCCTGGAAGCTGCAATTGCCCTCACATCTCCTGTTCAGACTGCTGATGTGGAGAGGCTGTTTATGGCCTAAGATTGTAGGTAATGTCTAAACATCCACTGTTCATTTTAGTATAATATGTATTCAGTTTTATTGCATTAATTATTTTTTTTAAAAGGTGAAGGCACCCTTGCGCAACTGAATCAAGGGGAGGCACCTTGCTGTGTGTTGCAAGGTATCCATTGATGGACCAGACCAGGATGCATTTAACTACAAGGAGTGCCTGAGGAGGTTCTACAAGAAAAAGAGTAGATGTGTGAAGTGTTCAACAGCAGGCTGTGTACTGTGCTGTTAGCTTTGAGAGCTACCTAGTTAGGTTATGTCCACCTTTTGTTTTCAAAAGTCAACCTGGTGTAATGTGCTAGCCCTTTGTGTCATCTTAAAAAAGTCTCCTGTGTTTATACCTTTCCTAGCTTGTTTATCTAGATGCATTTTGTACAGTCTCTGTACAACAAAATGGATGAACTAACAGCACTAACGCGGAACCACCCTGAGCGCTGTTTTGAATATCACTCATACAGGAGCAGTAACCGTACAAGTTATGGAAACAAACTTTCAGGTGAGGTATAGACTGGTGCCCCCACAGAACACTCCAAAATTGACACATGTCCACCTCAAGGTGGCGCTATGATCATGGAAAAGGCTTTTTGTCCTCTAACTTCCACATGGTATACTGCAAATATACACTGTAACGCAAAATTAAGTAATGATGTCAACAAATGCAAAATCTACTTTTTCCATTACCAACACTTTTGTGTTCAAACTACTATCTACTAACACTCAAGCTGCAACTTGCGTCATGCCTGTGGACCTGCGTGTTATACCTAATTAATTTAAAGTTTGCTGAAATAAAAGGCTACTGCATAATCTGTGCTTTTAAGCACGATCCATTAGTGCTCGAATAAGTCTAAGTCTAGAGTCGACAATATGTGTGTTTCCATCAGGGTAAAATGTGGCCGCTCTGAAAGTTTCAGGCCACGTATGTGTACGCGTGTGTGCATGTGTTTTTATGTGTAAATGGGAGAGGGAGAGGGAGAGAGAGAGAGAGAGAGAGAGAGAGGGGGGGGCTTACAGCTAGGGCTTACGAGCCCTTAGCGATGTTATTTTTAAAGCTGATTTTGTTATGATAATGATGCTGCTATAGGCCTAGTCTGCGGGGGGATAATACTGTTCCTGATACTCTGAGCTTCTCTCCTCTCTGTTTGTATCATCCATGTCTCATCAATACATGTTACTAATTCAACTTCTTCTCCGGGGTTGTTTGGGCTTTGTCGTCTCTCAGGTCTCTGCTGCCGTGGTCTTGCATGACGCTTCCTGCTACTGACATTACTATTACTCATATATACTATCACTAGTTTATAAATTAGAACATTTGTAGCCATAAAAACATCAGTAATATATCTCACTGTATCACAGCTATCGCTGATCATATTTACCACCATAATTATTATCATTATCATATTTTATCACCTTCTTGTTTCTACTATTCTGTTGTATTAACTGCCATAACATATAAGTCATATTCACAGATATCATTATAGTTACTTTTGTGGTTGCTTTCATCTCTGGGACTGTCTCTCTGTCTGTCTTTGTCTCTCTCTGTCCATCTGTCCGTCTTTTCTCTCTTTCTTTCTCCTTTTCTTCCTCTCTCAATTTCCATGATGCTAAACTGCTCCAGAACGCAGTGTGAAAAGAAAAGAAAAAAAGAATGCCTTTATTCATCTTGCAAGGGGAAATTCGATTTTTCACTATGTTATTATATTATTCACGTTACACACACACAGGCCCGAAATACACACACGCACAAACAGGACCTATGTACATGCAATTAATGGAGAGATGTCAGAGCGAGGGGGCTGCCAATGGCTCAGCGCCCCGGGCAGATGGGGGTTCGGTGCCTTTCTCAACAACACCTCAGCAGTGCCCAGGAGATGGACTGGCACCTCTCCAGCCCACACTCCATTCATTACCCACCCAGGGACTCGAACTGGCGGTTTCCAGTCGAGTCACCACTGGACTGAGCTACTGCCGCCCTAAACAGTGACTAGAACACAGTAACTGAATACAACAAGGAGATTTTATTGACATCACATAACTGAAGGATAAACACAGGGTGAGAGTTAATTGGAAATGCAGCAGTTCATTTTGTCTTAGTGCAAACTGAAGTTACCAGTGTTTTTATGAGTGCACTTTCCATTGATTAGAGCAGCCTTGGAGCTACAGTCGGGCACACTCATCTCGCTCATGCACATTCCTTTGAAAGGAAAGCAGATGATTCATTCAGCCTTTTTCAAAAGCCAGCATCAGACAGAAACAGCACACTGAAAACGTTCTTATTAAAGTAAGTGATTTATGAATGACTACACATAAGCAAGGGTGAATCAAGCACCTACAAATGTCAAGGACTCCCACTCATGTGAATGAAGAGAGTTTTGTGTAGGCGTTAAAACAAAAGAGACTGAAGACACTAGAAAGAAGTACAGTCACATTCTCTATCAGTGTCTCTCAGAACTTTTTTTTTTATTTCCCATGCATAGTTTGGACAAGAGTGTAATGGAACTGAAATTAAAAAATATGAAAATAAAAGTTTTGACATTCATTGTGATTTTCCCCATTATGGACATCAAAGGAATCATTAATAAAACATCTTTACAACTAAAAAAAAATAAAGGGTTTATGCAAGGTTTAAAATCTTTCAGAAAGTCCTTCAAGGTGACACTCTGGACGGGGAAAACTTCTGTATAACATAAATACATTACAAAAAAAGGCCCTAAAACTAAAACATTTAGCACATTTTATACAACACAGTGCAATTAAAAGGGGGTAAGTTAAAAAAATGATTTCCATCCAGCACTTAGTTACTCAATTTGCGACTTTGACGTGACTGACTTTCTTCTGTTCTTTCTCTCTCTTTTTAAACTGAGAGAGAAAGAACAGCACAATTGTAAACACTTAGTAGTACGATGTATCTGGTACAGTGCTGCTCCAAACCACAACAGAGAAGAAAATCAACCAGGATTTCTGAATTATATTTTTTAAAAATCCTACATTTTTACATTTGGTTTCCTGTTTTGGGAAAAAAACAGATGGGCTGAACATTAATCGCTAAATGAGGACATCAAATTGCAACATTATACGGTGATATGTCAGCGCTGACAAGTGAGTGAAGACTTTGATCAGGTGTTTGTGTACAACTAAATAAACAGGTCAGTGGTAGCCAACTAAGGTCCAGATCTGTCCCGTGTTAGTGGGTTTACAGTTTGACTGACATTAGCCTTTTAGCAAATATGTTTACTAACTGGTTTATGTGCTGCCCTGCTGACCAGAAGAATCCCTTCAGAATGGGAGGATTGGCCTCAAAACTTGCAATGAAACTGCTATTAACCAATCCAATTTTCCTACTCCAGTGCTCGTGTATCATAAAGCTGAGCATATGCTTAGTAAAATCCCAGCTAATCATCATTTTTAGAATTTGGGGGAGAAAAAAACAACCACATTTGTAACAAAATTCAGCATCGGATTGCAATATTAGCAGCTTCAATTAAAAATTGAGTCTGGGCCTTCAAAAAGTTAAGATGTACATATGTTTGCATTAATGCAAAAATAATAGCATATTAGAGTTCTGACTAACACTATTGCAACTGCAACAGCAGCATGAGAACATGGACTAAACTGTGTGAGTATGTGAGCATGAGTGAGAGAGCAATAAAGTGAGTGAGGGAAAGTAGTCTCATAAACACACCATGGGCTACAATAAGTGGTTATCACATATGTTTTTACTCTACTATGCGAGGCGTTGTACTAAAATGTGACTATTGTCTGCTATAACTTCATTGCCGGGAAGAAAAACAATAATTTAAAAGAAAATGAATACCTTTTAAGATGTGTATTAGACATCGAAGCATTTTTTTGTTTGGTGTATCCCTTAGTATACATATGAAATTGCAGTGTGCAACAAATAATGTAAAGTTAGTATCCCTAATGGTCATACTTTGAATGATGTGGAGGCTGGTAACTAAATATAGACTTTTGATTGAAAATTTGTATTTTGTAGCCCTAAAATCTGAGAGGCTACATCATTCTTACCAAACTATCCACACAACAGTATCAGAAGAGACTTTCTCATGAGAAAAGGTGTAAGTGACAAAACTGTTCTGATCAAATTGTGTTTCTCATTGGTATAATACGAGAAGGGGTAAAAATAACAGCATTGGTTTGTTAGACCTCACCATCAATTAAAGACTACATAAACGGAACACCAAATGTAAATGCGATAAAGTTCAGTGGGATCCCAGTGATTACTGTGAGACGATATTACATATCTACACTTAGAAAATAGACTTCAACATACCCAAATCCAAACAGTTCCTTCCAACAGTATGAAAAATATACAAATAAAAAATACGAGTACTCTCAGACACCAGGTAGGTAGTTTTCTGTTGACATGGAATCAGTGAGGACTAAAAGATAAATATTTCACATTTTCTTCTATCTTGCATTGTAAAGAGAAAATAAAAACATTGTGTGTATGAAAGAAAAGAAAAACTGTCCATTTTGAAATATTATCCTTCAGTAATTAGTAACATTGTGATACCACATATTTGTTTTTCAGCTAAAAAACGATTTAGCTTTTCTAGTAAGCAAAAAAGAGCCAGTGTTGAAACCAAAAGCATTATAGAATTATTTTTTTCAGACATCATACACTATGCACAGATAATAAAAACATTAACAATGATCAAGTCTTTTCCACACAAGAGGAATGACTCCTCTATTTAGGTCTGGAACATTAAGAGCTCAGGAGAAGACTGGCGATTCATCATAATCAGCATCATCATTACTGTATCATCATCAGTCAGAAATGCCCCTAACTGTCACAATCGAATTACTGACAGAAAAGAGGCTGTTTACATAAAAGTTTTTTAACGTCCCATAATGCAACATACTGTGAGGCCTGGGAGTGGTAGGAGTTGAATTGGTGACGGGGTACGAAGACATGAAGAAGTGATCTAGGTGATGAGGGCACACCAGTGTGTGCAGGTAGCATCTGCCTCAGCTCTTAGTGTACTAAAACTTTGACCCACCGGTGGAGAAATATCAGTTCATGTATGTTCATAACACCACCTGCAAATTTGACTCTGGAGCAGTTTGGCATCAGGCCCTGCTAGCCGAGTAACAGTCATTCATTGTCATTCATGGTCATGCCAGCTGAGCGCCATTTTGACACCCATGTGGGATGACTGGCAGAATAGGAGGGACATCTGAGCTTCTTGGAACCGACCTAGTGAGGGAAAGCCTCCACTCCACAGATAAAGGAAGGGAAAGAAGAAGTGTAATACTCATCTCACTTGACATGTTCGGCACTATGGGAAGAGCAGTAGTATTTCTTATGAGCTATAAATGTGGAGAGGCTGCTGAACTTGATGTTGCAGAGTCGACAGAAGCGGGAGTTACCGTTCAGGACAGGGGAGATCACATTGGTTTTGGGGCCAGGGATGGGGGCAGACTGGGGTGTGGGGACGGTGTGGGAGGCTCCGGTCGGGATAGCCTTTTCTGGAAGGTGGGATGGCCCCACCTTCTCCCTCAGGACCTCAGGCACAGGTGACAGAGTCAGAGAGGGAACCCTTGGGGGAGACATGGGCAGAGGTGAACCGGCTGAAGGTGATCCACCCCCAGCTGAAGGGCTGCCATTTACCAGTGGGGAGATGGGAGAAGTTGTACCACTCCTTGCCTGCCCGTTTATGCTGTCTCTGTGAACTCGAGAGACCAGTCTAGGTTGGCTGGTCTGGGTGGTAGATGTGGTTGCAGCAGCACCATCCCTGGGACTAAGGCTGGGGCTGCGGCTCACTGCACTGCCTGGCTGAGGTGGCTGAATGGTTACAACCAGGCCATGTGTAGTTTTGAAGTGCTCCATCAGGTCACAGGTTATCATCCTGTTAGGGCAGTATGGGCAGACCACCCGAGAAGAATTGGAAGCTACGCCTTTAGCTCCCGCTCCTGGGGTGGCTGCAAGTGTGGTGGTCACATTGGGAGGAGATGTGGCATCAGAGGCTGGTAAGGCAGAAGGGTGAGGACTTGATGATGTGCCTTGAGCCTGGGCAACCCATTCAGCGGGCAGAGCCTTAGCCTCCATAGGGTGCAGAAGATCCGGGCGCTCCTGCTGAGGCCTGCTTTTGGGAGAGGTAGAGGCTGATCTCTTGAGCCTGTGAAGCTGCTCCAAGGTGTGGGGCTGGAGGGTGGTGGCAGGACAATAGTAGGTTTTATGGGCCAGGTAGTTTTCAATGCTGTTAAAGCTGATACTGCAGGCGGTGCACTTGTGGTAGTCAGTAAGAGGCAGTGCAGGGAGAATATTGCTACTGCTGTTCCGTGGACCCTCTCTTAGACGGGGCCTCTTGCTGAGGTCAATTGGGCCATCTCCTTCAGGACTGGAGCTGCCTGTCCCACTGGGAGAAACTTCTTGCTTCACTGCCAAGCCCAGGACAGAGGGAGATGGTGCAGAGGCAGCAGCAGTGGCAGCAGCAGCCGCAGCAGCAGCAGCAGCAGCATTGGCTAAGGCTTCAGTTCTGGCCATGTGAATCTCATACATCTTCTTCCTCTTGCGTGTGCGGATGGGCTGGGGAAGGAAGGTTGCTGCAGTGGTTGCCTTGGCCATGTGTACGGCTCGATGATTTGATGGGTCATGGCGTGACGCGCAGTAGAAGCGTTTATGAACAGTGTAGTTTTCATGACGACTGAAGCGGATGTTGCAGGCAACGCAGAAGGTTCTATTGGGATCATCTTCCTGGTCCTCTGCACAGCCACTACCAGGACTCTGGCTGCCTTCACTTGCTCTTCCTCCTCCACCTCCTGCTCCCACACTTTCACCTCCACCTTCCCCTTCGGAAGAGGATGAGATTCCCTCTCTCCCCACAGGTGTTTCTGTCTTTACTTCAACCAATCTCCTGGATTCTGATGCTCCAATTCCTGCAGGAGGATCAGAGTCAGTTGGAGAAGCAGAGGCTGCTCTACTTGTTGCTCCACCCTGAGGAGATGTGGATGAGCCATGCGCCCCACTGGAAGGCATCGTAGCTGGGGCTGAATCCCTTGTTGATCCAGGGCCTGAAGCTGGGGTTGCACCATCTCCGTGGTGCCTACTGGAGCAGTACAACCTCTTATGTGCATAGAAGTTGTTGATGTTGTTGAAGGTGATGTCGCACTCAAAGCAGGTGGCTCCTTTGTGAGGAGGAGTGGCTGCAGCAGCTGTAGGTGCAGTCGGTCCAGAGGGGAAGAAGGCCGCTGGGTTGTTCTGAGGAATTGTCTGGCCCTGTTTCAGACGGCTGTGGACCATCTCTGACATTTTAGCCAGTATCTCTGAGGCCTGAGGTAAAATGGCTGCCTCGGGATTAAACATGTATTGAGGCAAGAACATTGCTCCTCCAGGAAGAACTGACGTTGTACCTCCCACATGTGCAGGGCTGGAACCAGGGGTGGGACTAGTTGGTTCTGCCTTCACAGTTGCAATGGCTGGACTCTTGGGAGAAGTCGATGTCTGCAAGGAGGATGTCACAATTTGCTCCTCCTTTGTCTTCCTTCTTGCTTCTTGATTTCCCACCTCTCCCCCAAGCTCCTCTTCCTCTTCATCCTCCTTAATCTCCATTTGCTGATCTTCTGTCTCTGAGTCCGAATGAGGCTCCTCTTTGATTTTGAGGTCAATGGTTTGGGTATCAGGAGGACTGTAGTCTCGAGGCGTGGCTGAGCTGCCGTTTGCACCAGGGCTGGATGAGTCTGGCATAGGGACACAGGCTACAGGCTCTCTCTCCTGGGGAGACGGCTGGAGCTGGGGGTTGTCAACTGTTGATGGAGTACTTTGGCGAGGAGTGGGGCTCCTTTCGGCCGGGACCCTAACTTCTAGGTGGGTTCGTACATGCTGCTGAAGCTGGGCAGGGGAGTCAGAGTTGTGGCCACATACTTGACACTTTAGCACCACACCAGAGTCTCCTGGACTGAGACCTGAAGAAGAGAGTCAAAATTAGTGAACTACAATGGTAGCTTACATTTTAATGGATTTAGAATGACAAGATTCGAAACAATGAGTCTGGTCTAGAATCAAATTGATCCACAGACTTGAAGGTCAGCCGTCGCAATCATGATATGACTTACCAGTGGACAGGGGCAGCTTGGGAAGGCCTGGCCCAGGGGAGTACACCTCACTGTGAGATCCAGGCTGGCAAACCATGTGGCTGGTGACCAGATGGCTGTAGAGGATGTCTCTTGTTGTAGAGACAAAGCCACAGCCATGACACACTCCATTCAGTGTATCTGTGTGGACCTTAAGATGGCGCTCACAGTTTGCTTTTGTGGTAAAGGCTGAAAGACAGATGAGACAGACAAATGGACGCTCACCTGTGGAAGGACAGAGAGGGACATTAAGTTAGTTAGTTATCTACCACAAGACTTAATGAACTGGTTCATGAAGGCAAACTGGTCAAGTATCCACGAGTTCAATGTTCAATGTTCTGACCCTTTGTCAATTTGGCGTACATATATAGTAAGTCCTGCTCTCACCACTGTGTGTACGCATGTGGATTTCCAGTGAACTGGCACTAGGGCAGCTCTTGTTGCACTGCGGAAAAGGGCAGATGCGTTCATTGGGGTAAGACTCCTTGGGTTTGTCTTGTGTTGGGGAGGAGGCTGCAGCAGGCTGCTTCTGACGGCTAGCGCAGTAGTACATAAGGTGGGCCTGAAGGTTTCTCTCACTGCGATACCAGATTCCACAGTCCTTGCACGGGAAAATGTCCTCTGAAAGACAGCAGAACGTACATATAGAGTTAGTTGACTGAATAGAAATACAAATCTGTAGGTTTTTTTGAACAACTTTATGAAAAGCACGATTGATCCAATACTGAACTGTTTTGGAATATGTGGATGTTCACCTTCAAGTACCTCAAGTGCTAAATTTGGGTGTAATTTTAATCTACCAGTCTTTAACTATACCCTTAATATGGAGATGTTAATATACCTAAAGTATGTATTTATTACAGAAACCATTTTTCAGAAGTCAAACTATAGCTCTAATACATTGAGCAAGCACTTATGTTGCCATGCACAAGCTTGGACGTGTGTGTGCGCGCGCACAGTCACACTCACACACATTCCATTGCTACAAGTATCCAAGGCAACAGAAAACTAAGGCCATGAGACCAATAATTATCATGTCTTATCATCTCGGTTATTTTTAATAACATCAAAATGTTTTTCTACAATGTTACCAGATCTAGGAATGTGTAATATTCTAGTGTTATTACCAATGGTCATAGAAAATGTGTTTGTGTTCAGACATCAGCTACAGAAATCAGTAAAGCCCATGGCCCGTAGTCACTTTATTGAGCACCACTGGCACGAGAGTCATAAAGCTGCAGTGCCATCTTGTGGCTGACAAGATCATTGCAACTGTAATAAACATGTTAAATTACAGTATATTATAATGGCCTGCAAGCACCATTGTATATTGCAGTGATCAGAATAACAATGCCTGGATAAAATATGTAAAGGCTAATGAAGACAAAATATGTATAGAAAAAAAAGATACTGTATTGGATGTAATACTAGACCTGGGGCCTGACATTTTCCCTATTATTCTCATTACACTTGACACACCATGTCACCACATTTCAGTCATAATTTGGGAAGGTTATCTTTAGAGATTGATTAATAAGCTACTACTCCATATCCATAACTGTTGAATCAAAATTCTTATAAGTTAATTTTCATTACGCAGTAATTGCTTAAAAAAAAGGATTAAGTGCAAACATGATTAAAATTTTATATTTTAGAAACAACTTAATATTGTTTCTAGACCAGACACAGTATGTAAGTAAGATTGCAGCAGCAAAGTCAAGTAAGATATTGAGTTTATATAGTGCTGTATAAACTCAATAATATCTCACTGAAACCTATCTCATATATCAGTAGAATAAATCATATTCCTGAAATCACAATACAAAAGTTTTCAAAGAATGAAGAACACATATATAAGTCAGTATCTGTCCTCTGTCCTCCCTCTGATGTGAATCAGGTCAAGTGATATGGAGAGAAACTCCAGCTGCAGTGTTGAACTGATTCCCCACTGAGAGTCTTCTCATAATCCTGTCCTCTGGTGCACTTGCACGTGGACGATCGGCCTTTTTGAGGGACTTAAATGAATCTGTGTCCTTGTAAAGTTTCAATCTTCTTGAAATCACAGACTGTGAACGCCCAACCTCTCTCTGATGGCTGAGAGGGTCATCCCTTTGGCCTTCATCTGGACAACCTGCTGTCTCAGGGTTTCAGTCTCCTTAGAGCAGCTGCCATCTTACAACGTAACCAGGAGAGCTGCAGATGAACAGGGTGTGTCCAACAATGAAGTCAACTGTCACCAGGTACAGATTAACACCAATAACTGGGAGGATCTGAAAGGGTTCTCTCATTTTGATCACTTTTTCACTAAATTAAGGTTTTTGTTGAAGTGCCTTGGTTATTTAAAAAACATCCTAGTACAGCAGAGGTATAGACACCGTGGATATTCTATCACATTATGAACAATAAAGGATAACAACATTTCAGAATAAATCAAGTAATGATTACTTGTTATCTAATTTTGAGTGTATATTAAATAGAAAATGCATATCCTGTGGAAAATGCGTGAAAATGCTGAGCCGAATTGCTAAAGCTAAACTGTAAGTAGTAGTAGTAAGCAATTTCTAGTAAATTTAAGCTTTCTTTCTCTTTCTTTTCTTTCTATTTGTGATGTATCTCGGTAATGGAAGGTCGAAGACACCACCAGAGGTGACACCGTTGGAGAGCCTGTACATGAAAACATATCCAAGGGATCCATTTCATCTGCGGAGTGTGGCCACTCGTGCTGACCGACTGAAAGTACAGAAATAAAAAGATTGTTCACCAGTCTAAAATCTGGAGTCCCCATCTCTGCTGGACGGACAGCTAGAAATGCTCTACAGTGACACTAGCGTCTGGCCGACCTGATCGCTCTTCCTGCAAAACAGGGAGGAAATGGGCAGAGAGAAGAGTGCCAGGGGGATTTGAATGGGACTTGATGTATCGATACTTGCGGCCAAAAAAATTAATTCATTCATCGATAAAATCCTACCTAACTTTGACCTATAAATTGTGTAAGAGAAGTAAAAACTGTGGGAGCGTGAGAGCAAGTTACAGAGAAGAATTTAAGAAGAATCTATCTCTCCTCTGCACTCTGGCTGTGCCATCAGCCACTCTAACCAAACCAATAAACAGTGATTAAACCAAAACTATAAAAAATATCAAACTGAAAAGTTATACTAAGTTGAAGTTTTTTTTTCTTCAATATTTTAAAGTTTGAATGACGTCTGCTATTTGCAGAGTACTCCACTGAGCTTGTGTAAAACACAGCAGGGGTTGATGATAGCAGGTAGAAATATCGTGTTCTACAAACGCCTGTTGAACAGGTGCATTCATAAAGTAGGATGTTGACTTTACGTGTGCCTGTTTTATTGCACTTAATTATAGAGGGCAGTGTCTCATTCCGATGTCAATGATGTCAATTGGGTAGCACACTTCATGGGGGCCTAGTAAACATCTGGGGAGACTGCGCAGACTGGTGTCCTGTCCAGGGTGGACCCCGCCTCACGCGCAATGTCCCTATCGGGGTTGCAGGGGGGCTGGAGCCGATCCAGCGGACATTGGGCGTGAGGCGGGGTCCACCCTGGACAGGACACCAGTCTACCACAGGGCTTGCAAACAAATACATACTCTAAAAAAAAACTTCTTCTTTCCATTGCTACTATATTGATGGAGTTTCGAGTACCACCATACGACTTTGTACCATAAAGACTATTAAAATGTAAATAAGCGAATATACTGCCAAGAACAACAACAACAAAAACACATTTCCTGCCTTAAGTGTAACACTCACTATTAACAACGGCAGTAGCCAAAATGGCGGCCATGCCAGCTTGCTGTGGGAGGAGCTGGATGTCAGAGCGCAGTGCCGGAGAGTAAAGCGGCTCCTCCTTCACCACAGGCTGTTTCTCGGCGACGAGGCTGAGTGGAGGAGAGAGCTGGGCCAGTGGGGACGAGAAGGCTGGAGGAGGAGACAGGGAAGCCAGGAGCCTTTCACCAGCCGTAAGCGCTGTGGTCACCTTACAGAACAACTCTGCACCTAAATAAACACACGATAAAAAAATTTCACTGGAAACTCAAACTCAACAGGAAACTGACAAGGCACAACCCTAGTTTGGGAAGATATGGTAACAAACTTTTTGTTTTCATTCCAATTTATATACCAACTTGATTCTAGTTTGGGGTGGTGGATGGCTTGAGATTTTTTTTGAGACATTTTGACTTGTAACAGGAAATGCAAAGGTGTTTCTAATATCATTGATAATGGCTCCATTACATTTAAGTGTCCCAGTAAGTTCACAATAGCAAAGCCATGGAACTGACACACCTGAGTAGAATGAACCTATCATTAGTGATTAGTTACCCCTGTGCTTTATAGCTATGTGATTTATAGTTGTTGACAAATATATAAATGAACCTACTGTATATCTACATTTAAATACATTGTAGTGTGTTAAGGTTTATTGAATATATTTACTTTACTGCTTATAAATGCAGAATAGGGGAAAACGGAAAACTGAAAGAGGAACACTTTCCCAAACTCAAGCTCAATGATTTTGAGTAAGGCACTGACTCCTCCTGAGCTAGTCGCTCCGAGGCTACCAGCTTTATACTGGGCACTGGGAATGCTGATGCATAAATGAATTAAATGGTGTCAGCACACATTATGGCTGGTTTAAAAAGAATATACTGTACATAACAAAGAGCCATATTCAGTTGGACATTAAATTTGGGGATGTTCACTGGTGTCACAGAAAAACTTACCTTGACTATAGATGGCACAGTTAGCAGCTGAGACATCAGAGGTCAGAGGGAGCAGGCTAATCCAACACTGTGGCTCTTCACACACCAGAGTCAACCTAGAGTTCTGCACACAAACACACAAATAATGAAGTGTATCCTCATACAAATAATTATAACACAGTGCTAGTAAAGGGCTACTGCTTGGTTTAAACAAAAACACTTGCATTGTCAATTCGTTTTTAATGAAATTTTTTCTAGTACTAGCAATACAGTGCATACTGTACTGCTGGAATATTATATGTCAGTTGGTCCACATTCTCTTGTGCCTCCCTTTTTCGAAGGAAACATCAAATGAAATGAGAGAGATACTCTTAAAATAAATACAATTGTCACTTTCAAGTGTCCATTCTCTTCTACAGCTGGGCTGCTGTATAGTATGCAGGCCATGAGATAATCACAAAAATCCCAGCATTAATTGCTGTCAATTGGAAATACAGAGTCGCGCAGTACTGTCCAGTGTGTGGCCAGTTGTAAACACCCGTTTATAAAAAGAACGCCAGAGAGCAGAGGATGATTACAACTGAAGAAGGAAATGAGGAAATGAGCGGAGCATGGGCTGAACAAAGCCGCATAGAAAATAAAAGAGAATGGAATTAAAAAAAGGAATAAAAGACGAAGAGAGACTTGGAGAGAGTGGGAGAAGAAAAGGAGGAGAAAGAAGATCAGATGAGGTCGACAGACTGCTATTCAGACAGATGCCATAATTAGATCTACAGTGAATACACTAGACAAAGAATGGAGAGTCAACATCCAGTGTCTGCATGTGTAGAGGTATGAGAGACAGAGACAGGGGTGGAGGTAGGAAACACACACACACACACACGCACACGCACACTTTTTTTTCCAGTAGCACACTCACCCCATAGCAAATGGTTTTAAGTCAAAATTGTGTAAAACTTTAATTCAGTCAGGACCACTTTGTCAAAAATAATGTTTATTTTTTTGCACAAGTTTTATTTGGTGGTATGGTACTGTTCTAGGACCCCCTGCTCTTCCGCGTGCTTGAAAGCCTGAGGCAGGAGGAGCACCTTCCTGCCCTTCATAAGCCATCATGAACGGCATAAGCAGGAAGCGCAGCAGCAAAGAAAACCCAGACAGATCAGAGCAGCCAACATGAGTATAATGACAGGAGGAGCTAGGGTGGAGGTGGGTTGCGAAAGTGCCAGCAGAGGAAGCAGGAAGGAGGGTCGGGCAAGAGCAGTTTAAATACCCCGCTCTGAATGCAATTTCCCAATAGGGAGCGGACATGCAGAGTGTGGCCTGCCTAACGCTATGCTTGATATGTCCCATCAAACTCAACAAACACCGTTGGATATAGACTGAAAACAGGGTACATACTACTGTACTGTACTTTAGCTCGTGCTAAATTTACATGATGAGAGTATACAGGATAATGCAAACCCGATGTTCACTATTTTTAAAGAGACACTATGCAAGCCAACACTGCTGGGGTAAAAGTTTCACCTACTTGTCCTGCAAGGCTATCAAAGTGGTACATGGCACCACCTTAAATAACTATAATAATAACTGCCAACTAACCAACATTTTAAAAGGGAAAGAAACATTTTAAAATGTATGATGTCCATGCATTGGCTGAATATGTGTGATGGCAGCACAGTATCGGTCAAACAGTCTGTGATGCAGTACTGTTTGTTCTCCAGCAGGAGGCATGATTACCTCAGCACTGGACCTGAGAGTCCTCACACCAGACTGACTAAGCAGTTGTTTGTGTTGTGCAGTGTTTCTTCTGTCGCAATCAAAAGTTAGCATGGATATTACTACCACTGTGGCCTGGTGTTAACTTACATGGCTTTTTCACAAGTTTCAATTCAGCTCTTTTTTTTGTCCAAAAATGGAAATAATAGTTTTTTCCTGTCTGGAAACAAATATCTTAGAATTCAATATTCTAGAACTAGTATGAACAATTGGAGCCTTTTTAAAATCTTTAAAAGCTTATCAGTATATTTTCATCAAATCCTAATCCTCCTGTAATTGCTGTTGTGTTTAAGGACTGACTGATTGGTGTGAAAATGAACCTGTAAGTAAGTGACAAAGGGATCCATCATTGGCTTTCTGGGAGGAACGTATAATATGGGCGCAAGCCAGTGAGAGCCCAGAACAGGAAGTGTAAACTGGCCCATTTCATGTATTTGGCCAAAGGAAGATTAGCCAGTCTGAATGATTCTCATTGTACATGTATCTGACATCAATTCTTTCCATCTGTAATAAACTGCCAAAAACCTGGTTCCCCTCCCACTCAATTCATACCTAAATACCCTTCATTGGAGCACTCCAATGCACTCAGAGAGGAGGTTACATACAATCCTCTTCATTCAATTTGTTAATAGAAAATGTTTAGAAAATCTGAATCTGTATCTGATTGGATACAGGTGCAGAAGTGAAAGTATGTGCAGTGGCTTGTGACTGCAGTAGTTCATTAGAACATACGGTGCCGTTTTAGATATGTGGATGTATATGATTCTATCAGTGGTTCTGGGCAGCCATTGGTTTCAATTAACTTCTGTATAATATGAAAATATATTGGTGGACTGCATCAATACCGCATTATAGATTTTTTAAATAATGAATTGAATTGAAACCAATGGCTACCTAAAATGGCAGGAAAAATACTATCAAAACACAACAGCATGGTTTGAAAGGGATGTTTACCTGTGATGTAAGGTACAGGGCTGTGAAAAAGTAGTTGCTCCCTTACAGATTTCCTCTGTTCTTTTTGCCACACTTGCATGCTTCAGATCGTCAAACAAATTTTAATATCAGACAAAGATAACCTGAGTAAATACAAAATGCATTTTTTTTAATGATGAATTCATTTATTAAGGGAAAAAAGCTATCCAAACCAATCTGGCCCTGTGCGAGTAAGGGATTGTGCCCCCTCCCCCATCTATCGGTCTGGAAATGGTTACAAAGCCATTTCTAAGGAGTTAGGACTCCAGTGAACCACAGTGAGAGCCATTATCCACAACATGGAGAAAAAATGGAGCAGTGGTAAACCTTCCCAGGAGTGGACAACAAAAATGACTCCAAGAGCGCATCTACGACTAATCCAGGAGGTCACAAAAGAACCCAGAACAACAGCTAAAGCTCCGCAGGCCTCACTTGCCTCAGTTAGGTCAGTGTTCATGATTCAACAAGAAGAAAGAGACGGGGCAAAAATGGCATCATGGGAGAGTTCCAAGGCTAACACCATCGCTGACCAAAAAGAACACACAGCCCCTCACACATTTGCCAAAAACATCTGGATGATCCCCAAGACTTTTTGAAAAATACTCTGTGGACTAACGAGTCAAAAGTGGACTTTTTGTGTGTCCTTTTAAATCTGGAAAAAAAAAATAACACAGCATTTCAGAGACACAACACCATAGAAACAGTCAAAGATGGTGGTGGTAGTGTGATGGTCTAGGGCTGCTTTGTTGCTTCAGGACCTGGACCACTTGCTGTAATTGATGAAACCATGAATTCTGCTCTCTACCAGAAAATCCTGAAGGAGAATGTCCGCACATCAGTTTGTGACCTTAAGCTCAAGAGCACTTGGGTAATGCAGCAGGACAATGGTCTGAGCACACCAGCATGTCCCCCTCTGAATGGTTTTGGAGTGGCTTAGTCAAAGTCTGGACTCAAATCTGATTGAGATGCTGTGACAAGACCTTAAACAGGCCGCTCATGCTCAAAAACCCTCCAGTGTGGCTGCATTAAAACATTTCTGCCACAAGTGTGGACCACAATTCCTCCACAGCGATGTGAGAGACTCATTTATCAGTTATCACAAATGCTTGACTGCAGTTGTTGCAGGCTTTTTCCCCGTAATAAATGCCATCACCATTTAAAAACTGCATTTTGTTTTTCCTCAGGTGACCTTTGTCTGATATTAAAATTTGTTTGTTGATCTGAAACATGTGTGACAAAAACGGCACTGAAGATAGGATTCGTAGTAAATGGGGTGAAACACTGGTTCCCAATATTGGTCCCGAAGATAAGGACGCAAGAAAAATACTACTGCCTGTCTTGTCAAATCTTTTCCTCAAAAAAACATTTAAATGAAAACCGTGTTTTACCTCTCAGGACTCTATACACACAAGAGGGAGCACTGATCAAAAGGTATGACGAAGTGTTGAGTTCATACCTCTTGGCTATAAAACACCTTAAAAGCCAAAACAAAAAGCTGGGAAAGAGTGGACTAAAATGTGGCCCATTGGTATGGTCCTCAGATAGCCAAACAGTCTACAAAATGTCATTAAATTAATTGAATAGTATTTTAGATACTTTGCTAAATAACCCACGAAAAAGGGAAAAACCACTCAACTAAGGCCACATGCCTAATAACCCATATAGATGAACATGAATTGGTCTACATGCTACATTCCGAAGCTGCACCCTGCCTCTCCATTAGGTGTCCGTTTACCTTGGGTGAACATTCATTACCGTTATTATTAGTGTATAGTATGATCAGAGGGTCATACTGTACAGCCAAAGTTGAATCTTGAAATGACTGCAAGAAGATGGACATTGTCTGTAGGACAGCTTGGGAAGACAGTGAGAAGAGAGAAAGGAAGGACAGAATGAAGGAAGCCTCTCAGTCTGTTGTACACTGAAGATTGAGGCAGAGCGTATTGGATTTCATGGGGAACTAGCGCTGATGTGGAGATACTGCTTCTTTTGTTTTAATTTGTAACCCAATGCTGGAGCCGTCTGAGCTGTAAGTACTGCTAATTTGTTTCAGACTAATTCATCACGGCCACAGCTTTGGAATTCGCCATGATAGGGCAATAGGGAGGGCTCAGTAGCACACAAGTGGAACACACACACACACACACACACACACACACACACACACACACACACACACACACACACACACACACACACACACACACACACACACACACACACACACACACACACACACACACACACACACACACACACACACACACACACACACACACACACACACACACACACACACACACACACACACACACACCAAGAGCAAATGAGATACACTCACACAGACTTGTTCTTAAAGTACTTACTCTCACTAAATGTGTTACTCTCCCATATTTTCTTATTGGAGAATGTTTGAGAAACACTTTTATTCCTGTCCTCTAGGACAAAACATAACAATACAATACATAATATATTTGGGAAAGTCATTTATCCCTAGTTATGTAACATCGTAGATGTTTCTTTGTTTTAAAAAAAAAAAAAACTATTTTAGTTCGTTTGACCAGTGTGAGTGCAACCGCACCGCGCCTAACTGCGGCCAGCTTGCTGGCCATGGACTGTTTGGGAGATCGGCGTCATTTTATGTGCACCTTTTCGGACATAGAAAAAAAAAAAAGACGGAGCATGCGCGGACATTTAAAACAATGGCGGTGAAAGGTTCACGTTGGTGTGATGCGGAGGTGGAGTGTTTACTGCAGATTTGGTCGATGAAATATTCCAAAACAGTCGACAAGACGCACAAAAACTCCGAGGTCTATGGAGTGTGAGTACAAACGGGCCTGGAGGGGGGGACAAGTACCCTAAAGCCCGAGCATGGTACGGACCGACAGTGTGAGTGCGCCCTTAGGCATCTATTTAGCATTCAAATAGCAAGTCCTCAATGTGACCACAGCTTGATTTACTGATCAACTGTTTCTGCCACAGATGGTGTTGGTTTTACTGTGAGAAAGCAAGAGTCCAAGGTTTAACTAATGAAATTAAGTAACAACATAACAGCCAACTACAAGATGTATTATATACAACTTCAACCTGCAACAAAAAACATGGTACTTTATAGCCACGAGTACACACACACACACACACACACACACACACACACACACACACACACACACACACACACACACACACACACACACACACACACACACACACACACACACACACACACACACACACACACACACACACACACACACACACACACACACACACACACACACACACACACACACACACACACACACACACACAGCTTCAAATGAGATAATGAGAATCAGAGAGGCACAGGGCCAGATCACTCTTTGAATGTGTGTGAATGTGTGTGTGTGTGTGTGTGTGTGTGTGTGTGTGTGTGTGTGTGTGTGTGTGTGTGTGCATGCGTGTGCGTGTGTAATTAAGCAGGCCAGTACAGAATGCAGATGCCAAAGATGTGGGCGTGAGTTAAGGAGAACGGAGAGGCCACCGGATGGTATCAAAACCTTTTTCACTTCTCTTGGTCTGATGCCGATCTTATTGACTCCAATAGTCTAACAGTCAGTCGAGAAACGTGTCTGAACCCACAGGGTCAACCTAGGCTGCCCCCAAGTGTTTTCTATCTCTCTATATAAAGGAAAGTAAGGAAATTACAACCCCAATTCCAATAAAGTTGGGACATTGTGTACAATGTGAATAAAAACAGAATGCAATTATTCCTAAATCCATTTCAACTTGTATTCAGTTGAATACACTACAAAGACAAGATATTCAATGTTCAAACTGATAAACTTTATTGTTTTTGCAAATATTCACTCATTTTGAATTTGATGCTTACCACTGATGCTGAAAGGTTTTGGAGCAACATATACTGCCATCCAAGCAACGTCTTTTTCAGGGAAGTCCCTGCTTCAGCGAGACAATGCCAAGACACATTCTGCAGGTTTTACAGCTGCGTGGCTTCGTAGGAAAAGAGTGCAGGTACTAGACTGGCCTGCTGCAGTCCACACCTGTCTGCCATTGAAAATGTGTGGAGCTTTATGAAACTCAAAATATGAAAACGGAGACCTCAGACTGATGAGCAACTGAAGTCATACATCAAGCAAGAATGGAAAAGAATTCCACATCCAAAGCGTCAACAATTAGTGTCCTTAGTTCCCAAACACTTAGAGTGTTGTTAAAAGGAAAGGTGATGTAACACAGTGGTAAACCTGCCTCCCTCCCTGCTTTTTAGGAACATGTTGCAGGTATCAATTCAAAATGAGGGAATATTTGCATAAAAACAAAGTTTCTCAGTTTGAACATTAAATATCTTGTCTTTGTAGTGTACTCAATTGAATATAGGTTGAAAAGGATTTGCAAATCACTGTATTCATCTAGTATGTGTTTCCTCTTTACAAAGAGTCTAAGGAGAAGATGAACTTAGGAAACTGCAAATAGACAGTTCAAGTGGATGAAAAGGAAAAAAAATATAAGGTAGAAGGAGGACCAGAAGGACTGACCAGAATAGTCAGGTTCCTGTCATTTCATGAAAACATGATCAAATAAAGATGTAGAAATCCACATAGATGCAAGACCTTGTCACTCTCTCTTGTTCTTGTCTAACCCTAACTATCCGTCCAGGCCTCCACCTATCAAGGGATGTCAGGCCTCCGCGGCAGAGCTCCATCTTGGTTGAGAGTGCTGCCTTAAGCCCCATCAGCTAGAGGAGAGTCTTTGAGCTGCAGTCTAAGCCCCTCGCCCGGACCCCGGTCCCCTCATGAATATTAACCAGCCCCGAGCCCGCCTTTAATCTGCCTGATCCCCGCACTGCTGCCGCCAAGACGATAGCGAATCTAATTATTTGGTCTGATATTAACCCCCCCGCTCCCATACTCCCACCACACATACACCATTCCCACCCCCAATGCCCTGTCCTCACTATAACTGCTGTAACATTCACATATATGTGTGTAAGTGCACAGCAAACGAACTCCAGAGCCATTTTCTTTTGCCACAGTCAGTTCACATCACACACACACACACACACACACACACACACACACACACACACACACACACACACACACACACACACACACACACACACACACACACACACACACACACACACACACACACACACACACACACACACACACACACACACACACACACACACACACACACACACACACACACACACACACACACACACACACACACACCCCTCCACCGCAGCCTGCGACGCCCTCTTCTTATCAGGCCCAAAAACGCCCTCCTCAACAATGATAAAACTTGAATGCAAATGATGCCAGGCTGATTTCATTTCTTCATTTTCTTCCTTCATTCCCTCATTCAGTATCAAAATGCCCCCCATGCCCCCCCCTCCTTCTCTCCCTCTCTTTGGGGAGCCAGACAGTACTGATGATGATGATGATGATGATGAGGAGGAGGAGGAGGAGGAGGAGGAGGGAAAGTAGCAAACTTTCCCTGAACTAACCCCAGTGTCTAACCCCATCTTACATCACCTTGTTCTCTATATGCACTTCAATTAAATGTGGAAATGGAGAAAAAAATATATACTGAGTCCCCCATCCCCCTTCAGCACCACTACCATCCTACCCTGCAGATGAGCAGATTAAGATTTCTCTGTACAGCTGTCAACGGCCACAGTTTTACTGCTACCACAGGGGAATAAGTGCGTTTGTATATGCAAATCATTACTGGTACATCGAGCACATCTATGATTTAATGGTGTATACCGTTTCACATTGTCTAATATGGTTAACACGGCTCTGTAATGGTTGGAACAAGACAGTCTCATGGTCATTAAATGTAAATCATACAAGTCCATGTCGATGCATGCTTATATACATGGTTGCAGAAGGACAGTTGGACTAATACAACAGTTTGACCTTCTATAAAAACCAGGACTGGTCTGTAGAATTGAACAATACTGCACTGTCCAATATCCCCCATAAATGGGTATAAATGCTTTAACAGAACTCAATCAGGTCAATGACAGCAGTGATATTAAAACATTCAGTGCCATATGATGTCGGGTAACAGCTTTTTAAGAGGCTTTTCTATTTTCTTACAACAGCTTCTTTTTCTTTGGTGCCAGATACTCATTGTCGGATTATTGGCTAGACATGACCAATGCACATTAAATACAGTGTCTTTGTCGTTGTCATTATAATATTCAATGTTCAAGTATGTTCACCCCACCAGTCACAGGGGACTTCATTTTTCGTTACCACAGCAAATGACCTCACGATACCTTACAGTAAATAAAACAATTACAATGAGTTCTGCATACCCAGAGTTTAGGTAGTATCCTCTATATGTTTCTTTATATGCTGTTTGGCTTTATTACCTACCCCGAACAGAGACACGTTTCTCAAATATTACATGATGTCTTAACACATGCAGACATACAGAAGCTTTGCTTAAATACAGTACAGTCTGCAATCACAAACTGATTCAAGAGTACGATTACAAATCTGACTGTACTGGACATATAATGCAAACATTCAGTATGTAGATAGTTCTCAATATTCAGCTTGTCAAGTCTTCAGCAGCTGGATTTAGAAAGTAAGGCTAATCACCTGTTTCAACAGCCAATTAGCTCGTAGCAAAGTCAGAGTCAGGCAGTTACCAACTGTCAGTTGGAAATATCAGCTTTGGATGGAGGCTCAATGAGCCAAGTATGAGACAGAGAGGACAGAGAGAGAGAGGGTCGAGCCATCTAGAAAATAAATAAGGAGATGGAGCGCCATTATAGAGAACAAAGCAGTGACTCAGGGAAATAAAACTATATTTTCTCTGTTTCATCTCTGTAGAAATGCAGCTGTGGCAAGTATCTCACTTTCTCTGTCTTCACTCATATACTAAGATGCTACAAATTATACCCAGCTATGACAAAGCCTGAAGAGTCTGAAATTATTATGGAAGTTTCTCACAGAACACAACCAAATACAACCAAAGCCTGTAGATATGCCACTTCATGACATATTCCAAATTCTACATTTTCCCTCTAAAAACCCTCTATTGCATTAAGTCTTTTAAACATTTTTTCCCCTGGGAATTTATTTCCGCACCCTGCTCCTCTCATGACCTTTTCAACTGTTTCAATCGTTCATTCATTCACTCCTCTCACAAATTCACTCATTCAATCATCCTCTTCCTGCCTTCTCCTCTTTCGCCGTCTCTCTTGCACCACCTCCTTCCTTTTATACACCTCTTTCTTTCTTTCCTAATCTCCAATTCTCTTCCTCTCCCCAACTCTCATTCCTACCCTTCTGTCTACCTGCCCCTCCTTTCCCATCCTATCTTTCCCTCTTTTCTCTCTCTGTCTTTCGTTCTATCTCCCGGCTACAGGAAATGTTTTTTTTCCTCCAATCCAGGGGGTTGGAGGGCTGTACTCACTGTCCCAAACAAAGAGGTCACTGTGTGAATCCTCCAAAAATACAAAGAAGAAAAGGAAGGCAGATAAAAATCAGAAACCTACTCTCATCCGCCACACACACACACGCGCACACGCACACGCACACGCACACACACACACACACAGCATTTCTCTAACATTCAACAGAGACAAAAGATACTTTTTACACTGTATAGTCCTCTCACAAGGTACAAGTATGGCAATACAGTACATGGCTATGGCTCACAGCAGAGTGAAAGCTTATTCCCTTGTGCTCGTATCGGCACACACCTCTGAGAAGCAGAAAAAGAAGGAGAAAAAAATAGAGGGAGCCAGGTTTGATGAACTGCATGCAAATGACATGTAAAAATATAAAACTGCGATACTTAAAACGGGGGCTGAGATAAGAGATTTGAAAATGAGGCACTCTTGGAAAGCAGGCTCCTGAACTGCCGGAGATGAGGCTCAGAGATAGATAGGATAGAGGTTTTCCCTCTCCTCTTCTCCTCTCTTACACCTCCTCCTCCTCTTTCCTTCCTCCTCCACCCTGCAGAAGCGGGTGCAGATGACAGGGAGATGCAGATACCAGCCAGTCATTGCCACTGAGTGATGAACACCTCCTCCCTCTGTCTCGTTTAATCCTCCTATTCCATGTTTGTGACCTTTCTTCTTCTCTTTTTCTCTTAAATTTCCTTGTCTCTCTAATGTTTTGTTTTTGTCGATGGACCTTTCCTGCCTTTCTTGTTGGGTTCTTTTGTTCCTCCCTGGAAAGACTGGGTGCATTTCTGTCTATCAGTATTTTATCTTATTTGACGGTTTTCTCTCCCCTCTCTCTAATCATCTCTCCTCTCTCCCTTTCTCAGGGCGATAGGCTCTTCTGTCAGGGCCAGGTTGACAGACTGAGAGACAGACAGCTACTGTCATGATGTGGGCAAGTCATACGACAGGTAGCTTATGTGGAGCACGCTGATTCAATCAGCACAGCTAAAAGCTAGCTCTCCTTAAGGCCATGATACGCAGGGTCAACATTTTGGGGTAACACATCCATCACTCAAGGGGTGATGTGGGTTTTTCCAAAAAAAGCTGTAAGAATAGATTGAGTCCATGTTTGAAGTCCAAGTGAGATGTTTAGCTCTCATATCTAAGAACCTGACTGAGTTTGTAAGTGGTCTTGATCCATGAAACCCAGAGTTCACATCAGGATGCAGAGTTGCAGTGTCAAACACCCAGTATCCTTTAAAACACAGTCTGTCCTCCGACCATTTAGATGAATTAAGTCAAGAGTTAACACAAGAGGAGCTATAGAGAAAACCCTAATGTCTTTATTCTAATAATTCCAATGTAAAATTCTTTGGCATCTTAAGCTGTATTAGTAAATGATCTGATATCAGATAACCATATTGATGTACTCTGTCTGACTGCAACCTTGCTGTGTCATGAAGAATATGTTAGCCTAAATGAATCCACTCCTCCCAGTCATATTAATACTCATATTCCTCGAGGCAGTGGTCGAGGAGGAGGCATTGCAACTATTTATGACGCCTATTAATCAACCCTAAACCTAAACTAAATTATAATTCATTTGAAAGTCTTGTTCTTAGTCACATTCAACCTGGAAAACTGTGCAGCCAATCATACTTGTTATAGTGTACCGTGCTCCTGGTCCGTACTCTGAATTTCTCTCTGAATTCTCAGAGTTTCTGTCATGTTTGATTACCTTGTTGACAGTGTTGCAGGCTCACTACAAACAACACTCGACTCTGTTGCTCCTTTAATAAAGAAGATGATGAAACAGAGGAAGTTAGCTCCGTGGTATAACTCACAAACCCGTGAATTAAAACAAGTATCGTGAAAACTGAAAAATAAATGGTGTTCTACTAAATTGGAGGAATCTCGCTTAGTTTGGCAAGAAAGTCTAAAAACATATAGGAAGGCCCTCCGTAATGCCAGAGCAGCCTATTACTCATCTTTAATAGAGGAGAATAAGAACAATCCTAGATTTATTTTCAGCACTGTAGCCAGGCTGACAGAGAGCCACAGCTCTATTGAGCCATGTATTCCTATAACCCTCAGTAGTAACGACTTCATGACCTTCTTTAATGACAAAATTATAACTATTAGAGACAAAATCAACTCACTCGCTTTTCTACAGTCGACCTTAACAAATTGACATCTACCATTTCAGCATCAAAGCCTTCTAATTGTCTCCTAGACTCTATCCCAACTAGGTTACTTAAAGAAGTGTTACCTTTAGTTAGCACTCCTGTATCAGATATGATTAACCTGTCTTTATCATCAGGTTATGTACCACAGTCTTTTAAAGTAGCTGTAATTAAACCGCTTCTTAAAAAGTCCAGTCTTGATCCAGAGGTTCTAGCCACCTATAGACCTATATCTTACCTTTCTTTTCTCTCTAAGATCCTAGGGAAAATATTGTGCCTGATATGTTAAAATAATCCAATTTACTGTACATCAAGTTTTCACTGTGTGTCCTACACTTGATATAGAACAACCCAAAGCGTGTTTAGTATGTGCTCTCTTTTGTTTTTGCTCTGTGTCGCTGTAGTGTGCAACCAAAGGTACGCCTTTACCCATCTAACAGGAAGTAAATTAAACATACATGGTCCAAACTGCACCAAAATCATCCTTACTAAAAGCCCAGGCCTCAGGACAACTACACACCAATATTGACCAACAGCCACAGCACCCCCTACTGGCAACAGGAAGTCAGTTTAATATGACAGACTTCATCCGATTAACATCAAAGTGCTTTCAACACTTGATACAGAGCAACACAAAGCATGTTTACTACGTGCTCTTTAGTGCCACACAGTGGATGTGGGAAGTGCTGAAAAAGTTGCAATAGATCGGCTGCAGCCCCATGCCCGGCATCAAACGGTTACAGAAATGCCCATGTGTGAGGGCCCGTTCACCGCTGCTCGTAGCTTAAATTTGTATTTGTTATTTGATATATCTTTAAAGACAGAAACTCTTGTTATACCTCTCTCGATCCTTTTTAAGAACCTTCCTTACATACAGTATTGTATTCTTCTGGGGGGCATTACAGAAGGTGTCTAAACAGTCGCCATAATCATCGATTTGTCATCTTCTGAAGGAGCACCATTTTAATTAACATTCTAATTTGATGGGCAGAGGAGAGAGGGAAACAGAGAGGCTGAGAAACACTGTTGATGAGTCCAGATAAAAAAGATCAAAATCAGGATGTAAACAAACCGGCTCAGAGTCAACGCAAGAAGAAAAGAAAAAGAAAACAGCTCCAGAGAGAATAAGGAGGAGACAGTGATCACCTTCACTCGTCCTTCTAGGGGAATGAGGGAAGGAGGAAGCGGAGAGGAGAGTAGAGGAGGTAGAGGGAGGAGAGATAGGGAGTGAGAAGAGACTACCCAAAAAGTGTTTGAAAAGCCGTGGGTGGCGCTCCTTATCGCCCCAGTTCTCCTGGAGAGATTATTGGGGGATTAGTGCGAACGCTTGTTTCTAAAACATGATGAAAAGACGTTCGGTGCGTGATAACGCTTTGAACTCCCCTACTCTGCTCCTTCTAGGATCGTGCCTCAAGGCTGTCTTTCCACGAAAGACAGTATTGGGGTGGGGTTAGCTGCTGAAGGAGGGAGAACAATAGGGACAATGTTGTAAGTGGAGTTGCTCCTGTGGTGCACTATGAAGACTTCATTTCGGACAGCTCTCCTTTGGGAAAACACAATGGATGCAACAAATTCTAGGTTGACAGACAGACTTTCACTTCATCTGAGCTGAAATTTCCCAACAATCCTGCAACTTCGGTCCAATCACATGCACTTGCACTATCAGTTAATTAAAGCAGGATCCAATCAGAAGGAGAGGAGATATAATATCAGATTTGTTATGTGTGATCCAATCAGAAAAGGAGAAGTGGTGTGCTCACTCCTGGGTTGCCATGGGAGGCTTGCCGAGGAGGACCTGGTTGTTCACTCAACCAAAAACAGTGAGGAATCAGCAGCCAGCTGATCAGTTGATCAGTAAACATTATTATACCCTGTTCTAAAGTCCAACAGCCATATCAGCCAGAATATATTTAAATAGATAAATGGTTTTACGCCTCTTTCTCAAGAGATGCAAATGGAAGGATTTCCATATGACACAGGCCAGTTAACACGCCACTAATCAGAAGATCTGTTGGACGGAGAGCTAGGAATGGATCTCATTTGCCTCTCTCTGCTTCACTCCGATTTCTCAGAACTGACAAACTCACCCCTACCCATACAATAACACACACTCATGCCTAGACCACATCAAAGACATCATATCATATCATGTCATATTGGTTTGAATTAAAAATATATAGTTATTGCACTTAATTTGTCCTTTTTTGTGCATTTGTATGTGTTACTGGAGTCTGTACACACATCCAAAATGCTTCCCGATGTACTGTAGTTGTGTTGCTGGGTAGGCCTCATTAAATTGATAGCTTTTCTGTCTTGACCAAATAAGAAGCAAATTTGTTGAGAGAGGGAGGGCAATGCTGGAAGGGGCAAGACTGCCGAGTGGGCCATGCCAATCTCACCAAAGGTGGGGGACAAAGCCTGGGGGCTTCACAGAGCCCAGTGAGGATGAGCACTAAGATAGACAGGTGGTAAAAGTAAGATAGAAGTGAGTAAGGATAGACAACTGGGAAAGATCTGGCAGGAAGAAAGGCTTATATAGTGAGCAGATGGTTAAGCATGACCAAGGCCGGGAGATGAATGATAGAAGGAATCTGACAAAGCATGGCCAATGTCCAGCCGAAAGAAAAATCTTTCTATTTAGATAAGATACAAATGTACACCACAAACTGTTGGAATTACAATGCACTATCTACACTACAATATGTTATGAAATAAGGACTCCTCCTGCTCCTCCAAGCAATTCCAACCATCTCTATAATACAAGTGATTTTATTTTCAATTGAATTAAAAACATGGTAAAACAAACAAGCAGACAAACAAACAAGGACTCTAGTTGTCAGGGGGTTGTTGGTCCAATTCTCAAGACTGGCAGGACCTAGTGTGGTTGTCCAAATCCATACTACATACTAGTTCTAAGCAGGCTTTGGGTACCAGGTGTGTGCACGCTGGAAAAGTTAAAAAAGTAAATTTATAAAAGTAAAATTAAGTATATATCAGTGGTTAAAGGACTTGTGTCTCAGCAGGATTTGGAAAAAACACCTTCTGAAGACTCAAGTACTGTAACAGTGTCTCTACACATCTCCCGAAAAGTTCACTGGAAAGCTGTAGGTGATTCAGAACACTGCTGCTTGAGTCCTCACTAGGACCAAGAAAGTGGATCACATCGCTATAGTTCTGAGGTCTTTACACTAGCTTACAGTGAGTCAAAGATATATTTCTGAGTACTGCTGGTTTATAAATCACTGAATGGTTATTTTTAGATCTTCTGCTACATTATGAACTATCGAGACCTCTCAGGTGGTCTGGTACATCTTCTGCTCACTGTTCCCAGAGTCGGAACTAAACATGGAGAAGCAGCATTTAGTTTTTCCAGAAACTGCAGTTCTGTTGCAACTCTTAGTTTTATTGAAAACTTTTCTGTTTGATGATGCCTTTATTAAATCATATTATAAATAATGTTGTATACAGCAATGTACTGTAACTTGTATCTTTTGTCTTTTATCCTTTTTTAAATCTTGTATTTAATAGTGGGCGCCTCCCTAGGGAGACGTTCCAGGCACGTCCAGCTGGGAGGAGGCCTCGGGGAAGACCCAGGACCAGGTGGAGAGATTAGATCTCCACACTGGCCTGGGAACGCCTCGTGATCCCCCAGTTAGAGCTGGTTAATGTGGCCCGGGAAAGGGAAGTTTGGGGGCTGCTGCCTCTGAGACCCGACCCTGGATAAGAGGTTGAAGATGAGATGAGATGAGATGTATTTAATAGTTTCAATGTTCCTTTATTGTTTATGTAAAGTGCTTTGAATTGACCTGCTGCTGAAATGTGCTATATATAAACCCTAAAACCAATATTCAATTGAATACACTACAAAGACAAGATTTATAATGTTCAAACTGATCAAATTCATTTTTGTTTTAAAAAAAAATATATTTACTCATTTTGAATTTGATGCCTGCAACATGTTCCTAAAAATCTGGGACAGGGGAAACAAAAGACTGGAAAAGTTGAGGAATGCTCCAAATTCCACAGGTGAACAGGTTAACTGGAAACAGGTGGAACATGATTGGGTAGAAAAGAAGCATCTCT
>NC_139832.1:32063919-32106419 GCF_963691815.1 Echiichthys vipera | reverse complement strand
AAAGCTAACATCTGTTTTTTTTTTGATAACACCTTGGTTCAAGCTCATGTGATAAAACAGAGATGTAAATTCATTGAACATTCAGTGTGAATGCATCTCCATGTTCCTGCCTCATGATTTTGGTTTAGTTGCCATGTGTATGTTTATGCATATTACTTTTTGAATATATTGTGCGTCTGTGTTCATTCTCCCTCTCCGCCTCTCTTGCCGTCTGTGCCTCTAATCCCTGAGTGTGTCACTAATGGCAGGTCCAGGTGTTCTGCTCTACTCTGCTCCTCCCCTGGGGACTTCTCTTCAGTGTGTGTGTGTGTGTGTGTGTGTGTGTGTGTGTGTGTGTGTGTGTGTGTGTTCCACTCTTGGGGGGTTTGGGAGCTGTGAGTAGGGGGCCGTACAGGATCCCATCCTCCAGAAGGGAAGGGAGGGAAAGAGAGCGGTGTGCAGGAGGTACCCGCCTCTGGCAGCTTGCTCTTGGGCTTCCCCTGGGCACAGGACCCCCCTCTACCTTTCTCCCGCAGGACTTCCCGGAGCGACATTGCCTCTCTGTCGCTCTCCCCTCATTTTCTGTCTTGCTCTTTCGCTGTCTCTCCTCAAATACATCTCTTGGTATTTTATATACCTGCACTGCTTCAGTTATTTTGCTGTAGATAGAGAGACTTTGCAAGGTAGTAAAAAAATCAAAAACAGTTTGTGTGTGTTTTAAGTGTATTTGTACTCCATATACAAAAATGGCTTTGTTTGTTTACTTGTGTATTTGTGTGTAACAGTGTGTTTGTGTTTTGAGCAGCGAGCTCCAGCTGCCTACATCACTTATTTATAGGTCCCACGTGCCTGAGGTGAAGTGTATGGACTTGTGTGTGTGTGTGTTAGTGTTGTGTCGGTATTGTAGATCAATCACATCCATTTGTAGTGGATGATGAATGCACACATGAACCTATATGAGGTTCTCACTAAGCACTGATCGTCCATCATTATTCACAAGGTAGTACTAATAATGCCTTGAAAGGTAATTCAGCTGTTAGAATTCATAACTGTCTTATTACAGTTGTGTGTACTTCTGTGGGTATTTCGGCAAACATCCAAGGGCCTCCTTATGTGCATGAGTATGTCTACGTAAAGGTATGAGGTGTGTGTGTGTGTGTGTGTGTGTGTGTGTGTGTGTGTGTGTGTGTGTGTGTGTGTGTGTGTGTGTGTGTGTGTGTGTGTGTGTGTGTGTGTGTGTGTGTGTGTGTGTGTGTGTGTGTGTGTGTGTGTGTGTGTGTGTGTGTGTGTGTGTGTGTGTGTGTGTGTGTGACTCAGGTGAATGTGTTTCTGGGTTAGTGAGCGGTCTGTCAGTCCACCAAACCTCATTCTTATAAATAGAAGATAAAGCCGCCGGCATGCACACAATGGGACCATGCCACTTTGTGCAAGTTTGTGTGTGCATTCTAATGCAAGCATGTGTGCATATGTGGTGTACTGAATGTGTGTGTTGGCATGGTGTTGTTGTTTGTCTACTCTCTGCCTGACAGCTGGTTCTCATTTCCGAGCGAACACACAGCAGAGAAGATGGACAGAAAGCGAGATGGAGGAGGGAGAGAGGAGGAATTTCCGACACAGGGCATAGAACCACTAATCCTCATGTTTAGAGACGTGATCTGTGTTTTGAGTGGTGCCGAAGAAGTGATGAAGTATACACTTCACACAATCAGGGCACAGTGGAAAAAAGTTTGAAAAGAGAGAGGATGAGAAAAAGCGGGAAGTGTGGTTAGAGGAAGCAGATGCCAGCCCTCCTCTACCACATGGTGTATGTTTGTGGGAGAGATACTGTGTTGCATATACACTGGAGATCAAAATTAGAGAACAAATCATAAATACTTGATATATTCTGAAATACTGTTATTTTCTTATTGTTCAGAATTTGATAGAATATCTGTGTCTATACCTCTGCTGTACTAGCATGTTTTTTTTTAAATAACCTAGGCACTTCAACAAAACCTTTATTTAGTGAAAAAACAGTGAGTACATTTAGAAAACTATAACCACTGTGTCAGAAGAGAAGATTTAAACAATGTTTTCTTCTCTAGGGTGAAAAAAAATGAACAGGAAGTGTAGCGGCCACAGCTTTGAATGACTTCAGCACATCTGCGCCCACAGAACATCACTAGTTTCTCACACTGCTCTGGTTTGATCTTGGTCCATTCTGGCTCAGTCTCTTCCACAGTTCACTAACTGGAGTGGGTTTCTTACACATTACTTTGTTACCAAGGATTTTCCAGAGATTCACTATGGGGTTTAGATCTGGACTCTGGTCATTTCATTGTTTCAATATTCTTAGCTTCAAAGAACTGCCTCACCTGTTTTGCAGTGTGACAGAGGACATTGTCTTGCATGAAAATTGCAGCAAATAGGGAGACAATAACAGTGAAGGTGTTGCATGTTGCTGAAGGAGGTTCACATTAACATTTGCACTCACCCTGCATGGAGCTGTACACACATCCCCCTGACTTCTTTACACACTTTGGTGGCAGTCTTTCCCCAGTCCTACGCCCAACATAATATTTCCATCAGACCCAAATAAACTGAACGTCCTCTCATCACTGAAGTCACTCTGGACCAGTTCTCCTCTGTCCACACAACATGCTCATCAGCAAAGGCAAGTCTAGCCTTATGATTCTTTCTGCTGATGAGAGGTTTGGTCACTGCAGAGTGGGCTTTCACTCCAAAAACTCTTAAATGTTCAGCACTGAACTGGAGACCAACTCCAGCTGCAGTGTTGAACTGATTCCCCATTGAGAGTCTTCTCATAATCCTGTCCTTTGGTGCACTTGTTTTACGTGGACGACCGGCCTTTTTGAGGGACTTAAAAATGAATCTGTGTCAGTGTTTCAATCTTCTTGTGGTCTGCAGACACCTACCATAGCGGGAACTTTCAGAGAAGGAAGCTCAAGGTGGCATCTCCAAATTCATGGTTTAGATTTGCCAATAGTCTGGAATGCAAAAACATTCAATTTAATTTCACAAACGACAAAAAGAAGCACCAAATCCTTACATCTGAGAACCTAGAACGAAAAGTTGGCTCTCTATCCTCTAGTCTATGAGATTTCAGGCACAGCCCGAGTTGGCATCTTCAGTTGCAACTTAAGGTCCAAATCTGGTAATTAAACAGTTATTGAAAGAGTTGCAATGCTAATGTATTTGTAAAAGATTAATCTGCAAGACATTTCAACTCCACATACAGCACCTTCAATGCTTCATAAGTTTGCTACAGACCTAACTTTCATTGGCTTTCTAATAATGACACAGATTTTAAAGCTGCCCGAGACAAAGTTAAAACATTCTGTAAGCTTGTCTGTTTCTAAAGTATTGCATTTCTTCTACTTTACATAGCCCACTGTTTCAGGTACACTTTTGACTCTTTGTTACTTAATTCATTCTGTAACCCGCACTGACCCTGTCTTTGAATGTTGAGCTGTTTCATTCATGTTACATGGAGATGTCACAATATGAGATTTTTATCACCATCATTGTAATAAAATGTTCTCACAGTTTTCACGATTATTAATCAGGGACATTATTGGAGACAATGGAAGGAAAAAGACACACAAGCATTGTTTTGGTCCTGAACATAAAACATGTCAGCCTACTTACTATAGGAAATAGAGGGAACCTACTCATAGAACTGGAGTTCCATCCAGGTGACTACTACATCTCTCCACCAGACGTAGACAGTAAACAGGAAGATGTTGTGAACTCCTCCAGACCACTTTAAACTGGTTTGGAGGAGACTTGAGCATAAAGGGCTGGATGATTATCTCCAACATGTTGGAACATACTGGTAATAATTACATCATTAAGTGACTTCTAAGAAGTGCATTACTGATATGAGTTGGACCCTTTGCACTCACTTTTAGACGCCACTCTTTGCAAACTGGAGATCCATCCAACATTTCCCTCCTACAATTCTTACGGTTATGAAAGCGTGAAATTATGTAAGGCGATTATGGCATTAATGGTAAATTCCGACATCCCGATTACTACACTATATGTTATGATTGTATACAGTATACTAGGGCTGTGTGGTTGGGACAAACTTGTCATCTGCCAGCTCACTTCCCACCCACCCCCATCCTTAGCCCCCTGCCCCTAACCTTCTGCCCTCAAACACACTTGCACTCGCACACAAACACACACTGCCCATATGGAGCAGTTGGCGCCCAAAAGCGTCCAAAGCAGCCGGACCCATTCCCAGGGCAGAAGGTGAGGGTCCCCACAGCCTGCTTAGTGTGTGTGTGTGAATGCATGTGTGTGTGTCCATCCATCGTGTCCTCAAGGGCTCCAGCCCCGGACAGACTGCCGTATCATCCTTTCTGTCTGTCCTCGCTGTGGCGCGTATGTGTATGATTTTGTGTTTGTGTGTGTGTGTGTCCCGACAGACTGCATCCCATGTGTACTAAGGACAGCAGCAGAGGACTGTGGGTCCTCCAAGCACAGGCCAGGGTTGCAACCGTGTGCATATGTGTGAACCACTGCACCAAATAAACATGGAAGCATATTGTGAATGCATTCTGCTAAATTTTATATGTGTAGATCATATTTGTATGATCTTGTGAGATCAAAATGTCCCTACAACACTGGAAAATCACAAAGTGGTCACCTGTGACGATTTTCTGTGGAGTATGAAAATGTGGCAGTGTCTCTGTATTCTCGGTTTCCATGCCAACTCCTAGGTAATCACAGAGCTAGGTAGGGAGCTTTCTTGTATTCTCTTGTCTAGCTATCCCATGTACCAGGTGGAGTATTTAGAAAAAGCTTCTGATGATTCTAGCTCAGTTGTAAAGCCAAGGAGGGGATCCTTACTTGCATTGTGGTCACTATTATCGTTGTTACCACTTCATAACTCAAACATTACACCACAATAAGTAATAAGCAGCCTTTGAACACCCAATCTCTTAGATGTGTTGGCACACCACAAGCAAGAAGTACAAACCACACAATTCATTATATAAATTATCATTATATTAAGATTTAGGCTGCTGCCCAGATTAAGGTTTTGCATCATCGATCCAAAAGGATGCAGCAGTTCTTAGTTTAACCTGCAGGGTGTTCTTTACAAAAATAAAGATGAAAATACTGAGAGATGATGACACATAAGCGTGTGATTTTCCGATTTTCGTTTTCCGTCAAAACAAATTTAGTATCGGATAGTGAATTATACTCTAATTGTGTTTGTGTGTGTGAGAAAGTGAGAAAGAGTGAGTGTGTGCCTGGCTGCCCAGAGAGAGCCAAGGGTGGAAGTTGTTTTTGTGCCCCCTATGGTGAGTCGGGCTGTATGTGTGTGTGTGTTCGTGTGTGTGTGTGTGTGTGTGTGTGTGTGGCTGGGGCAGCCTGGGGCCATCATAGGGGGCCTGGGGAGCCGAGGGATGAAGTCAGAGTGGGATGGAGGGATTGGAGGTCAGTTGGGTTTTCGCTGGGAAAGGTGCAGGCCTGGGCTGATGGCCAAATACAAAGGTGGAATGGAGAGTTAGATGGTGCGATGTGGGACGGGAAGTTCAAGGAAGAGAGCAGGAAGCAGAGGTGGGGAAAGACAGTTGGATAGGAGGATTCAAATTTTGAGCCAAGGTGAACATATTGATTCCACTGGCCAGGAAGCAGGTGACAGAATGGCATCAGTAAGGCTGTAAGCCCTCAACCCTTCAGAAGCCCATCCCTTGCTTAAGGCAGACGTTATCAACGTTCTTATCGTCACTGCCCTCATGCTTTCATGCGTCCTTTACATTGGAGTGGACATTGAGCAAAATATCCTCTAGAGGGCATCGCTCAGATTCAAAAGTTACTCCAATAAAGTTTTTAAAAGTTTTTTGTTGTTTATGACAACAACAAAGATGGAGACGATGGAGAAGATAATGATCCTGCGTCTGTTGAGAAGGAGGCAAAATGGCGGGCAGCGTTGTGGATGGCGGGGTACTGTGAGACACTTAAGACATCCCAGATTGGGGACGGATGAAATAAATTGACATTGAACGTCACTTTCAGTATTTCAGGATGTTCGTTGGGGCTTTTAGTGACTGATATTCCCGGCACTTTTTGTGTCCAATGCCAGATACTGCCCCCACAATTTCTGGTAAATGCATCCGTAAGCTTGCAGGACACGGACAGAAATACGGACGAAATGTACGCAGAGTACGGACAAAAGGCTCCGTCTGTATCCGTATGCGTCTCTATCGAGAGCATAAATGAGCCTTTATTCATCATGTTAGGATGAAAATGAAACCTTTGATTATTCATTTGATATGAGAAAATTTGAATATTCAACCAATTGTCCGAATAAGTTTTTTTCTTGGAGTGTTTGTCATCTCAAGAAAATTTCAGATCACTTTGTGTGTTAGTCATTGATAATGTTAATTCAAAGTTTTCTGTATGTAAATGTAGTTGGCTGTTTTAGCACTGGCAGCAGAAACCTTTTTGCTCCTACCAGCTGAGCTCTTTGATTCAAACATCAAAGCAACAGAAAGAGAGAAGGCATGACATACTGTCCATGGATTATATTTCCATTTCAGGCATTTAGCAATCACTGTTATCCACTGCAAAGTCATTTGTAATGTTCTCGAGTGCTGGTTCCATGTCAGCCCATTGATCTTTATCAGTTTGTCAGTTTTACAACCTCATGGCCAAACCCAGCAGACATTTGGACATATGCAATATTTCAAATATGCCTAACGGTTTTTATTCTTCAATTTTGGATTGGTTGATAAGTAAGAGTTAATAAGCATTGCATCTGAAGATCACACTAGTCTCTAAAGTTTCTTTTACTAAGGGTTCCATCTCAGAAACTCTGCAGCTTTGATGTTTTATCCTCTGTGTGACAGTTATGAAAAAGCAACTGAGTTTAGATAGGGGGGGAGTAGACGGGGGAGGCAGACACATGAAGAGAGATTGATCAGCATGTGTGTCTCTTCATTAGAGTGTTTCACCAAGGCTGTGTCCTCCACACGTTGCCACACAGTCTGGCCTATTACAGAGACACACAGGGAGTGTGTGTTGTTTGCATGTTTGTGTTTGTGTGCGTCTGTCGATTCAGGTAGACTCAGGCGGTCCGTTTAGTTCCTTTATGGTCATTTCCATTTCTTATTACAGACCCCTGGTTCCTCCTCTCCTCTTCTTTCTTGTCTCCCCTTTCATACCGCCATCTCTTCCCTCTCCTCTGGAGTTCAGAGTCTGTCCATCTGGAACACCCCCCCTCCCCTCCCCTCCCTCCCTCCCTTGGTCCCGTCCAGGCCGAGACACAGGGGTGAAGGCCAACACCAGTAGGGGTGAGACTGTTGGAGAGACAGAGGGTCGGAGGGAGAGATGTCAGCGCTATAATGACTAACAACATGAAAGCTGACGGAGGGAGGGAGCGAGGGAGGGAGGTAGTGGAAGAGAGATGAAGACAGAAGAGTAGAGGGACTGCTGGGGACAGAGGGAGGGATGAAGGATAGAGGGAATGGATGGGAAAGGAGAGGACTGCAGTGTGAGAGATAAAGCGGCAGCGGAGCGGTTGGGGCCCTGTGGTCCTCCACTCGGTTCCTCTCGTTCGTTTTCATTCGCCAGAGAAGAACAGAAAGGAGGAGGAGGAGGTGACGGGGGTAGGAACAGTGTGTGTCGGCGTCCGCCTGCTCCTGCCTATTTTCTTTTTTCAACTACTTTTTCTTCCTCTTTTTTTCTCTCCAATCCCCCTCCCTCAACCATCCATCCTCCTCATCTTCTCTCGAGGATTCTTCTCTAATTTAACTTTTCATTGAAATTTTCTTCGCTCCCCCCTCCCCATCCTCCAGTTTCTCCCAGTTTGCCATTCGGCCTTGTCTTGCCAGGTCCCCTCGTGGCCCACTGACAAAGGCGCCGTTAAAAAGCCGTGTGATCCTCCATTTTAGCGCCAGCCACGCTAGTCAGAGGATTAGGGCTCTTTAATGACGCTAATCTCTCCTCCCCTTCTTTCTCAACACCCCTCTACCCCCCCTCAAAAAGTGATTTCTCCCCCTTGCACTGAATCTCTCTTGTTCAATCTCTTCTTTTCTCTCTGTCTCTCTTCCTCCCACTTTCCCAGCTCCCAAACTTCACCATCTAACTGACTCATACTGTTGTGTCTATATGGTCTCCATGTGTCCACTGTGAAGAAACACTTTCACTGTTTTTCCTCTTTACTTTGCTTTATTGAAGATGTCTTTGAAATTCAGTTTTTGTAAATATTCTTGTTGCTGAACCACAACCTAACATTTTGGGTGAAGCATTTCTTTGTGTCTGGTGTTTGACGGTACGCTCTCTGTTTCTTGTTGTAAGTCCTGTCTGACACAGCCAAGAGAAAGAAAAAAAGGCTAAAGTGTTCAATGTCTGTGTTTGACCATATCCCTAATCTATCTCAGGGTACACTACAAGACGCGTGCACTTCATTTTAACACCAGCCTTGCTCCATGTAGATGGTCCATACATTTATAGTGTTGATGTCAGTGGCATGGAAAGGAATAGAATTCGCCTCATATTCACCCATGGATTTGATAATTGTGTTGTAAGATGGATGCAAGTATTAAGCACACATACTTGATCTGCGCTATGTTCTTAATGCACTAGGTCAAATGACTGATATTTCCATTTTTCATCCATGTATTGTTCTCATTCAAACTGTCATCAATAACTGGATCAGGCGACAATATATGGTGCATTTACAGTGCTTTACATGTACTACTTGACTGTACAAAACCTTTAAAAACAGCAAGTGATGTGCATTAGGGCTGCGACGATCAATTATTTTTACATTTTTTCTTGGCAGGACATTTTTCACAGTAGGAAAGCACAGGTGTAAATGATAAAGTGAATGGCGGCTGAATTCCATTTAGCTGTTTCCGTTTCAGGGTCCTGGTGGTGTTCACACTGGCTCATTGTCACTCATTATCACGAACACTAAATAAAACAGAGACACCAAAATCACCTGTGCTTTTCCACATGCCTGCTAAGATCACACCTGAATTCATTCCTTGTTTTGGGGATGACTTTATATGAATCCCTTTTCTTCTTTCATACCTTGCACTGATCATTTTAATAATGCAACCAAATAAAGACTAAAAGGGTATAGCAGTCCAATAATTGTTGATCCTCTAAAATGTCAGGAATTTTAATTTTATTTAAAGTAAAAAAAAAAAAAAAAAAGCAGCAAAGTTGACGTTTGACATTTTTCCCTTGAATATGAGCTGAAACATAATTGTTGACAATTAACTTTCCGTTGATCGATTTGCAATCAATAAGCGATTAATTGCCGATCGTTCCAGCACTATAATTCAATTATTATAATATATTTAAACTGTTAATTAAATGATAAATAAAATGCATTTTAAGCCTATTTGAATACATACTTTGGGAGGGCCAATAGTTATGTTATGTCTGCTGTTGTGCTTCTAGCTTCTGATCAGATTTTTAAAGTCATACTTTCAGTATTTTTTTAACCAAGACCCCTCTACAGAGTTCTATTTGCTCAGCGCAGTGCCTACATTGTCTTGGCAATCGATTCGTCCCAAGAACCCATTTTCCACCCCCTCTCTGCAAAACGTAATACACAATAGACTACACACACAGGATTGTGATTGCAGTAGGCTGAGGTAAAACGCTGTGTGCTTTGGAGAGGTTTCTAAAATTATCAGCAGACATGTCTCTACTGCATGTGTGTCTGTGCTCATGTGTCGGAGCGTTTGCATTAGCAGAAATATTGGCTTTATGATGAATATTGGTAAAATCTCATGTCGGATTTTTTCCCACTCTCTCCATCCTATCACACTAGTTTCCTTATTTCCCGTCTTTGATTTCTTGCTGGCCTAGTTGATATATCTGATATGGCTATCAGATTAAAGTAAAGAAAACAGACCCCCCTCTCTCTCTTCATCTGCACTCTTCTTTACATTTTTCAGGCAAATGCTGAATAGCCTTACTGTGCTGCTTCAGAGAGCGCACAAAGAAGAACAGAACAATATCAAGCCCTCTCTTTTGTCGCCTCAAATCCATTCTGAAGTGTCTATTAAAGGAGTCGTGGCCTTTTTGTCGCCTCTGTGCCAGACAACACGGGGGGAGGGGGGGGGGGGCAATGCATAATCTCCTATGTATGACAGATAAAGGGAGAGAATATCGCCATCTTTCCGCTCTGCTCTCCACATCTCCTAATCGCTTTTCCGACGTTTCAATCTGCCAAGGCCCTAATGAAAATATGATGAGGCGGATCTATGGTCCTCGGGGACGGATGGAGGGAGGGGAGGGGAGGGGAGGTGAGGGAAGGGATGGAGCGAGGGATGGCTGCAGAGGGAGGATGAAGGGAGAGAAAATACACTCTGTCCTTATTTCTGCGCTCCGTCGGGGATACATAGTTCTTGGAGCTTTCTATTTAGATGTTGCTGCTGCCGGAGTGTGTCTCTCTCTTCTGTTTCACTCTCTCTCTTCATTTCTCCATCCTCATTTTCCTTCAGTATATGCATGTGTGTTACCAGGATAAATGTGTTTATTTTTTTGTTTATACCCTCTTTTTCTCATTTGAACTCCCACCGGCTGCCTCTCCTGCTTTCTGCCTTCCAAGAAAAATGTAACTTCTTCTTAATCATTCTAATGCTCCCTGTTTTACCCCCACCCTTTCCTCTTTTTTGTAAATCCTGCAGCTGTGCACAACATGTGTGTATCTTTGTGTTTTCTTGCTGCAGATAAATCAAAGGCTTTTAAAAATGTGTCTGTGTCTGTTTCCCTCTCTGTCAGATGGTGATGATGACCCAGCAGGGCTGTCCTGGGTGCCTTCCTCGCCCTCCAGTAAAGATGTGGCATCTCCCTCACAGATGCCCGATGGCTGCTGTGACCTCGGCATGGCCACTGGCGGCGAGGAGGAAGGAGGTGCTGGTCTGCCGTACCCCTGCCAGTTCTGTGACAAGTCCTTCAGGTATAACTCTCACGCGTGCTCCCCAGACATGCAGCAGAAATGCACCATCCATCGAAATACACATAGTGTATAGTAGACAATAACATTTACATCATATTTGACTGTTCAGCTGCATCCTCATATCATGAATGTCAATGCGTACATGAATAAACAGTATTCTTTTTATCACCATGGTAACATGGACCACTAAGGCAAACAGTGGATGGAATGAGGTGAATACATTACCCTAACCTCTCCAGGGACTAACTGAAGATCCCACTTTAAGAACAGCTTTCTCACAGGCACACACAGACACACACAGACACACACACACACACACACACACACACACACACACACACACACACACACACACACACACACACACACACACACACACACACACACACACACACACGCACACACCATAAAGTCATCATCATAATAATCTATATTGGTTCTCATAGGGCATTTCAGAATGTTTGTAAACAACAGGCGTCAAGATCCTTCCGGGTGGCAGAACGCGAGCAGCTTCCACTGACCTGAAGCTGACCAGCTGCTACTTTAAACAGTGTTACACAGTTAAAAACGAAGATGTGTTGTGTTTGGGGTTGAGCCGCCTGATATACAGCAAAAGGTGGAGGGTTTTATCGATTTCCTTTGGAAAATACTAAATGTATCCAGGTGAACCTGTAGGTGAGGAGGTTTAAACTGAGTGGACGTCGTTAAAGATACTAGTGCTACAGAAAAGACCACAGGACTGTCTGGAGGAGGAGGAGGAGCCTCTTCTAGCGGGGCAGACTAACCTCCATCATTATGATTGTGGAGACATTTTCTCACAGAGAACAGATCTGTGTCTCCAGACGGACACTTTTTGGCTAAATTCTATCAAACTTTCTGTTTAACCTACAAATCTAAATGATGGTGTAATGTTTAGAGTTAATTTAATGGTGTTAAACTAAAGTCTAACTTCTTATCTTTGTAACCAAATATCATTTTAACCTGATTTATCTTTTTGTTAACCGGAGTCTTAAAGTCGTTTTAATGTAAACCACCAATGTTCTTACTGCTTTCTCTCATCGTCAATTTCTTATACTAATTTGACAAGTAAATACTCATGTAAAACTATGAAATTCTAAGAAGTGTGTAAATAAATTCTACGTTCACTTCGGTGTCATTCAAGCCATTTACTCTGGTTAAATGACACTGAAGGGCTTTTGTACTAGTGGTCCCATCGGAGAACACTTCGGAAGGACGAATATTATTGTTGTGACATCATGGTGAATAGTCGTTTACCTAGCTGTCCTCTCTGTTCTTCTTTCTTTCTTATTGATAAATACATTGAATCTGCTGAGTTCCTGAAGCACAACTCAAAATAGTCGTCCAACAAAAGAAATCAACTACATGGTGGTCATTTTTGTAGAGAGTATACCCTTTATGTTTTGATGGACTGTAAAACAAAAGCAACCTCGTTTTCAGTTTCACTTCGCTCACACAGAGCAGTGTGTCCTCCTCTGGATTAGGCTTGCTGTCCTCTAGGGCTGATGTTAATGTTCCTGAGTGTAAGGGCGCACTCACACTGTCCTTCCGTACCGTGCCCAAACAGGTTTTACGGCGTAAAGCCTAGTTCGTTTGACCAACAACAATGGTGGCGAAAGGTTCAAGTTGGTGTGATGCGGAGGTGGAGTGTTAACTGCAGATCTGGTTGGATGAAAATATTCAAAAACAGTCGACAAGACGCACAAAAACTCTGAGGTTTATGGAAAGAATTATAAACAAAGCGACGCATCGCGATGACGTCAATCAATGTGTGTGATGTGTTACGGTGTGATGACTTATGGACAGGCAAGAAGCATTCCGCCGAGGCCCAGGCAGTGTGAGTACAAACGGGCTGGCCAGCGGGGGGAGAGGGAGGGGGCGACAAGTACCCTAAAGCACGGGGCATGGTGCGGAAGGGCAGATTGAGTGCGCCCTAACTGTGCACATAGGGATCATTGTATTTTATTGAAATTGTACTTTGAATAAAGCTTTACATTGTTTGCTATTTTTTCAAATTTTTCATAAGTTAATAATTTTGGTTTACACCATACATCAACAGACCAGTTTTCTCTGTACATGAGAAACATTTTGCTCCTAATCTCCTTGTTGTTGTTCTCATTTGCCCAGGGATTGACGATGGGAAATGTCCCAATTAAATATCTTTTTAGTGAGTCCCTGATCAGACATCTTCACGGGTCTGTTTCAAAGTCGAAGCATTTGACCTTTATGTCGGATATTCGGTCGTTCTCATCCCATATCTTCTAATGGACACAACTGAAGTTGATTTAGGATCACACTGAAAACATTGAATAGCTTTATGATGCAGTCTCACAACTATGTTTGCGTAAAACCAGAACATTAGAACACCTGAACACCTGAACACCAGAACATTAGAACACCTGAACACCTGAACATTAGAACACCAGAACACCTGAACACCAGAACATTAGAACACCTGAACACCTGAACATTAGAACACCTGAACAATAGAACAGCTGGACACCAGAACATCTGAACATTAGAACACCTGAACATCAGAACACCTGAATACCTGAACACCAGAACACCTGAATACCTGAACACCAGAACATTAGAACACCTGTACACCAGAACACCTGAACATTAGAACACCTGAACACCAGAACATTAGAACACCTGAACACCAGAACATTAGAACACCTGAATACCTGAACACCAGAACATTAGAACACCTGGACACCTGAACACCAGAACATTAGAACACCTGAACACCAGAACATTAGAACACCTGAATACCTGAACACCTGAAAACCAGAACATTAGAACACTTGAACACCAGAACACCTGGACACCAGAACACCTGAACACCTGAACACCAGAACACCAGAACATTAGAACACCTGAACACCAGAACATTAGAACACCTGAATACCTGAACACCAGAACATTAGAACAGCTGAACACCAGAACACCTGAACACCTGAACATTAAAACATTGGAACACCTGAGCATTAGAACGCCAGAACATTAAAACATAAGAACACCTGAACATTAGAACACCGGAACATTAAATCACCTCAACACCAGAACACCAGAACACCAGAGCATCTGAACACCTGAACATAAGAACACTTGAACACCAGAACACGTGAACACATGAGCACCTGAACATTATAACACCTGAACACCAGAACACCTAAACACCTAAACACCTGAACACTAGAACACCAGAACATTAGAACACCTGAACACCAGAACATCTGAACACCTGAACACCTGAACACCAGAACACCAGAACACCAGAACACCTGAACACCTGAACACCTGAACACCTGAACACCTGAACACCTGAACACCTGAACACCTGAACACCTGAACACCAGAACACCAGAACACCAGAACACCAGAACACCTGAACACCTGAACACCTGAACACCTGAACACCTGAACACCTGAACACCTGAACACCTGAACACCTGAACACCTGAACACCTGAACACCAGAACACCAGAACACCAGAACACCTGAACACCAATGACTATAATTATCAGGGAATCATGTGTGTCCAAGCAGCAAAAATCAGTAGTGTAGTACTATAATATTTTAAGTACTTTTTTATTAAAAATGTGCTTCAATTATTGTTTTAATGATATTCAAATATATGGTAATCATTTTTATTTTGAGCCTTTGTGAATGCCTTTTCACCGTCTGTCTCCTCAGCCGCCTGAGCTACCTGAAGCGCCATGAGCAGATCCACAGCGACAAGCTGCCTTTCAAGTGCACCTTCTGCAGCCGTCTGTTTAAACACAAGAGGAGCAGAGACCGCCATGTCAAACTCCACACAGGTGATGATAAGTCTTCCAGGACTGCAAAGTTTGCACTTTCATATTAACACCACGAAGGTAGAAGATCTAAATGAATTGATGAACTTGGATTTTTTTGTCATTTAAGAATGAATACACAGGAACCACTGTAGTCAACAGTGGCAACACATGCCTTCTGTCTGACAATGTTTTTTGGGTCAACAACATCATGTTTTTTTCTGAATAAATGACCTCTTATACAAACATACAGGAGATAAGAAGTACAGCTGTCAGGAGTGTGAAGCTGCGTTCTCCCGCTCTGATCACCTGAAGATCCATCTAAAGACTCACAGGTAACTGCTTCTGCTCATATTATCGTCTGGCTCTTCTTGATGTTGTTTTTTTTTTTTGCTCTGGATTCCTGTGTTCTATTTGACACTTCCAATTAAGACCTTGAAAATTTCTTTTGATACATAATTAAATTTTCCCGGTCTGATACTTGACTCTTTTTTTCTTTACACCTCCAGCTCCAGCAAACCGTTTAAGTGCAGTGTGTGTAAGCGAGGCTTCTCCTCCACCTCCTCACTGCAGAGCCACATGCAGGTAAACAGTTGTTATATTTTTTACTTTAAAATGCCTTGATCCTCTTTATAATACTGCGCATGTGCTTAGATTTCTCATTGGTGCTATTGCAGTTTCCAAAATAAGTTTGGAAAAGTAGCAAATAATCAAAATAAGAAGTTGACACAATTATTAATATTGAATTTATTTTTAACTAGCACAAAATCTTGAGACCCTCGCTGATTCACATAATTTGAAAACCTTTTGACAGACTTGCACATGCTGCAACACGTTCTTCTTTAACTCTTGACTACTTTCTGACTCTGGCAGGCTCACCGCAAGAACCGAGAGCACCTTGCACTGAGGAGTGAGAGGGATGGAGGGAAGAAGGGAGCAGGAGGAGACCCTGACCTGGAGCAGGACATGTATATGTGTGATTACTGTGAGGAGACATTCAGCCTGACAGACGATCTAGAGAAACACGTCCTGACCAGACACCCCCAGCTGTCTGACCGAGCCGACTTGCAATGCATCCACTGTCCTGAGATCTTTCTCGATGAGGCTTCTCTCCTCACGCATATTGAAACACAACATGCCAACCGCAAACACAAGTACGACAGATTTTTGCTTTTTTTCACGTCAAACCACTGATTTTTAAAAATGTGCAATGCCTGAATGTAACTGTTTGATTTTACTGGTCTTTTTCTGTACCTCCAGATGTCCTGTCTGTTCAGAACAGTTCCCCTCTGTGGAGGATGTCTACTGCCACTTAGACAGCCATCGCCAGCCTGACTCCTCCAATCACAGCGCTGCCAGTCCTGACCCTGCGCTAGGCAGTGTGGCCTCAATGAGCTCGGCCACTCCAGACTCTAGTGCCAGCCTGGAGAGAGGTTCCACACCAGACTCTACTCTAAAGCCCAACCAGGGCATTGAACGAGGCCGCAGAAGAGGCACCGACACTGGAGAAGAGATTGGGATAAGCCTGGGTCATCAAGGTGGAGGTATGGTACAGTAGTTACTTATCTACAGATCAGCCAGTCAGATACATCTCTTGATTTGATTGCCAGCGCATGGTTAAAAAGATTAGACTACATCTGTGTACTTCTAATGTAGCAGTTTATCTGTCTGTCTGTACAGGGGGAGGAGGGAACTGGGCTAAAATAACGTACTCTTGCCCCTACTGCTCCAAGAGAGACTTCCACAGCCTGGCAGTGTTGGAGATCCATTTGAAGACCATCCACGCTGATAAGCCGCAGCAGAGCCATACATGTCATCTCTGCCTGGACACTCTGCCAACGCTTTACAACCTCAACGAACATGTGCGCAAAGCTCACCGTGCCAGTGGAGGAACCAAAGGCGCAACAGCAGCTTTTCCCTTACTGCAGTTCACTAACGTCACAGCGTTCCACTGTAACTACTGCCCAGACATGTTCGGAGACATCAACTCTCTGCAAGAACACATCAGAGTGTCACACTGCCTGCCTGGAGGGATTGTGGCGGGATCCACCACATTAGGTGTGTTGCTGAAGAAAGCTACTGTTCTTAAACAATTGGAAAGTGACTTAAATATGTCAGCGTGGGTTTTGTTGGTACATTGCTTGTTCAGAGTGTCTTGTATGAATTCCAGAATGTGAGAGCCTCTTATAATATATGTCCTCAGTATTTGGTCGAGTGGCTGGTTAGCAGGAATTGTATATTATATGTAAGTATATATATATTTCCCTACAGTATCACAATAACATTGGTACTTTATTCCTGCCATCCTAGAAGGGAATCATGCCTTCTTCTGCAACCAGTGCTCCATGGGATTTTTGACAGAGTCTTCGCTGACGGAACACATTCAGCAGACGCACTGCACTTCCATTGCTGGGGCTGGAATGGCATCTGGAGGAGCAGTGGCCAAACTGGAGTCCCCTGTACTGCAGGCTGCATCGCAGTCCTTCATGGAGGTGAGAATAAGTCAAGAATTACATTTAAAAAACAACTTTTTAATCAGTCTTTGCACGGGTCATATTTGTTACTAATCAGTGGTTGAGCTTATATTTAATTAGGTGGTTTCCTCTTCTCTGTCTTGAGCCTAATTATGTGTTAAATGAAGCATATTGCTCACATAAATTCTGATTAAAGAGCCTTCATAATTTTACTATAGGAATTACTTTCTGATTCTGTGGGTAATGAGTCTGCAGTTACTGTGGCAACTAATGATCTGGAGTTTCCCAAATTTTATTTTATTAACCTACATTTTGACCACAGATTCCACAAGTCTGTTAATCACCGGCCTATTATGTCTGAACTTGGGCCTAGTCCAACTAAACTTTTATGGCCCCTGGTTAAAGCAATTCTTGTCCACACCACCGGTGTGATAAAAATATCTTCGTCCCCTTGAAACCTTAAAATCCACCTCCATCAGCTGGTCACGTCTAGAGTGCTCCACAAGTCTCCATGTATACAACTTACTGTTTACCATCAAACAGTGTGACGTCAAACAATGGTTTTCCTGTCCAGACATGACTACCGAAATTGGACTTTTAAAAAAAAATCACCCTGGATTCTGGTTACAAAAAACTCCAGTTTCAGGAACCAACAACTGCGGTTAGTGTGGATGAAAGGCCAAACCGTGCAGAGAAACACACGCTTTCAAAAATACCTGCATTCATGGTGACGTCCCAGGCTCTTTCTAGACGAATACACTCATCAAATAAGCCATAGAGACAATTTTTTTCTTGTACGAACTACTACCGGAGAAATCTTGGACAGACGCTAGCAGTCACTTAAAGCCGTATGCGGCTAACACGGTTTAACTCGGGGCAGCGAGGTGGACACATTAAAATGTCTTTTTTAACCACTAATACTGCTCCAAATAACACCAAACCTCTGCAGTAGCATGATAAGAGTCCTGACACACTAACCGAAGCACCATACAAGTATGTGAACCCTGAGGTTACCTACTGGCCCCGGTACAAGCTGCTCCATTCAAGTCAGTTACCGAATACAATCAAAAAAGGAAGGAGCCCATTGATGATTTATTCCAGCAAAACACGTAAACATTGTGGTTTGCTGCAGACACGGTAACCCCTCTGCCTCAGCGTCTCCATCGGTGTCTCAATGTCCAGATTCAAAACAATAAGCCACAGGTTTATCAGAGCACAGTCATCGTACCGCAATGGCAGCCTATGAAAAGTTTCTGCGTCGTAAGCTTCCATTTTTGTTTCGCAGCAGGGAAAGATACACAAACAAAAAATTGTCTTGATGGCTTATTTGATGACCAAATTTGCCTAAAATGACCCTGGGATGATTTTACACCAGAATTTACACACTTTAATTATGATGTTATGGCGTGGGCTTCAGTTTGTGGCCTGCACTGTTTTTGTCTCTCTCTGTCTTTCCTATTCTCTCTCTACATCTTTCCCATCTTCTCTTTTACTTACTCGGTAACTAACAGTCTTTGTCAATGTGTATAAATCCTATAGAAATAATGAGTTATTGTCCACTTCCAGGTTTACTCCTGCCCTTACTGCACCAATTCTCCTATCTTCGGCTCACTACTCAAGCTCACCAAGCACATCAAGGAAAACCACAAGAACATCCCGTTGGCTAACAACAAACGGCAGGCAAAAGTTGCCGACCTTAGTCCCTCCTCCTCTGACATAGAGATCTCCTCCCCAAAACGCCACAGACAGGGTGGGGACTCCACCCCCTCCATGGGGAGCAACGGGGACTACCCGTGCAACCAGTGTGACCTGCGCTTTTCCAGCTTTGAGGGCTTCCAGGCCCACCTAAAGTCACACCTGGAGATGCTGCTGAGGCGCCAATCCTGCCCCCAGTGCAACAAGGAGGACTTTGAATCCCAGGAGGCATTGCTTCAACACCTGACAGTGCACTATACCACCACGTCGACCCAGTATGTGTGTGAGAGCTGCGATAAGCAGTTCTCCTCAGTGGATGACCTGCAGAAGCACCTGCTCGACATGCACACATTTGTCCTGTACCACTGCACTCTCTGCCAGGAGGTCTTTGACTCCAAGGTCTCCATACAGGTGAATGAAAGGGCCTCCTTCATTTGGGTGTCACTTATTTTCCACTTTAATTTGAGCACAGAATACTCACCTCAGAGCATGAACAAGAGCATGTGCGCTAAATGTTTTTTTCCTCAGTGAAAGCAACCATAGAAACAAACCAACGTGGATTGTTTGTTTTTTCCACATTCTTCCATTCAGGTGCATTTGGCAGTGAAGCATAGCAATGAGAAGAAGCTGTTTCGCTGCACTGCCTGTGCCTGGGACTTCAGGAAGGAGTCGGATCTTCAGATTCATGTTAAGCATAACCACCTGGGCCAAAGATCAGGCCTCCCAGGGGGGCTTGGAGCAGGTAAAGTGCATGTTTCCTGGGATCTGAAACAGATGCATGGTTATCACCGTGGTCATAGTAGAATAGAAGAAAATGTAATGAAACAAAGCAAAAGTAATTTACCAAAGAAAACCACCCAAAAAGAGATGTTGAGGTGGTAATTGACAGAAGTCTTGTAGGGCAGCTTAAGCTTGAATCATCATATCTTAACCTAACTTCTGTCTCACAGGACTCAAGCCCCGGAAGTGCATCTTTTGTGGAGAGACATTTGGAACAGAGGTGGAGCTCCAGTGCCACATCACCACCCACAGCAAGAAGTTCACATGTCGCTTCTGCGGCAAAGCTTTCCAAGCCATGTCACTGCTGGAGAGACACCTTCGGGAGAAGCACTGCATCTTTGAGGGTGGCAACATTACTGGCAATGGAGGCGGTACAGGGAGTTGTGGAAGTCAAAATGGGACGCCCAATGGGCTAGCACAGTCCTCTAAGCGAGTAGGAGGAGGAATTGGTGGCAATGGAGGTGCTGGAGGCGTTGAAAGAACAACGGTGGCGGCAGCTGAACAAGCCGATCTTCAGAACATGTTGCTGAAGAGCGCGGTTGTGGGAGGAGGAGCTGGCCAGGGAGGAGATGCAGCCAACAGTCACGAGGCAAGTGGAGGCGAGGAGGAGCTGGACAACGCAGAGCCCATGTATGCCTGTGATATCTGCGGAGCGGCCTATACCATGGAGTCACTTCTGCAGAACCACCGGCTGCGTGACCACAACATCCGACCAGGAGAAGATGATGCTTGTAAGCTTTGTTTTCAATCATCAGCTGCTTGTTTTGAAGGATTTTTTATTACCTTTTAATTACAATTAACAGTTCATTACAGGATATACATGATTTATATAATGAGGAAAGTTATTTCATATACCAGGTTCTCGTAAGAAGAAGGCAGACTTCATCAAGGGGAATCACAAGTGCAATGTGTGCTCCAGAACATTCTTCTCTGAGAACGGGCTTCGCGAGCACGCTCAGACGCATCGCGGCCCCGCCAAACACTACATGTGTCCAATATGTGGCGAGCGTTTCCCCTCTCTCCTAACCCTCACTGAACACAAGGTACTTTTACTGCTTTCCAGCCTGTGTGTGTGTGTTTGTATGCATGTGTTATGTGCATGTCTTTTGAGGTATCCATGTTTCAGCATGTAATGAGGAGGTTTCCATGTAGGGAACAACGCAGTCAGGATACCCTCACAGGTAAAACAACACAGCCATCAGTGGCTCACTCTTTTTTTCTCCTCTCTTGTGTTACTTTTTTGTTGCTTTCTGTCTTTGGATCGTGAAACTTCTTTGGCTGCTTTGAATTAAGAATGTTAAATTGTCCTATGAGAGGCAATTTGGGCTGCAACACACTACAGTACAAATATTTGAAAAACTGTATTATGTAAGCTACAGTCAGCTGTAACAACAGTGTCTTTATACAGTATGTGTCTGTATATGCTTTGATAAAATATAGTATAGCTTACTACATGCATCATTATGTTCATACTCTCTGTGTATATTCCCTCTCTGCAGGTGACCCACAGTAAGAGCCTGGACACAGGTACCTGTCGAATCTGTAAGATGCCCCTGCAGAGTGAGGAGGAGTTCATAGAGCATTGCCAGATGCACCCTGACCTCCGCAACTCCCTCACCGGCTTCCGCTGCGTCGTCTGCATGCAGACCGTCACCTCCACCCTGGAGCTGAAGATCCACGGCACCTTCCACATGCAGAAGCTCTCCACTGGTTCTGCACTTGGAGGAGCTACAGGGGGAGGTGGGGCTGGAGGAATAGGAGGAGGGAACGGTTCAGCCTCTTCATCCCCTAACGGGCAGCTGCAGCAGCATAAATTGTATAAATGCGCCTTCTGCCTAAAGGAGTTCAAGAACAAAGGGGAGCTGGTGAAGCTGGATGTCAACGGCCTGCCTTATGGCCTCTGTGCTGGCTGCATGAGCAGGTAGGTAGACTTATAAAACCTGTAGATAATGGCTCATTAATAAAGACGTACTTCTGTCAACAATTCATAACTCTTTTTTAAAGCAACAGTAGCACATTGGTATATTAAAGTTGTACTCCGTAAGATTGTCATCTATTCAATTTCCTTTCAAAGCAATTAAAACAATGGTGACTGATCATGTGACCCACTTATGAAAGCACAGCTAAATGTAAATAAGCCGCCATGTTAGTGACGCTGCTGACAGCGGTCGGTCTGCGGCCCACAACGGTCATGCTACGTTCACCTGTAATTGTAAATAAATTCTATCTTCTGAGTCAGGCTAGTAGTAAAGGCAGACGTGTAATAGTGTGTGTGTGTGTGTGTGTGTGTGTGTGTGTGTGTGTGTGTGTGTGTGTGTGTGTGTGTGTGTGTGTGTGTGTGTGTGTGTGTGTGTGTGTGTGTGTGTGTGTGTGTGTGTGTGTGTGTGTGTGTGTGTGTGTGTGTGTGTGTGTGTGTGTGTGTGTGTGTGTGTGTGTGTGTGTGTGTGTGTGTGTGTGTGTGTGTGTGTGTGTGGATTTAAGAAGGGGAACATTTAGGGGGATGGACCGGAAGTAGAGAGGTGAATGTGTTTCAATCAAGTTTCAAACAGTTTTGCCTGCAATTACATCTCATTGTCAAAGGTGCCGCTAGAAACAATATATCTTAAATCTTAATCTCAAATCTCCACAGAGTTTAGAACATGAATAAAGCCCCTGAACACCCACACAGGTGTCTTCAGTTAACTGGTTGATTAGACCTCTTCTCAGGACTGGGTGTGGGTGTGTCTACTGTGATTGATTGACATCTTCCAGAGTCTCCTGTTAGCTTTGTTTCACCTGTAAAGGCGGGACAAAGTACACCTTTATCATTCTTAGAGGTAGATGGACATTTATGACCACATAAATTCCTATCGAATTTTCATCAAAGCCACCTTCAACCCAAGCAGAGTTCTAATCAGCCAGAAGAACTGAAAACACCTGTGTGGGTGTTCAGGGGCTTTAAGTCTTAAGCCCCTTTAAAACATCTAATATTACCGGGTTGAATCCAAAGAAGCCTGGATTTGGGTGCATTTCTTGTCACTTTACTTTTCTAATTACTGGAGCCTTAAAGGGCAGAAGCCGGGGTCAAGCTGAGATGGGACAAGCAAGAGCAAATGTTTTGTTCAGCAACAGTTTGGATTACTAACCAGCTAAAATAAATCAAATGTTTAAATCAGGGGCACGAACGGCCAGAGCCCCAGCCAGGGAGGAGCCGCCACGCCTGGGGACACGCAGGGGGAGAAGGCCATGGCTGGGCTGAGATGTCCAGAGTGTGGGGTGAAGTTTGAAACCATGGAGGACTTGGAGAGTCACGTCCAGACAGATCACCCTGAGGTCAGCCCTGAAACCAGCGCAGCAGGAAAGAAGGCTGAGGCGTCACCTGCACCTAAGGTGAGACATGCTAGACCGAGATAAGACTTTCATGGAAATTTTTGGATGAAACGTTATACTCAAAATCTGTCAAAACAAGTCTTTGGCTTTGTTTTTGTACTGAGGTGAGGAGGAAAACTCAAAACCTTCAAATCAAACAGAAGTGAGAGTGCAGTGACGTAGATGAAACATAACGCACTGATAATAGCCACTACTGAATGTGAAATTCATGTTAATAAGAAATAACAGCAGTTAACAGATGAAAATATTGTAGAGAGTCAAAAATCCTGCTGAACTGTATGTTTGCAGGAGTCGTGTGTGTGAAGTGTTGGTGCATGCTGCTGCTTTTGTGTCTGCAGCTTGCATACGTGTGCTTGTGTGTATGTCGGTGTGTGTCAGCTGAGCCCCACTGGGTCCTGCGGCTGGGGCGTGCTGAGGCATTGTGGGAGCTGTTCGCTCTACTTGATATTGACAGTCAGGCTCCCCGAGACTCGCCGCGTGTCTATGTGTGTGAGAGTGTGTACTTGCAAGTGAACATATCTGTGTGTGTGTGTGTGTGTGTGTGTGTGTGTGTGTGTGTGTGTGTGTGTGTGTGTGTGTGTGTGTGTGTGTGTGTGTGTGTGTGTGTGTGTGTGTGTGTGTGTGTGTGTGTGTGTGTGTGTGTGTGTGTGTGTGTGTGTGTGTGTGTGTGTGTGTGTGTGTGTGTGTGTGCGCAGTTCCTAGGGACCCTCTGTCTTACCTGCACCTTTGTTTCTGCTTAGTGTAACAGCACAAAGCAGACAAAGTAGGATGTGTGTGTGTGTGTGTGTGTGTGTGTGTGTGTGTGTGTGTGTGTGTGTGTGTGTGTGTGTGTGTGTGTGTGTGTGTGTGTGTGTGTGTGTGTGTGTGTGTGTGTGTGTGTGTGTGTGTGTGTGTGTGTGTGTGTGTGTGTGTGTGTGTGTGTGTGTGTGTGTGTGTGTGTGTGTGTGTGCGTACCCACACTGAGATAGTGGAAGTGGGACCTTTGTGTATTTTGTACGTGTTTTTGCATGAGTGATTGCTGTGTGCTATGAATGGATAAGCAGAGCCTCTGCTTCTCTCTCTCCCTGTCTTTCTGTCTCTCACCCTTATTTCTCCAGCTCTTTCTGGATCTCATTCTCCCTCTCTTGTCCTCTTTTCTTCCTTCTGTTTGTTGCTACATCCCTTAACCTTTTTTCTGTTCCGTTATTAATTTCTGTCTGGCTCTCTTTCTCTGCAGATTTGTGTGTGTGTGTGTGTGTGTGTGTGTGTGTGTGTGTGTGTGTGTGTGTGTGTGTGTGTGTGTGTGTGTGTGTGTGTGTGTGTGTGTGTGTGTGTGTGTGTGTGTGTGTGTGTGTGTGTGTGTGTGTGTGTGTGTGTGTGTGTGTGTGTGTGTGTGTGTGTGTGTGTGTGTGTGTGTGTGTGTGTGTGTGTGTGTGTGTGTGTGTGTGTGTGTGTGTGTGTGTGTGTGTGTGTGTGTGTGTGTGTGTGTGTGTGAGACTGTATAGTACATCTTCCCCTCTCAAAGTCTCCAAAGACTTGGACTGTCAGTGTTGCTTGATTAGTGTGAGACTTCACATGTCATGCATGTTTTTACAATATAATAAAATGAAATATATATTTTTGATCAACAAAAATAACTCCTCAAGAGCTTTGCATTTGTCAATAAACCTATTTTTTCCCACAAAATATTGCTTATTTCACACTCTCTATTAAGTGGAATATATTGATTTATTTCAGATAATGATATGTAACATTCATTATTTACAATGTAACATGGAGTGTTTGTGTGTTTTGAACTTAACTTAATTATTCCGTGTCTTTATCCTCTAGAAAAAGACCTACCAGTGTATTAAATGCCAAATGACGTTTGAGACGGAAAGGGAGATCCAGATTCACGTGGCTAATCACATGATCGGTAAGTGAGGCGCAGCTCTCCCACTCTGTGTGAGCGTGTGTCTGTGTTTATTACATGTCTGTGACTGTGAATGCCTCCTCTGCTCATTTATTTTCTTGGCTTAACACCACACCTATTGCTATTGCGTTCTTCATGCACACATTCAATACAATATACACCAGGAAAGCAACACACACACACACACACACACACACACACACACACACACACACACACACACACACACACACACACACACACACACACACGCACACACACACGCACACACACACGCACACACACATACAGATGGGTGTGAGACAGACAGGTGAAATGAAGACTAAAGAGCGCTTTTTGACTAGGGGGCTGCATGGACCCGCTGTTGTGCAATTGATCACTTAGCTACACCTGGAGAGTTTGAAAACTTGACTTCAAATACAGTCGACATTACAGATAAAACTGAGGGGGTGAATTCCCAAAGAAGCAGAACAGCAGAGAGAAAAAGAACAATTTAAATGTTCAGACAGAGAGCTACAGGTCCTGACTGACGAGGTGCAGAGGCATTCTTCCAAACTTCAGGCAAGGAATTAAAACAGGACCGAGAGATTCAATATCTCCATGTGTGAGTGCTGTTGGTGTTTTTTTGTTTTCTTTAAAGATGTCATGATTTAAAGCAGAGGACACTCCTTATAAAGGTGCTTCATTACCACCAACTCTGAAGATGCTAATCAATTCACTATAACTTTGTGTTAGCCCTGATCTTTGTGAATTGGACTGTTTCTTTTGTAGTGAATCAGGCCAATTTTCAGCAAATGAATGCACATTACCTAATTTAAATATGTCCAAATAGCACAGGAGCACAAATATGCTATTTGCTTGTTTTTGTAGTTTGAGAATTACAAGGTTTCTGTCTTATTTGTGCAGGTTAGGCGTCAACAAAAGTTACACAGTCCTTTTGTGAATTTGGCCCTGAATGTAAAACAAGATAAATGTTTCAGGATCCACAGTGACCAGTCTCATTTAATCTTTGCCAGCATGAAACCCCTGATTCATTAATCACTGTATGTGAGTGTTTATAGCTTGGCCTGGATGGAGTCAAACACCGCATAGCTGTGATGGTCTGATGCTACTGCAGGTGTGACGAGTTAACACTGAGGAGAGTCAAAGTTATTCAATATTGAATAAACTGTATAATGTAGGAAGATAAAAACCATGTACCATGTACAACTGTTGTATTGTGGTTATCACCGTAGTACTAGATTTAAAGGAACAAGGTTTCAGGAATGTGATTAAAGACACGTTTTTACAAAAGTATAAGACGTTAAAATCTAAAGACACACAATTTTACACAATTGTCATGAATAGTGAAATTAGTTAGAGACCAAACCTGTTTTTACCAGGCTGTAAACATGTTTATTTCTGCTGTGAAGTTGAACATTTTAACATGGGTTTCTATTGGGATGAACTCGCTTTTGGAACCAGCCTTCCTGTTGGCTTCATTTCTCTGGTGCCACTTGTCCTGGAACAATGTAATGCATGATCAAAAACAAATGCGTTGTGAAGTGTATTCTAACGTGTAAGCCGTTGCACCGTGCATGTTTAGTCGTTTTATATGTCTGGTCAGTTGCTTGTGCATGAAATGGAATAACTAAGAGAAAGCCAGAGCCACAGTAGTGAGGTGAGTGTTCTCACCGCCTGTTAAGGGCTGAGAGAAGCTTCTATAAATGTCTCACTGTGAGTGCACCTATTCTAAGTGCAGTGTGTTTAAAAACTACCTCTGTAGTTTGGAGTTGATGTTCTTTTATCAGCATCCCCTGTGACAGTTTTTTTTACTCATTACTAATTTGCTGCCTTAGCATCTCTGTCGTCATGGAGATTAACGAGGTGAACCTGCATGTTGTTCTGGGGAATAAACGCTCTGCACCCCCCATCCTCTCACCAGGCCCGACAGGCAATCCCAGTCACCGATATACTCTGAGGTGTGTGTGTGTGTGTGTGTGTGTGTGTGTGTGTGTGTGTGTGTGTGTGTGTGTGTGTGTGTGTGTGTGTGTGTGTGTGTGTGTGTGTGTGTGTGTGTGTGTGTGTGTGTGTGTGTGTGTGTGTGTGTGTGTGTGTGTGTGTGTGTGTGTGTGTGTGTGTGTGTGTGTGTGTGCGCGCGCTGACATCGCTCTGGGTCATCTAATAATGTCTGGCGATGTTAGAAGAGAGAGTGATTGAGTTGAAAAAGAAGTACAGCTGGAGTAACTTTTACCTCCTTCCCTCATGGACCACACACACACACACACACACACACACACACACACACACACACACACACACACACACACACACACACACACATACAATCACAAATGCTGAGCCCATAAATGCATGAAAGCACACACAGTATAGTTTCCTACCAGCTTTCCTCATTCCTTACGTTTTTGTCCTCCTCTTCCTCATCACATCCCTCTGACCTGTGTGTGTGTGTGTGTCACTGAAAAATGTGTATGGAGAAGAAAATGCAAGAAAACGCTTTTGTTTTTCAGCCACTCCGAGCACTTCAAAAAAGCCATGTAGTTGTCGCTGTCGCTCCTCCCAGATCACTGCTAATTAATCTGTCAATTATTTTCTCAATTAATGGCTTAGTTGTTTGGTCTTTCAAATGGGGAAAATGTTGATCAATTTTTCCCAAAGCCAAAGACGATGTCTCCAAATGTCTTGTTTTGACAACTCAAAGATATTAAGTTTACTGTCATAGAGGAAAGAAGCTTAGCTGTGTAGTCAACCCCCTCTTAAAGTGTAATTCCGGCGTAAAATCATCCAGAGTCTTTTTCTGCAAATATACTCCAATACGCCATCCAGGCAAGAAAAATCGTGACAGTCAATAACAGTCGCTAACAGCAGAATGTGGCTAACACTGATTAGTTCGGGGCAGCACAGTGAAGGCATTAAAACGTCTTTCTTAACCACGAATACGGCTCAAAATAGATGCAAACCTCTGCAGTAGCATGAGAAGAGTCCCTACACAGAAAACAAAGCACCAACAACGTAGTTAGTGAACCAGAGTTTATTAATAGAGTGTTTTAAAGACTTACCTACTGGCCCCTGTACCAGCTCCTCTCATAGTAAAGTTCATTCAAGTGGATTACCAAAGTCAATCCCAAAGGAAGGAGCCCATTGGTGCTTTGTTTTCTGTGTAGGGACTCTTCTCATGCTACCGCAGAGGTTTGCTGTTTTTTCGGCAGTATTAGGGGTTAAAAAAGACCTTTGAATGCTTTCATCGTACTCATCTCATCTCATCTTCATCCGCTTATCCGGGGTCGGGTCGCGGGGGCAGCAGTTTTAGCAGGGGACCCCAAACTTCCCTTTCCCGGGCCACATTAACCAGCTCTAACTGGGGGATCCAGAGGCGTTCCCAGGCCAGTGTGGAGATATAATCTCTCCACCTAGTCCTGGGTCTTCCCCGAGGCCTCCTCCCAGCTGGACGTGCCTGGAACACCTCCCTAGGGAGGCGCCCAGGGGGCATCCTTACTAGATGCCCGAACCACCTCAACTGGCTCCTTTCAACGCTAAGGAGCAGCGGCTCTACTCCGAGTTCCTCACGGATGGCTGAACTTCTCACCCTATCTCTAAGGGAGACTCCAGCCACCCTCCTGAGAAAACCCATTTCGGCCGCTTGTACTCGCGACCTCGTTCTTTCGGTCGTGACCCAATTTTCATGACCATAGGTGAGGGTAGGAACGAAGATTGACCGGTAGATCGAGAGCTTTGCCTTCCGGCTCAGCTCTCTTTTCGTCACAACGGTGCGGCCTTTATCGTACTGCCACAAGCTAATCAATCACAAAAAACATTGTCTTGATAGCCTTTTTGATGAGTGTATTTGCCGAAAAAGACTCTGGGAGAATTTTACGCCGGAATTACCCTTTAACAAAGCGTTAAGTTAGCTACCTAGATAATGTTAATATTGTTGTCATAGAAACAAAACCCATGGGCAGCACTACAAAGTGCTCCCTAGCACCCTGCAAGCAAGTTTTTGCCAAAGACTGCATGGACACAGACCGTAAATATGAAGAGGTCTGCCTACCATTCAGTCTGTGAGCAAGATGTGCTCTGATTGGTTGAGGGAGAAGAGTTTGCTATTGGCCTATCAAGTCAAGTAATGGGATTGTCACATTGTTCCATGGGTAATACACAGTGCCCCCCACGGTTCTGTTAATTATGCTGTCAGGATCAAGAGAGACAACACTGAAGCAGATAGATGAAGAGAGGGTCAAAGTGAGAAGTCTAGAGAGGAGTCATCACATCACTGCTCCTCATCTTTCACCAAAAAATATATTGCTATAACACCTATTGCTTTTCCTTTATTTCAAACACAATATTATTGTTACATTGGAGCAGTTATTCATGGGTTTGCCCTTTGTTACTTTTCTTTTTAGTCCTAAAGCAATGTGTCAATAACATAAAAGCCCTTTGATATATTCTCGCTGTAGTTTTCCAACCTGCCGGCAGCTGTTATATTTTAGGAGCATTGCAAGTGGCTGAAGGGGACAAAGGGACTCTCTGGATGTCTTTTTAGCAGAATATTTTCAAAAGTTGAGAAAGGTTGGACCTTTTGAGAAAGAATATAAAAACATGAACCGTTTTTAATAATAATGACAGCTCAAAAACATTTATGAGGGCGATAATTATTCTGGTCAAGTGCTGGTGCAAATATTAGTCAGTAAGCCTGTGAATGTTCTCATTCGTCCAGGTCATCGTTATCCTCAAAGCAATTTCAGTCAAAAACAACTGGACTGGTTGTTTGTCTAGGAAGACGTTTCACCTCTCATCCAAGAGGCTTCATCAGTTCATGTACGCATCTGACCAGGCTGGGACTGGTCCAACTAACTGGTGTGGAGATCCAGGTATTTAACCTCTCACAATGGAGAATGACAGGAGCCTCCACATAGGGGTATACAGAAAACCCACTCACACGGATCAATATCTACTTTTTGACTCTCACCACCCTTTGGAACACAAGCTTGGCGTTATCAGAACACTGCAGCATAGAGCTGATAACGTGCCCACTAGCTCACAAGCTCAAGGGGAAGAACGCAAGCACCTGAGAGGCGCCCTCACAACTTGTGGCTACCCCAGCTGGACCTTTGTTAAAACGGCAGCTGCCTCCAGAAAGAAAACCAAAGTGGTTGAGAAAGAAAAAGATAACAGGAGAAACAACATAGTCATCCCATATGTGGCTGGGGTATCGGAGAAACTCAGGAGGATTTTCAACAAACACTGCATCCCTGTGTATTTCAAACCCGGTAACACACTCAGACAGAGACTAGTACATCCGAAGGACAGAACACCACACCACCACAAAGGCAACCTGGTTTATGCTGTCCAATGCAACGAGGAATGCAAAGATCTTTACATTGGAGAAACAAAACAACCACTGCATAAACGCATGGCCCAACACAGGAGAGCTAACTCCCCAGGCCTGGACTCGGCTGTCCACTTACACCTCAAGGAGAAAGCCCACTCCTTTGATAACAGCAATGTCCAAATCTTGGACAGAGAGGACATATGGTTTGAAAGAGGAGTAAAAGAAGCCATCTATGTAAAAGTGGAGAAACCATCGCTAAACAGAGGAGGGGGTCTGAGACACCACTTATCTCCAATTTACAATGCCGCCCTTTCATCCCTTCCCAGGAGATTCAACAATCTAACCTCAAAGGACAACTGTTCACACATGGCCCGGGTGACCCCACCGACTGTCGTTCAGACTCAATAGAGCACTAACGAAGTCGAAACCAACTGCCCACCAACGACTGTCACTCCAACAACGGGCGTGGGCACTTGGAGCACAAAGGGTGTCAGTGACATCATCGGCCTTGTGAGAGGTTAAATACCTGGATCTCCACACCAGTTAGTTGGACCAGTCCCAGCCTGGTCAGATGCGTACATGAACTGATGAAGCCTCTTGGATGAGAGGTGAAACGTCTTCCTAGACAAACAACCAGTCCAGTTGTTTTTGACTGAAATTGCTTTGAGGATTAGTCAGTAAGATGTGTATTATTATGGTTATAGAGAAAAAATTGAATTCTTGCTGATTAGGTGACAGAATAAATAAATATCACATCATATTTAAACAATGTCTGCCATTTTGAATATAGTTCTAAGATAACAGCAACCATCTTTAATGATGTGGAACTGAAAGTCTGCACCACACACATTTAACATTTAAAGAAGAGTCACAACCAGTGTGTGTTCCTGCTAGACCTGGCTCTGACACAGTACACAAGTTAATTAAAACACCATGTGGTCAATGGTCTGCTCTCTAGGGAGAGACGTGGAGGGAGGAAGAGTCTGAGAAGAGAAACAAGATAGGAGGGAAAGAGAAATCATGCAAAAATGTTTAAAATAAATGATCAGTTGATTATCTGTCCCTCATGGCTTGTTCACTATTTTGGAAGATTTAGCATACAGTGCCTCAGTATCTATTATAGGGCCTCACAAGGTCTTTTCATGCAATGTAGGCAGTCTGTACGATATGTACGTACTGCATGTTCAGCATTGTGCTTGTGGTCAGTTAATGACTGAAGCTGAGTAGCTAACTAGCTAGCTGGTGAGGATTGCCTTTTCTGGCTTGTAGCTACAGCCAGTACACATTTCACATTTTCATTTGATGGTTAAACTGGTAACAATAGGTGTTTTTACACCGGACACTACCTTTTTTGCGGCCCGGTCCGTGCATTCAGGCAGATGGAGGTATATCTGCTTGAATGATTTAGCCCCCTAATGTGACCGTTCGGATCCTACACATATTGGTGGCTGGATTTCCATGTAAATGGAGTCGATGCTGCTCAGCGGCACATGCGTGACTCAGCAGAGGTGTCGAGGATGTGATGACACCCTAACACAGACTTGGATTAAGATGGGATTAAAAAGTATCCCTTTAAGTGAGGGCAGAACACTCGACAGAACCAAATGGGTTCAGAACACTGCGAGTGACATCCTGTATGTACCTGTCGAAGCCTGTCGAAGCAGTTGAGGAGTACAGGTACCTGGGCACCATCTTCGACAGCCTGCTGAAATTCTCCTCCAACACAGAGGAGATTCTCAGGAAATGTCAGCAGCGGAAATACCTCCTTAGGAAGCTCAATTCCTTTGGAGTCAGCAAGAACATCCTCCTGACCTTTTACTACTCCTTCATCGAGAGCATCATCACGTTCTCCATCACATGCTGGTTCTACTCCACCAGCCTCCAGAACAGAAACCGCCTGCAGAGCGTCGCCACTGTCTGTTCTAAGATCATTGGACTTCCTGTTAGAACTCTATCGACCATCCACGAGCAGCAGACACTCAGGTTAGCTGGTCAGATCATGCAGGACCCCTCTCACGCTCTCTTCTCAGCGTTTGAGTGGCTCCCCTCAGGACGCCGTCTTCGCTGTCCCTGCTGCAGGACACAGAGGAGAAGAGCAACCTTCATCCCCAGGGCTGTCCAGCTCCTCAACTCCTGACCCTCTGACCATCCCCCTCCCCACTCCTGACACCCTCCCCTGGACACTTCACCCCCCCCCCCCCCCCACTCCAGACACCCTCCCTGGACACCGCACCCCCCTCTCCCCCCCGGACACCCCTCCCTTCACCCCTCCTCCTCCCCTCTCCAGACATCCTCCCTGGACACCATCACCATCACCCCCCCTCCCCACCCCTGACACCTTCCCTGGACACCTTCACCCCCTGGACACCCCCCCCCCCCCGGACACTCACCGGACATGTGAACTGGCTATCTACCTCCACTCCTGTCCTCAAAGCTGTGAACTACTGGTTGATTCACAATTCCACTTATTCTGTTCACTCTGTTTATAATGATACTGGACTGTTGCACTACGCCACTTATTTATTCTGTTATTATGTTCACACTTATTCTGTTACTCTGTTCTTACTGGTCCACTTGATTGATTCTGTTAGTTATGTTAATTTATGGTATTAATGCACTGCTCCACTTTTTTGTGTTATCAGGTCTTATATTGTATCCATGACAGCACTATGGTCACTTTATTTTTCAGTATTCATCTGTTACACAGAGCTAGCATATACTTAGACTGCTGTTTTCCTGCCATGCACCACTATCACTTTATTATTCACTTTATTATTTAGCTTATAGTTATATATTATATTTATACTCTATTACTGCACTATAGTTCTGTTACGTCTGCTCACTACACACATGTATCATGTCTGACCTCATCTGGATCTGATCACTGTCCACTTATATCTTTTCTGCACTACAGTTCTGTTTATACCTGTTTCAACAGTCTACTGCATGTTTACATTGTTTACATCATAAACACCCGTTCACATGTCTGCTTACATCATATACACACATGTCTTTCTACATCTCACGCCGACGATGTTCTCTGTATCTAACCTGTACTAACACACTAACATCCTGACACTTATCCTACCTGTACTAACACACTAACATCCTGACACTTACTCTTCTTTTACACTTTATTCTTGTGTTAGGTTAAAATGTTTTTTGTATAATTGCACTGTCGTGATTTGCTGCTCTGTGTGCCTTGAATTGCCCCCCGGGGACAAATAAAGTTTTTTGAATTGAATTGAATTGAATTGAATTCTTCCTGGAAATCACATTGTAGGATTTTTTAAAGAATTTATTTGTAAATTATTGTGGAAAATAAATATTTGGTCAATAACAAAAGTTCAACTCAATACTGTAATATAACCTTTGTTGGCAATGACAGAGGTGAAGCGTTTGATGTAGGTCTTCACCAGATTTGCACACACTGTAGCTGGTATTTTGGCCCAAACCTCCATGAACATCTCCTCTAGAGCAGTGATATTTTGGGGCTGTTGGCGGGCAACACAGGCTTTCAACTCCCTCCACAGATTTTCTATGGGGTTGAGGTCTGGAGACTGGCTAGGCCACTCAAAGACGGAGCCACTCCTTCGTTGCCCAGGCGGTGTGTTTGGGGTCATTGTCATGCTGGAAGACCCAGCCATGTTTCATCATCAATGTTCTCACTCATAGAAGGAGGTTTTGGCTCAAAATCTCACGATACATGGCCCCATTCTTTCCTTCCTTAACACGGATCGGTCGTCCTGTCACCTTTCCAGAAAAACAGCCCCAAAGCATGATGTTTCCACCCCCATGCTTCACAGTATGGTGTTCTTGGGATGCAACTCAGCATCCTGCATTCTTCCTCCAAACACGGCAAGTTGAGTTTTTAACCATAAACTTCTGTTTTGGTTTCATCTGACCAGATGACATTCTCCCAATCCTCTTCAGATGGGCCTGGACATGTACTGTAGTTCTGGGATTTTTGCTCATCGTTCTCATGATCATTTTGATCCCACAGGATGAGATCAAGACCCAGATCGAGCGAGATTATCAGTGGTCTTGTATGTCTTCCATTTTCCAATAAATGCTCCCACAGTTGATTTATTCACACCAAGCTGCTTTTCAGCTAAAATATTTGGGCGGTTTTGTCAGGATTTTGGGTGTCTGGCTTGGAAATGTAATCTCAATTTAGCAGCCCTGACTGTGGAATGTGCGCATTGAGAACACATGCTAACGACAACAAACCAAGCTAATGTAGCTGCGTGTATGGCTGAAGTTCAACTTGAGCGTACAAACAGCGCCAGGAGACAAAACACAAACTTTACCAGCCTCGTCAACGTCCTCAATCTGCACACTAAGTTGGAAAGAGACAGCTCAACAACAAACTTGTTTCACTATCTGTTAATTACCCACCGCACAGAATATGAAAAGCTGTGGCAGTCAGCGGTCGACCACGACCAGCCTGCAAGGTACCGACAAGAAAACCCCTTACAGCACAGCAGTTAAATGTGTCTCCACATTCTAATGTTCATGTAGTTCAAATATGATGAGTATTGTTTACATTAGGGGGGAGTGTCAGTTTAAAATGCTCTCATGATAGTTTGTTAGTGCAATATTTTATAAAGAAAATCCTATCAGTCAGTTTGAAATGGTTTACGTATAATTGTGCTGCTTGATCTCAATACTTGCACTAGTGATTTCACTGTTTTTGTACTGTACTTACTTGAGTGACTCAGTTTTAATTTAATAAATATTTTGTCATTTTCATTAACATCTTATATACTATTAACAGGAGTGAGCTAGTACAATAAGCCTTTGATGCTTTTACAAACACATTTATGAGGGATGCAAAATATCATCAATTGTCCTTATTGGCAAAATGCCCCAAAATATCAGGATATTGATTTTTGTCAATATGGCACACCCCTAGCAGCTGTGCATCATGAAGAACCTTCCTCCCTGTATGCTAGAGTCAGGTAACAACATGATCCAGTGTGCACGTGTCTGTGTGTGTGTTTATAAGGTATGTTGTCCAGTCTGGCCTGTCTGTTATCCAAAAAGCAGCGTCCACCTCAAATGATCCTACCTGTCTCTGTTGAGATGTTGAAAGTAGATCGAATCACTTCCAGTGATGTGGTGGCAAATAAAAAAACAGGTTAATTGTGGCTTCCGGTTTGTGAGTATAAAACAAACCACCAATATAAACTCTAATCATAGATAATACCTTTGAAATACACTTATGCAAGATGATAAAGAAATCCTGCCTGGGTATTATTTAATGTTGTGTATGTGTCTGATGACCCTTTAATGCGTGGCGACCAATTCTCACTTTGCAAAGGTATCCTCCCTGTGAAAGTCTCCAGTGTCTTTCTGAGAACCACACTTACTCACTCTCTCACACGCCCACACACACACACACACACACACACACACACACACACACACACACACACACACACACACACACACACACACACACACACACACACACACACACACACACATCCCTAAATAAGGTCCTTGACAGCATGTTCTGAGTGTTGCATGCAGCCACTAATGCCTTACTAATCACCTCAGTCTAGATTTCACAGCATGAGAGCTCACTTCTCAAACACATGTCGACGCACGCTCTCACTCACTCTTTCTCTCTCTCACAGTCATAAACATACATGCAGTGTGTCCGACAATGAGCCACACACAGCATGCTATTTCCCCTATCCATCGGTCCTAATCAGGGGCCAATCTCCATTTAGTATACTGCCTGCAACCTTACTTTGGCTTTTGGCACTTTTGGTAAAATTTACCAGGACTTTTTCAAACTGCAGTAATCAGATATGCTTTTCATGATATTTAAAATGAGAAACATTATTATTAACTGTAAGGTCTTTCACCATGGTTTATCATTAAACCGGTAACCGTTTCATCCCTACTCTCCATGCTAACGCCTTTGGTAAAATGTCCAGTCCTAACATTTACTTACCTTCCCTCTTTCCCTCCCCTCCCTCCATTTCCCTTTTCTTTACCTCCTTTCTGTCCATAATTCAGCTTTAAGCCTTAAAGTGTAACTTCACCCCCAGACCTGAGCCTAACTCTACCTACTGCATAATTTTGAACAATGCAACAAAGTGTGCAAGTGGCTCAGAGGGGGACAGAGAGAGGGCAAAGGGAGGGGTTTCTGGCCACCTCTGACTAGAGGGCATCAAGATTTTTAAATTTTGGTGACATAGAGACGTCCCAACCAGTCAACTCTACCTCATCATTAAAAATGCGAGGTTAGGTTGGATTTAAAAAAGTAATGGCCATGTTGAGCCATTTTCAACCATTATAGATTTGGTGAGAAATGTCAATAACAATACCAGCACTGATGTGTTTAATCATTGTACAGTCATACCATTTACTGTAGTTTACAACTCAAAAAACATGTTTAGGTGAAGTTAAGTGCAGTACCTCTTTAATTATGCATCTGTGTCAAGGTGTCACTGTGCTGTAGCTGCTGAGAGTGTGGGGTAGTTTGCCATGCCATGCCAGCTCCACAAAAACAAGCAGTATAGTGTTATGTCATTCAAGAAATGGGCTTACATTTATTTACGTTCACTCTGTGAGGGCGTCATCAAGGTTGCAAAAGGAAGGTTCTTCATCAGCCAGGTTGTCTCCAATACAATTGAGGAGCAATGGCAAGTCTTCAAACCTGCTTCATGTTGTGTTCACTTTCCAGGTTTAAATACCCCCCACCACCCCACCTCCACACACACAAAAAGAAACACACACACATTAACACACATACACTCACCACGTTCACACTACGTATTACTAACCCTGCCCATTCTCTCCTCCGCTCTCCCCCCACCTGCCTATTGGATGGCCCATAGAAGAGCCCACCTGTCGGCCAGGTTTGTCCCCTTTCTGTCTCCTAAGCTCGCACTACGAGCAAGGCAGCACTGTGCTGTCTCACTGCCTGCCCATCAGCATTTCATTCTCCTGCTTTTGAATATATATATATATATATATATATATATATATATATATATATATATATACACATACACAAACACACACACACACACTGGACATTTTAAAATTTGAGAAAAAAGTATTAATACTTGATTTATTCTGAAATATTTCTTTCTTTCTTTATTTTTATAGTTATTTTTTACTGTTCAGAATTTGAGTATTTGAGTATCCGCTGTGTATACATATATACCACTGCTGTACTAGCATGTTTTTTTAAATAACCAAGCACTTCAACAAAAACCTTTATTTAGTGAAAAAAACAGTGAGTACATTTAGAAAACTATAACCACTGTGTCAGAAGAGAAGATTTTAACAATGTTTTCTTCTCTAGGATTCAAAAATGAACAGGAAGTGTAGAGGCCACAACTTTGAATGACTTCAGCACATCTGCACCCACAGGACATCACTAGTTTCTCACACTGCTCTGGTTTGATCTGCGTCCATTCTGACTCACTCTCTTCCACAGTTCACTAACTGGAGTGGGTTTCTTACACATTACTTTGTTACCAAGGATTTTCCAGAGATTCTCTATGGGGTTTAGATCTGGACTCTGACACTTCTTCCTCCAAGTGTAACTGATTTCTTTACACACTTTGGGTTCAGTCTTTCCCCAGTCCGACACCGAACATAATGTTTCCCATCAGACCCAAATAAACTGATCTTTAGCAATGTCATGTCATGGTTTGGGGGATGTTTTCTGCAGCAGGAGTTGGGCCTCTTGTACAGCTACACGACAGAGTGAATGCAAATGTTAATGTGACCCTCCTTCAGCAACATGCAATACCTTCACTGTTATTGTCTCCCTATCAGCTGCAATTTTCATGCAAGACAATGTCCTCTGTCACACTGCAAAACAAGTGAAGCAGTTCTTTGAAGCTAAGAATATTGAAACAATGAAATGGCCAGAGTCCAGATCTAAACCCCATAGTGAATCTCTGGAAAATCCTTGGTAACAAAGTAAGTGAACTCCAGTTAGTGAACCGTGGAAGAGAGTGAGTCAGAATGGACGCAGATCAAACCAGAGTAGTGTGAGAAACTAGTGATGTCCTGTGGGTGCAGATGTGCTGAAGTCATTCAGAGTTGTGGCCTCTACACTTCCTGTTCATTTCTGAATCCTAGAGAAGAAAACATTGTTGAAATCTTCTCTTCTGACACAGTGGTAACTATTTTCTAAATTTACTCACTGTTTTTTTCACTAAATAAAGGTTTTATAAAGGTTTCAATGTGCAAAAGCCACATTGCATGATGTGGAGAAACTTGGGAGCAGCTAAACTCATGCTAAAACAATTTTCTCTAGCTTAAATCAATGTGCAAAATAAAAACAGTATAAACTCTATTCAACGGTATCCCTTAGGGATGATTTTGAATTTGACACGTTTTAGCTGAATTTTTTTTACAATTACCCCTCACCTCAACTCCTCATTCACCCCAATCCCTGCTGCTAGCTGCATGCTTCATTGTCCTTCCCACCTCATACACACACACACACACACGCACACGCACACAGACACACACACACACACACACACACACACACACACACACACACACACACACACACACACACACACACACACACACACACACACACACACACACACACACACAGATGCCTTTGAGGTATCGAGTGGCCACTCACCTGGATCTAAGTGCTCCCCGTGGAGTGTGGTGGCTAATGATGTGTTCTCAGCATGAGCCTTACTTACCTATTTACATCAATGCACTCTAATCTTGTTAGGTAGCCTTCCCTATTCACATTCTTCTCAGATTTGATAATCGGTAGTCCGGCCACACCTTTTAAACCGTCTTCTTGTTGGCCTGGTACATGTCAGTGGCTGCGGTTGGCATCAGTTCACTCTGAATATTCCTTTTTCAAATGAATGAAGTCAGGTACTTATCACCTGAAACACTCACTTTCACTTTAAAGTTTCACCTCTGCCGACCAAAAAATGTGTGGACTAAAGCATTAAAGGTATAATATATAGTTTTATCCTAAAACAAACAAAACAATGTATGAACTAATACAAAAGTATTCCCTTTCAGTCGTCACTTATGAGCCACTAGAAGTGTGCGGTGGTGTGTATCTGGAGAGACCCCGCCCTCTGCCTGGATTTTCTCTTTTCTTATTATTTTGTAAAGGACAGCGACGTTTCTGGGTGACGGCAAATAGCCTATGACGCCAGTTGGGTGTTTAGCCCCCAGCATTGCTGCTTCTCTCTGGCCGTTGAGCCGGAGGAGAGGAGGGGGCCGACTCTGAATGCTATGTGTTTACTAACCGTAAGCGATCCTTTCTACGTATTATACCTTTAATAAGTAAACTCAGCTCATTTTAATTGTGTTTACTTTAATTAATTGGTTGCACTTCTGCCAATCTCCCGGTTCAGAACAGTCAACCTGCATTCAGCCTTTCTATTAGCCTGCAGTCATATCTGTGATCCGCTTGACTAGTAATGTCGGCCTGCTGTCTAAGCAGCCGCCCCAAGGGTAGCTGTGTGTCTGTGTGCACTTCTCTCTGGGCTTCCTAGTGCCTACCCCAGACTCCCCTCCCTTTCTTCCCCCTTTTTTCCTTTTACACTGCTGTATGCACACACACACACACACACACACACACACACACACACACACACACACACACACACACACACACACACACACACACACACACACACACACACACACACACACACACACACACCTGTCTGTATGTATGTGTATGTAGGGCATGGTCTGGTGTGGTTACTTTGTGTCACTGAAGACTTAATGAGGCGAATAAGAAGCTTTTAGAGTCAATGGAGGTAGATAATGTGGTTGTGTGTGTGTGTGCGTGCGTGTGTGTGTGTGTGTGTGTGTGTGTGTGTGTGTGTGTGTGTGTGTGTGTGTGTGTGTGTGTGTGTGTGTGTGTGTGTGTGTGTGTGTGTGTGTGTGTGTGTGTGTGTGTGTGTGTGTGTGTGTGTGTGTGTGTGTGTGTGTGTGTGTGTGTGTGTGTGTGTGTGTGTGTGTGCGTGTGTGCGTGCATGTGCATCTGTTTGTGAGAGAGAGAGAGACAGAGGGTCCTTGCCACCGGCTAGCATCATTGTTGTTCTCTTCTGCCCTGCTGCACCTGAACTAATACGCTACAGACTACTGTACTGTCTGTGCTGTTGGCGTGTGCCTGTGTCTGCACTAATGCTCTGTACTGAAGAAAGCATTTCACTTATTTTTCCTAGGTTTCACAAGTCACACCGGAAACTGATATCACCATGCAATATTTAAGAGAGTGAACAGGACAGCTGTAAAAGTGCTATGAAGTTCTGTCAGAACACTCATTGTTAATCCTCCTCAAACATTGATCAGCTGGTGTCCATGAGAAAAACCCAAAGTTGGTATATCTGTTTACACACCCTTCACACACAGTAATACTACTGCTGCCAGTGTCTTTAATGTGACCATTAATGGTACTGCCTTAATGCTTACTACAACTACTACTTCTCTCTACACTGAAATATAAGGTTAATGTTTCTTTTTTTTTGCTTACTTTAGCTCACTTTAGCTTAATTCGCATGACATGTGAAGACATACATTGAGTTTCCAAAGCGTAAAAGGAAATAGTGGATTAGGAAAAAGAAAACAATGGTCATTTTAATTGGCGTATCAATATGTGAGTTACAAATTCAAATGTATTATTAAAATAAATATTTGAATGGCCAAGTGCTAAATTAAATTCAGTCACTAAAGCAATATATTCTTACTATTACATTTTTCTATATAGCATAGCATACGTCACTGTAATACTGTTACTTAATGGAAAAGTTTACATTGAATCTTTTTCTCACTGGGGTGTTTCTGAGGCATTTGAAAGCTCTCTTCACTGATTTATTGCTTCACTCTATCCTCAGAAACCATCAGTCAGTTGAATGTAACGCTTAGATAATGTGAGTGAGGGAGAAGGATTCTAAATCAGATTCGGGAACAGTTTGACTGTGCAAAGTACCGAGCAGGATGTTGGTCTGCACTGTGATGCTATGAACATAGGAACAGATGACAACCCCCCCCCCCCCCCCCATCTTCCATCCATCCTTCCCTACATCCCTTCCTCCCTCCCTCCCTCGCCACCTGGAGCCAGCGAGCCGTGACACCAGAGGGAGGGAGGGACGGAGTGATGATGAAGGGACAAGGGACTGGAGAGAGAGCAAGGGAGAGGGGGAGAGAGAGAGAGAAAGAGAGAGAGGAAACCACAGAGGGCTAGATGAAGGAGAGAAGAAGGAGGAGAAGAATGAAAGATGAGATGGGGCATATATAAGCACATGTAAATAAAAGAAGAGGCAGGAATCTGTTTTTAGGAAATTAAAGCTATTTTGATAATATAGTAACTTTAATGGCATAGAAGTTAGAAAGTGAATTAAACATCATCATAGAAGATGTTCCAGAGTCAAAGGGTTAAGCAGTTAGTCTAGACATGTACAATTTTAGAATTTAGCAACATGGCCTCTATGGCTTCATGATTTCCAAAAACAAAAATTTTATTTTTCAGATTATTGTAATTTTTATTTTTTTTAAATCTGAATTCATCCAGGGGGGTTTGAATATATGTAAAGGTATTTCAAGATCACTGTGCTTCACATTTACATATTTACATACAAGCTCCACGGGAACCTCTCCAGTGATGGTCTGTCCTCAAGGCTGCTGGCAGCCTTCAGTCTGTTTTAGTGACTAGTGTTTTATTGCTAGCATTAAAGACTGTCAAAAGTAAAACGGAGAGGAAGTTTAACTAGTGCATGGGTTTCTGACCTCCACGAGCGGAGAATGTGATGTGGTTAAGATTTACAAGCTTCACGTTCCCATAAAAAAATCATTTATCAGCAACGAAAAAAATTTCCCCCTGGGATTATTGAAGTATTTCTGATTCTGAGTATCGTTCATTCTTTCATATTTTCTCACTTTCTCTTTCATCCTCTTTATATATTTCTCTAACCTCCTCTGACACTATTAAAATAAAGTGTTTGCTGTCTGTTAGTCCCAATAACCTGCCGTCGTCTGCTTTATTTACTGTGCATGAATACACAGACAGAATTGTTAGTGTACTCCCGTTTGTGTGCGTTTGTGTGTTTTGAAGGCTCGGAGCATGGTGGTCCCCGGGAGAGATAATTTTGTCGTCTTCTCGCTTGATTTACCTTCTTCTTCTTCTGCTGCTGTTTATTACCAGTCATTACAAGCTGTTTGGAAACCTAATAGGACACACTGATAAATAGAC
>NC_139832.1:32053919-32061419 GCF_963691815.1 Echiichthys vipera | reverse complement strand
ATGCAGCGAGAGCCAGGACTTTGTTGAAGGACTGTAGCTGCCAGATTTACACCTTCTCAGCTGCACTGTTCATGATGCAGCTGTAAGACTCCAGTGAAGTATGACTCACTGTGGTCACTGCTTCATTTATTCATGCTAGACTGAATCTACACAACACTACACAACAAACAACAGAAGCATTAGACCATCTTGACATGTTGGTCACGGTACGACAGCTGATCACCTAGTTCCCTGTTGATACAAAGCTTCTGAAACGCAGCTGATACAAGGCATAAACAACAGACCAGTAAAACTACATCTGGGAAATGAATCCTATTAATTTATTAATTAGGTGAGTGTAACAATACATCGAGTGACAATATCGATACATATCTTAATTTTTTAGATGGGCCTTTATTTTGAGATTCCCACTTATTTGTTTTCTTAAAAATAATAGTTTTGTTTTCCATTAAGGATGAAATGATTACCTGTTTGATGATGAACTGCCGTAAACTTCCTGATGGTTACTATTCTAAAACCTTTTAAAACTTTAATTATCATTAGAACCATGTTTGATCACTACACCATGAAAGAGTCCCAGTAAATAGTGTTTTGTGTCGATGAAAACATAGTGAAAGGCAGTGGCAGCACTCTGGAGATGTTTTCAGCCTTCTAAGAGAGTCTAAGTCTAAAGTGTGGTCATATTTTAGTTTTTATGAAAGTGTTGAAGATGATCATCCTGTCTGTCTTTTAATTGTGATTTTCAATATAAAACTTGTTGCGTTTCAGTACTTTTAGGACATTTTCTGCACATTTTAACTATTGGCGACAGGTGTCAATTTGCTGTTCCGTCTTTGTGAAACCAAGGCGAAATATCCCTCTTTTCCCAAAAGCCGTCTTTCAGAGATAGACTTAAACGTGTGGTGACCTGAAGCACTATGTGTGACGTACAACATATGTGTCATAATAAGTTAGCCCTGTAACACCAGTGTCATTTTCAAAACAACAAGTTTTAAATCCGACTCAAAACTCTACTCACATGGAAATTGAGCTGCTAATATGTGTAGGGTCCTAGCCATTGGGGGCTAAATCAGGCCTGTTATAAGCCGCGATCTGCCTGAATACACAAACCAGGCTGGCAAAAAGACAGCCAAATTGCCTGTCCAGTGTAAAAACACCTTTTGACAGTCTGGAGTGAGAGTCAGCTCCACCACTGTTGATTGAGCGGTGGGCTAAAATCATGTTTCCCTCAGTCGTAGAATACACTACCTGGAGAGAAAGGGAAGCTTGTTTAGAGACGAGAAACTGCACAGCATGAGGTGGGATGCAACGCCATGCTTAGAGAGGTTGAAGGGTTTCCTTTGGATCTTAATTACACGACAGAAGACAGGAGAAGGCAGGAGTTAGAGCGAGGAGGAGAGAAAGGTTGGAACAACAGCGTACACTGTCGTTCTTATCTTTCCTCTCTAAACAGATGTCGACCAGGCTGTTCTCTTTATTGCATTACAAAGGCCTTCTGACAAAAACACACACACACAGGCATGCACACGCATCATCCTGGACAAATCAATGCATTCTGGTTTCAGTAATTTCCCAAGGTGCTTTGCCCCCCCCCCCCCCCGGGTGAGCAAGGTGACAAAGCCAGGGTGGAGAGAATCTCTTACTTTCTGCCCTCCTTTTTTAATCTCTTCTCCCTTGTTTTCCTTCTTTACTTTATTGCTTTCAACTACCTTGCCTTTCTCCTCTGTATATACATCTACCCGACATGCAATGTTCTGCCATGCTAATAGATTTACACATATTTAAGGATGCTCTGTGAGGTATTTCCTTTTATATAATTCATTAATTAATTATTGATTCATTACAATTAATCAACACTGTAACAGTGTAATCAGCAGGTTTCGGCTAAAACGTTCTAATACAACAAGTCTGGATGAGTAGAAATTTCACCCAGACCATTTACTAACAGCGGCAATGTATAATAGTGTCAACAGTATTTTTTCTTTTTACCTATTTGAATCAATAAAATAGGTGCCTTTTTATTTTTGCCTGAACAGCATCCAAGGACCATGATGCAATCATTTACCTCCAAAAGCACATTTTTTCAACTTGCAGTAGTCGTCACAACAGAAGCAGCAATATGGGCTTCTTTCACTGACAGCAACACAATGTCCTGCACAGCATAAACCAACTCACCTGCAGCGCTCTGTCACATGGGGATGTGCTCTGTTTAAAGGCTCTGTAATCTGCTGGTATACTGCAGGTTTGTAGATTGGACACAGAGTGGGGCCACAAACACCACGTGAGCCCCCCTCTACCCACAACATAATGATTATTACAATCATTATGCTGTAATTGTGTAATCATGGGATGTGGTTTAGGTGAAAAAAGTCATTCTCAGAACTTTATTTCACTTTTTTTTTCTCTCAGTTCCTTAATTCTGTTCTCCTTCTGTGACCCTCCACACTCCTGCTCTACCTGCTCTCTCCTCCCCCCACCAGCCCACCACCTCCTCCTCATGTTCTCTGTCCCTCTTCATCCTTGTATCTCTCCTGGATGAGAGACACTCATTTGTGACAGAGCCAACCTGCTAATGGTGGATGGCAAGAAACAAAAGTGGCCATGCCAAAAGACACGTGCGCACAGACACACACACACACACACACACACACACACACACACACACACACACACTAACATGGACATTCGTCTGGAAATACCCATACTCTGAGACATCCTCTGCAGCCGCATAGACACACACAGCAAACAAGTGCAGGCACACACGGACACACATCAGCGCATAGACACACAACACATTCACACTAATGTATTCACATAACACTCTGTGTGCTCCCCGCTGCATTGCTCCTGGTGCTTGGCTCCCTCTCTGCTCTGCGGCGCGCCTCCTCCTCTTCGTCCTCCTCCCCCTCCACCTCCTTCTCCTTCTCCCTGTACATCTGGCACGCTCAGCTGCCGAGGAGCGCCATAATTATCCCGCCGGAGACGCACACGCTCGCACACGCATACACACACTCTGCGACGAAGGCTCTCACACACTTGTCTTCGACGATCCGCGCCGCTCCCTGCTGCTCTTCGTCACTATCGGGGCTTCATTAGAGTGTGTGGAGAGTGTGTACATGTGTGAGTGTGTGTTGATGCATGGTGCTTTTGGATGCTATCCAGATGTTTTTTTCTTTATAGTTGAGGAGTCGGGCGTGTCCTAGATGCAACTGCCCTGCTCCTGTATGCTCAGTGTTATGAGTTTTAATCGTGCCCGTCTTATATCTAGTTTCTTTCTCTCCTGCTCCCACTGTTCACATCAGTGTCCAGTAGAGCTGGGTGTCACTGATTCCACTGATCGAATTGATTTCGATTCACAAGGTACTAATTTGATTTTTGATTTGATTCAATATCTATTCAATTAGACTGAGAATTAGACTTCTCTTTATTGATCCCTTTGGGATGACTGCTACAAGGAAATTGAATTTTCAGAAGTTTACACTTGTAAAAATATAGAAAGTAAAACAATAAACAATAATAACAGTCTTAGCTAAATACATATAAAGTAGAGATAAGAATACAAGTAAAATCAAATTCACAGAAAATGAAATCAAATAAGTTAAGTGAAGAAAACCGTATAGAGGATAAATAAAGATAAATCGAGATCAAATATATAGGACTGTATATTATATTGGATACGAAAGAGAGTATCTGAGAACTAATGGTGTAAATTGCACAGGGAACACTGGGGCATCATTAACACTATTAATGACATGAAGAATTGACCCCAAAGCAGTTCCATGAATGTACTTTTTAGTTAACATGAACACACTACAGCAGTCAACACAGTTAAGTGAAGCTCTACAGCCAGTGAGTATTGAGTGACAGCATTCAGATATCTGGAGGTCAGAGGTCAACGGACCCCTTTGAAAATGGTCATGCCAGTTTTTCCCTTGACAAAATGGAGCCTAACTTCAGAGGGTTGTTTAACCCCCTTCCTGACAAGCTGGTATGACATGGTTGGTCCCGCTGGAATCATTAGGTCTTCTAGTTACAAAGGATGGATTCTGGATTTTATGAACTGATATCGGATCATTCAAATGAAAATGGATGTTTTAAAACCCAGCCCTGATGTAGAAGACAGTGGGTAGCCGAGAGTACCATTTTGTATCAGTCTGGGATGGAACTTGGACCTTGTTGTGTTGCAGAAAGGAAACATGCAATCATGTCTGTCTAATGTTTTTGTCGCACAACATATCCCACTTCTGTCTGTTTTGTTTGTATTTTTCTTTGTTTATAACTCGAACTAATGACTTTAAAGTGAAATTCCGGTGTAAAATCACCCCAGGGTCTTTTTAGGCAAATTGGGTCATCAAATAAGCCATCGAGACAATTTTTTTTCGTGTATGAACTATAAACATAGATTTTACGGAGAATCGCTAACAGAGGCGGTGAGTTGGATGCATTAAAATGTCTTTTTTAACCACTAATACTGCTGTAGTAGCATGAAAAGAGTCCGGACACATTAACTGAAGCAACAACAATGTAGTTCGTGAACACGGCGTTTATTCAAAGAGTGTTTTGAAAGACTTACTTACTGGCCCCGGTACAAGCTGCTCCATTCAAGTCATTTCAGCAAAACACGTAAATGTTGTGGTTTGCTGCAGACAGGGTAACCCCTCTGCCACAGGTTTATCAGAGCACAGTCATCATACCACAATGGCAGCCCATGAAAAGTTTCTGGGTTGGAAGCTTTCATTTTTTTTTCGCAGCCGGGAAAGATACATACTACTGCAGAGGATTGGTGTTATTTGGAGCAGTATCAGTGGTTAAAAAAGACGTTTTAATGTGTTCAACTCACCGCCCCGAGCTTATCCGTGTTAGCCACAACAGGTTCTTAGCGACTTTTCGGAAAATCTCTGTTAATAGTTGTTACACGAAAAAAATTGTCTCGATGGCTTATGTGATGACACAATTTGCCTAAAAAGACCCTGAGGTAATTTTAGACTGTAATTTCACTTTAAGTCACGCGTACTAGCATGAGTTAACAGAAATTAAGAATTAAAAGAATGTAAGTAATAATATAATAATCATAAAAATATTGATGTATGTTAAAATAAAAAAATGGACAAATTCCCAACTCACTTTGTCTCTCTGTAGTAGCACAGAAATTGCGGGGGTGCTTTTAGTCTGTCTGCTGTCACATTGTAATTACTTGCCTGTACAGGTGAAGGAGACGCTGAGGTTGGAGTGCTGCTGCCTGGGGTGTGTGTGTGTGTGTGTGTGTGTGTGTGTGTGTGTGTGTGTGTGTGTGTGTGTGTGTGTGTGTGTGTGTGTGTGTGTGTGTGTGTGTGTGTGTGTGTGTGTGTGTGTGTGTGTGTGTGTGTGTGTGTGTGTGTGTGTGTGTGTGTGTGTGTGTGTGTGTGTGTGTGTGTGTGTGTGTGTGTGTGATTGGCAGTAATTGTGTGTACTGTAATGTTGTATCTGTATGTATGTATAGCATGATTGGCATTCAGTGTGTAGGTGTGTGTGTTTTGTGAGTGTAGTCTCCTAGTGCCCGCTGTGGCTGCTCAGAGTGGTACTGTAGATTTAATTCCCCGCGCCACTTTGTGTCAAACTTACCACAGAGCAAAAAGCAATAGAGCTTTGTGAAAAGGGTCTGGAAACACCTCCCACCATTCTATTTTCAGTCCATGCTTTTAGTGCCGCAGGAAGCATGGAATAGGGCCCCTGCATCAGTCACACGTATGGGTGCTAAACACCAATCTGGTCACAAGCTTGGACGTCACAAACAAAAAAAGCCACTTAAGCCTGTCAACTGCAGAATCTTCTAGATCAGCTACCTTCTCTTTTCTGTTGTACTACTTCAGAAAATACTATGAAGCACATCATAAAGTATGTCTTTATAATAACAATATTTGCTATTAAGAATTTGTATTGTTGATATATTGGTTAACTTACTCATATGTACAGTAGGACCAGTCAACTACTGTAGTAACACACCAGTTAGTCAAAATAACTCCCTGGGCTTCTTTCTATTTTCTCTGTACCCAGATGTTAACTTCCCACTAGCACCATGTTCTCAGTATTTGATTGTATTGTACATAGGCCTGTCACAATAAGTATTAAATCCATTAATCGCACGATATCTTTTAATGATCCCAACAACTTTTCCAGCCGTGATCATTTCCATGTTTCCTGTGTTTTCCTGGTGTCCCACTATCACAGTTTTCTCTGCTGAGCATCTGTTTCCACTGAGCCTCTCTCTTCCTCAGCGTAATGAGGAGTTCACCCTCGTCTCGTGTCGTGTCAGTCACTTGTCAGCAGCATGGTCTCTGTGTGGGGAGGTGGACCCCTAGAGTTACCCAGAGTGCAGCAGGAGAGCCCTGTGAGAAGCAGCTTAGAGGACACGATAGTTGAGACTTGGGAGAATAAAACCAAAGATGGAGTTGGTTTCAAAGCTGAACACCACAGCTGCTGTGGGAGCACTTCAGGTTCAAACCCAAAGACCGCGGTGAACCACTTCACCTGAGCGAGCCGCTGTGTCGCATTTGTGGTAAAAGAGAAGCAACTAAATCCATCTGAATTATTGTTTTTGGTTGTTTTGTTTATTTATTTGGGATATTTGAAATGTCTTCCTGTTCTAGTGTTGAATATTCTTTAGAAATAAACATTTATTGATCTTTGAAAGGGTGTACGTGCATTGTTATGACATTACCATTATATCAGTTAAAAATGGTCTCCAAACGGCAATATTATCGCTTCTTGCTATAATTTCCGGGACAATATATCGCCCAGCAACAGTAGTTATCATAACAGGCCTAATTGTACAGTATTCATTTATGTTATTTAATCTGTGAATAAGAATAGCATACATTGACACTACACCCCCCCCCCCACACACACACACACACACACACACATACACACACACACACACACACACACACACACACACACACACACACATCATAACATTCCGTGGTTTTGGCACTGATGCGGGTTTTTCCAGCACTAATGGAAAAGAAATATGGATCCAGTCAGGTTCCAGCAGCTGTGTCTACTCCTTCTTGTCCTACACATATAGGGACACAAATACATTTTATACCATTTCTATTGATTCTACCACATTCTAGTTAGATGGTTAATACATCTGAGGAGAGAATAACTAGACACAGTGATGTGAATTCCCCACTCCCATAATGAGAAGCTATGGGACTGGTTGAACGGCCTGGTCTAGTTGGCTTTAGTTCCTCTGTCCTCTCCTGCTTTAATCCCTGCTGCTCTCTCCCGCACTCCATCATCCTATGCCCTCATCAACCCACCCACCAGCACCTCCCTTTCTTCATTGTCTGTCCACTTCCCCTGCGGTAACAGGTTTACCCTTGAGATTCTCTGGACTCTCGCACACACACACAGACACACAGTGCTAGGGGCCTAGGTAGAGGTGTAATTTCCCCAGTGTTCTTCCTAACCTGGAATATCTGACACTGTGACACCAGAAAAGAGAGGGAGTCTCTC
>NC_139832.1:32006419-32048919 GCF_963691815.1 Echiichthys vipera | reverse complement strand
CATTATCCATTAGGTGTTGCTGAGGCACACTGTTGTGCACCCTCAGTTGTTGCTGTAGTACTCATCAGTTGTTGCCATGGTAAACTGTTCATGGTTCAGCAGTGAGCTACAAGTCCTGCCTCTTTAGTATGTGCGGCAGCATCGAAGCCTTACTCTGGGCCTGAATTTAGATGACATATCTGCGTGTTTGCATGTATGTATTTCTGCGTGCGTGTGTGTGTCTGTGTAGGTGGGGGGCAGTGTGCCCTGAGGCACTCAGTCCTTAGCGGTTGGCTAACGGGGTGCAGAGCGACCCTTATCTTTGCCCTGATCAATGCTGTGTGTGTGTGTGTGTGTGTGTGTGTGTGTGTGTGTGTGTGTGTGTGTGTGTGTGTGTGTGTGTGTGTGTGTGTGTGTGTGTGTGTGTGTGTGTGTGTGTGTGTGTGTGTGTGTGTGTGTGTGTGTGTGTGTGTGTGTGTGTGTGTGTGTGTGTGTGTGTGTGTGTGTGTGTGTGTGTGTGTGTGTGTGTGTGTGTGTGTGTGTGTGGTTAGCAGGAAGCAGAGGAGAGTCCAGGGACCTCTGCATTCCAGGGACACATGCTGGTCCCAGCACCTGGATCAAACATACACATGTACTCACGTATACACAACCGCACACACACTCACTCACACAAAGATGCACACTCCAGACACACACAACTCACCTCCTCTCTCTCTTTCTCTCTCTCTCTCTCGTTCTCTCATTTTCTCCATCTGTTGCTCTCATACACACTTTCTGCCTGACACACACAAACCATGCATACAGATTGAGTACACACAGCAGTCCCAGTGCACTGCAGTAGCACTGAGCTTAAAGTACAGACATGGCCTGTAACACCAACACACTCACTGCGGAAGTCAGTACTTCCAGGTGTTTACACTGTGGAAAATAAAGAAGAGATGCCTCCACTGTGGAGAAACTGTGAGAAAGTTTAAAGCTGAGATGTTTTAATTTCTCATTATTCTTCAATTTCATAGAAGTTTTTGCACCTGTGTATTTGTACAAGTTGTTTGTACATAGCCCACGTGCTCAAGTGCACGTGTGGGTTCCTCATTGTTCAGAACAAAGTGAGACCGAGCAGGTTCAGTCCAACAACGTTCTGAAGATGTAATGAAACAACACAAGACTATGTGTAAAAGTCCACTTCAGTTCATTTCTATGAAGTGGTAATACATCGATGAACATGGGACAGCAGCTTCAAACAGAGAGCTGCTGGGTGGCACATACTACCCAGCTCTGTGTGTGTGTGTGTGTGTGTGTGTGTGTGTGTGTGTGTGTGTGTGTGTGTGTGTGTGTGTGTGTGTGTGTGTGTGTGTGTGTGTGTGTGTGTGTGTGTGTGTGTGTGTGTGTGTGTGTGTGTGTGTGTGTGTGTGTGTGTGTGTGTGTGTGTGTGTGTGTGCGCGACTGACAGAAACTCTGTACTGAAACGATCAGTTCCCCCAGTAAGTGCTGTCTGAAATCACACACTGCTGCCCAGCACTTACCGGAAATGACGATCATATTATTTTTCAAAAAGCTTTTCCAACAACTCTTCTGACTCAGCGAACTGCCAAAAAACATTGCGGTCCTCTTTTTACATTTAGAAAGTGAATCTAGTTGTTGCCAGTTTGAATTAAGCACCGACGCTTTCGCTGCGTGGAGAAAATGGCGCTAATTGATTGATCTAAACGTACTCATTGAGAGGTGTTTACTGATCAATAAAATGTTGTCTTTGTCACTAGTTGAGGAATATTAAACTAAAAAGATGAATTTAGTAAGGTAGTGCCGAACACCCCGGAACGAACAAGTGGCAGAGAGTAAACAGGAAAAACATGGCCAAAGACCAGAAGATGGAGACAGGCGTGAGCATCAGAGACAGAAAGTGGCCTGTCTTCTAATTTGGGCATAATTAGAAGACTGTTGTACTGGTTCCTGTTGTGTTGCAAATGATAAAACCATTCCACCTGAATGCTCCAACAGTTATACAAGCTCTGCTGTGAATTACAAGTACCTACCTCAATGTTTAAGCTTTTCAGGGTAACATAAGTACACACCTCACACAAGTTGATCTCTCTATATAAGCATTTTTTACTCTAAACGTCTTCACTCCCGCTGTGTGTCCGTCTATCCTTAGTGCCCCCCCCCCCCACACACACACACACCTCCTCTGAGCTCCTCCTCTCCCTCCCCTTCTCTTCCCTGCAGGAGGACCTGGAGGTTGGGGGGTTTATGAGTTGGCAGTCCAACTGCTGAAAGGGTGGACACCTATGGGGACCCTCACAGCAGCACACTCATGCATACACACACACACACACACACACACACACACACACACACACACACGCTGCAGAGAGCAGCTGTAAGGCCAGTGGACTGTTACTGTAGTTCTTTGTTCAGCCCTGGCTCGGCTCCACTGAGCTTCTCTCTCTCTCTCTCTCTCTCTCTCTCTCTCTCTCTCTCTCTCTCTCTCTCTCTCTCGTAGTGTCGTCTGTAGGGCACATGCTATCGTGCCTCATCGACACTGTCTGTCCACACTTATTCACAGAATGTGTGGAACAAGCTGTAAAATATACACCTAAAAAACAGATAAATGTCCCGTGCACCAGCGGACTCCTAGTGTGTTTAAAAAGGAGGCAGTGACGTCACTTCAAAGACGCTGCCTTCTGCTCAAAGCTTACACACACACACACACACACACAGTAACACACACATCGGATGGTAACACATCAAACTTTTCCACCACCTAAAGAGAGAGCATCCTATACAGTCTGCTGAGAGTGAAACAGTGAGGAGCCCAGCCACACCACAGCAGCAGAGGAAACAGGAGTTTTGGGGACCTTTTTCTTAAATGTCCATTGTATTTGGCACAAGTTGGCAAAATTGCACAAACTGATTCAAATCTATATATATTTTTTCTTTTAGGGCTATCTTTTTACATAGGTAATACTTTGGTTGCACTGTTCAGTAACTTGCAAAATAATAAAAATCAAGGATTTTAAAAAACTGATAAAATTGTTATCGTGATTTTACTTTAAAAATAATATTGTGATATGATATTTTTGCCATATGGCCCACCCCTATGATGGATGCTCATTCAGCATTAATACCCTGTGCATGAAAGCTTTTATTGGTCAACACTGAGGAGTTAACATGAGCAGTGAGAGCCGCCTACACTCAACTTCTGTTTGATGGACATGTGGTCTCTAATCATCAATATAAAAACAGTATCTTCTCAAAAAATCTAAAAGACATGCTGCTTTGGTCATCTTCTACTTTCATCCTTACATACAAACATGTCCAAATTCCAAAGGAGAGATAAAGAGACAGACAAAGAGAGGACAGAGAAAGGTGAATTACAAAACGAGACTCGTATTTCTTTTTTATACAGTTAATGTTGTGTATAACTGAGTTTAAGCTGCTTTTTGTCTGTTCATCACGGTTGACTGTGTGTGTGCGTGTGCGTGTTAGCCTGTCTCTCTATGTGTTCGTATATGAGTGTGTAATGCATCTGTCCCTCTGGGTCTGTGCTTGGGCATTACAGACATATCACTCATGTGTGTATATTTTCCTTGTGTCAGTGTGTCTTAGTGTGTCATGCGGGTTTCTGAAGTGAGGGGATGAAATAAAGCATCTTCTGTCACCACTGTGATCAGGCTAATTACCGCAGCTTAAGTGCTTTACCCACGGTCATCACACACTGTCAAAATACACCACTGAGCGCTTGAGCGTGTGTGTTTTAATTTTTAAAGACCACGAAGGCTTGCTTTTAACTAGCTCAGTCATGCTTTAGGGCTGTGTGTGTGTGTGTGTGTGTGTGTGTGTGTGTGTGTGTGTGTGTGTGTGTGTGTGTGTGTGTGTGTGTGTGTGTGTGTGTGTGTGTGTGTGTGTGTGTGTGTGTGTGTGTGTGTGTGTGTGTGTGTGTGTGTGTGTGTGTGTGTGTGTGTGTGTGTGTGTGTGTGTGTGTGTGTGTGTGTGTGTGTGTGTGCGTGCGTGCGTGCGTGCGTGCGTGCGTGCGTGCGTGCGTGCGTGCGTGCGTGCGTGCGTGCGTGCGTGCGTGTGTGTGCGTACAGATGCACACTTTTTTAAACACATTACTTGTCGGTGGGAGGAGTTTGATGGCACTTGATGCTCAGTTTTGGTCCATCATTTAAAATTCTCTGCTCTGTTTCCCTCTCTTTCTCTCTCACACTTCTTATTGAAGTGGATTTAGAGCTTAAACACCTGATGGCACCAGAAAACATGAAATCTGAATATACATGTGTGGGCATATCTGTCTATTATAGATCTGTTTGCTTTTATTTGAAAAGATATGGCATACAGTAGGCTGGTGTGTGTGTGCGATTGTGTGTTCATGTACATTCTCCTTTGTGAGTGGATAAATTAATTACTCTGGGAGATTGTGTGTACCTTTACCAAGGGTTTTTGGGTTGTATGGTGCTTGTGAAACCCTAATGGAGTGTGGAGTGTGTGTTTAGGTGCTCCCAGGCCGCTGTTTAACGCTTGGTGAGCTGGAACTAATTTACTAATTGAGTTTTGAGACGGGAAGAAACAACAGCGAAAGAGAGGGACAAACAAGAGAGAGAGAGAGGGATGGAGAGACACACTAGGGGCTTCTGAAAAAGCCTAATGCATTCTTGAGAAAGGTACAGAGAGGGGGCACGGGAGATACCTATTTTTGGAAGTTGTGTAGGTTATGTGTTGGCATGACTCTGGTCTCTAACATACACCGAACCCTTTCAGTGACACTTGGCATCCCCTGTATGTGCATGTGCACATGTCTGTTGGGAAGCTGACAGGCAGCTGTGAAAGCCTGCTGGTAGATTATAAAGAAGCCTGGCATCTCCCAGAATGTACTTCAACTGCAGATCCCAATCAAGAAGGCGGAGGGGGTGAGCAGCAGATGGAAGAGGAAGTAGAGAATAATAGAATTACAGGCTTTTATTTTGCAATTTCAAACATGCTACCGTTTTCCCCCAGCCTACATAAGGTCTTTTATTTACCCACATCATCAGACACAAGCTGACCTATCTTACGGTACATAATGTACTGTTTTTGTAATACACAGTTATGTCAAAAGACACATCAGAGACAGATTCATCTGGTTACCAAACTAATGATGCTGTGCTAGAAAACATAATCACTGAAACTATCTCAAAAATATGTCATCAGTGTTATCAAAAGCAGCACAGAGTATCTGACCTGAGGAATAGATACCATATGAGTTTCTGTAAAAAGAGGGAAAGGTCACCAAGAGGTACCAGTTCAGTCAGTAAAGGAGGTGAGAGAGAAACAGGGGGTTGTACAGGGAGGTGACAGGGAGGTCTTGGGTCGATCCGTTATGGGAGTCATGTCAGTACCGGCTGCCTCTCTCTGCATATTTTCCCATTATCCCCCGGGGTACTGGCCGGATATTTCTTCAAAGGTCACTTTAAATCCAGCTAACAAAAGACCTGATATGTTGTGACTGGAACAAGGTAAAGTCCACCTCAGACTCCACAGAGCAGTGATTTCCTCAGCAGGGTCATTTATGGATATACAGTAGGGACTCACACAGTAAATAAGAATGCACTATATTTAATGCATGTTTAAACTATTTGAACCATTTTGCGGAACAATGGGCTCTCATTCACCGACCGTTCTGAAAAATAAATGTTTTCTTAAAACCCACTTTTAGTTTTTCATGAAGACATTTACGTCACAATGCTTTAACAGAATCTAGGCACACTCATCCACATTTGAGTGCTGACATGTTTAAAACAGATGGTTATTGTATTTCTTCATTTAAAGCGTTGAGACTTTAAATTGCAATAATATTTTAAGCTTTGATAGTATTTTTTTATATTAATTTTCATTATTTTATAATGCAATATGGTCTTTTCAATTTTATAAACACTGTTCAAAGTAGGTCTGTCTTTTTGTTTTTTGAGATTATTTGGGGAGTTTTTTAAAAATCTTTATTGAATAGAACAACTGAAAAGTGACAGGGAAAAGTTGAGAGGACAACATGCAGCAAACACTCAAACCCTGGACGCTGCAGTGAGAAAACAGCATATGCAACAGGGGCGCATGCTTGACCCGCTGAGCTGCAGAAGTTCCTCCTTTTCTGAACTGTTTATGGTTGTTGTTTTTTTTACATCTGCAGTCCGGTGCTCCACTCTCTGTAGCCTTTCATTTGTGCATTCTTGACTTTTTCTCAACTTTTCTTTTCCATTTCTGTGTGTGTCTTTTTGCACAAGGCCCTGCCGTCTTATGCCCTTTTATGGGCTCATCAGGCCCTGTTCAGACGGAGATGATGAAGGAAACACAACAGTGACGTTTCGTTCTCACTTTTTATTCAATGTTTAGACGAGCGTCTTTGGGGGGAAATCTGCGTGCATACGGTGATGCAAAAGTGTGTGAAATTGGATGTAGTATGCACGTCAGGTGGCTAGGTGGTGCGTTTTTAAGATTTGCACTCTGGAGGGGTTCACCTCTTTGCGTTTTTAAGCCCCAAAAACGGTGTTGCCGTCTGAACGAAAGGCACCTCTGGTAAAATATTTTGTCGTTTTCACCCGAGAGTGTTGCCGTGTTAACAGGGCCTAAGGACGTGCTTTCAAATTACAAGAAAATGAGATTCATCATTAGAAGAACGGAGACTTTTCTTAAAAACAAATTTAAGAAGTCATTGGTATATACAGTATTTGTGAATGGGGCCCACCGTGTGTATTTCCTGTTGTGTGCACATGCTCATTGCAGTGTGGTTCAGCTCGTTGTAGAGATCTTTTGAAGCCATGTTGTACAAACACATACATTTACACACATGGCAGTAAAGACATCAGACAACATGGATGCGAGCGACGCGATGCATCATAAGCAGCACGTTGTTTTGCATTGTCAAATTCACTGAGTAGTGCTCATGTGCTGTTGGAACATATTTTAGGAGGTGATTGTTATTGTAAGAAATGTAGACGGAGCGATGTGAGTGTGGACCTTCGCCACTGCGTCTCCACATTGAAACGCTCTCCTGAGCATCAGTAACAGGGTGAGCATTGTGGGGATTTCATTTTTTCACAAAATGATTTTTATGATAAATCCGCCTCTTTTCCCCTCTTGATCTGTTTTGCCTTCATCCCCAGCCCTCCCTCCATAACTAACCCCCCTTTCTTTTAGTGGTCCTCCTGTTCTCCTCATCTCTCCTCCCTCGCCTCCCTCCATCTCTCCATCCCTCCCAGGGAGAGCAAATCCCTCTTTTCCTAGGTAGGAGTGTAGGGAGGAGTGGTACAACTTAGATCTCGGCCCCCCGCATCGTCCCTTCATCAGACCCCCCTCCAGTCCTCGCTCCCTCCCTGCATCCCTCCTCTATAAATTCTCTTGTTAAATTATAGTTTTATGCTTCTCTCCTTTTCCTCCCCCTTTCTTTCATTCCTGCCTCCACTTGTCTTTCCCATTGCATTTAAATGTTTGCACTAAGCAGATGTTTTTAGCTACTGTGGCTCACAGTATCATCATTAGAATAATCTTTAAATCCTGCATCACCATCACACAAGTAACATTAAATATCAGCCAACTAAGAAGACATCAAGAGAAACGTGAAAATTTCCTTTTCTCTTGACTTTTCCCATTTCTTCATATTTTGTTCCCCTGGGTTTTAATGTCCCACCATTCTGCCCTTTTATTCTCTTGTTTTTTGCTTTTCATTAAACGTGTCCCTTTGGAAAATAAGCAGCCAGTGTCCCATGTTCCATCCTTCTTCTTTTCCCTCTCTGTCTCACTCATTTCCAGCCCTGTTCCCAACCTCTCCTCCTCTCTCTGTGTCACCTCCTCTCTTCTCTGTCTGTACTTTCTCCTTCCCAGTTATTGCTAAACACAGATTAAGCGTCATGTCTGTACCTATGGCCCCTCCACCTCCTCGCCCGTCTTCCTTTGCTCTCTCCTCTACCTCCGCAAACTCAGTGCCGTACCTCTGCCCACATCCTTCCATTTGTGCAGTTTTTTTGTTATGAGAGAGCAGGGGGTAGGCCAGTCATTAGGATTTCTTTTCTTTGTTCTTTCACTCATTCTTTTCATTTCTCTCTCCGTGTGCTGTCTCTCTGGAGCTTTTACCTGCCACTGTTAAAGGGATGTCCCTTTGCAGCTGAGGGCCTGGGACAGAGCAAAGATGGAAGAGGGGGAGAGCATGCAGTGGGGGTCCCTGGGGAGTTGTGGTGCATACTGTGTTCTCACACCATTATAAGTTAGAATCTGGCTCCCAACCTTTGCAGCGTGTTATCTTTTTGTACACTGTTTTGTGGAACTCTGTAGTGTGCCGTCAATTCAGAGATGTATTAAAATGCTCTTAAAAAAAGCCTTCAGTTAAAATTCACCAGCCAGCCTTCAGGACTTGGCAACAATTAAATGACCAAAACACCAGAATGTAAAGGCACAATAAAACATATACCACATCCTCATATAATGCTTTAGAAGGTTTATGTGTCAAAAGGAAAGTAATTTGTCAATTTAAGCCTACCGTGTTCATGATATACGTAAAAAAAGAAAGGCACCTATGCAGTCCACATTATGTGTCAGAGGCAGTGGGTAAGTGTCACTTGTGCTGCTGACTTTACGGATTGTGGGTGGAAAGTGTATAAGTGCTTTTAGAGTCCAGGAACTAAATTATGGCTCCATGGGAGAAAATTTATGTTTATTCAATTCAGTTAGGGGTGGGAGGATACACAATTTTATAGCAGATTTTAAAAACTCACAATCAGTGAATATTTATGATCGGGATAATCGTGAATACCCACGAGTGGCTTGAAATAGCTGTCTAGCTCGCTCTAACGTACCGTCCTATCTTGATTTCCTGATATTATTTTGAATTTCCACAAGGGGGAGCCTGCATCTCTTTTCCGTTCAGAATTCTTTGAACCTTGGTGCCATCTAGTGAACCAGTGTTTCCATCAGTTTTGTGCAGAACCATTCTAACCAAGGATGCATCAGCAACTGAGGATGTGTACAATGCACAACGGTGAGCCTGATGTGTTGTGTGTGTTATTGGGGTGCATAGATGACCTGAATACACCATAATGTAGCACCATTAATGTGGAGTGCTCCTTAGAATTCAGTTCCATGTGAAAGTTGTTATTTTGAATGTTGGGCGATTTCCTCTCTCATCACATTGTGCTGTTTACTTCTGAGGATTATAAGACAACATCACAGGTCTGCTGTGTGCAGATGGAAAACTGTTTCACTGCTTCCACCTCGACAAAAGCTGCGCAGATAGTGCCACTTTCTGTTCTTACCCATCACAATAAAAGCTCTAGACACACACTTAGTAGTTAACTCTTTATCAGAGGGAACTCAAATTCATTCAGAGCATTTCACTAAAAGGAAATTCAATAAAATATCTTACAGTAGTTCAGTGTTAGCTGTTCCTGGTCGGGCATCAATGGGTGAGACACTTACTTTGTCTCCAGGCCGGAGTCTCCGGAACTCCGTCACTTCACTCAGCAGAAACAACACACAGGACTCTTCCGCAGGTCTTTATTTGTTCTCAAACTTAAAACATGTCTGGAGGGGCACTAACCTAATCTGACTCCACCAGATGGATTGATTCGCATAATTCACATTTGCTCAGCATATCCATCTGGGAACTCTTGCTTAGAGATCTTTTGGAAAGGGGCGAAAATACTGGTTGCTGATTGGATAAACCATCTGTCTATCACCAACATACGGGCCAAATCAACCAATCAGATCAACGAAGCGTATGACGTACTAACAGCGTGGAGGCAAAGCTCAGAAAGGGAATAACATGTGAATTTACGGATCAAAGGCCCAATTTCAGGAGCCCGGTCCATATTCAACAGAAGGATCCAGAGAAAAAGGAGTTAGTGAGCGGCTGCTCCATAGCTGCTCATCTCATCTGTGGAAGCCTCCATGTTGTTTACACTCAACAGTCTCTTCTCGTTTCGTCCCTTAAATCCACCTCTAAACCAACACTGATTGGTTCCGTCGCTTGGCAAACTTCTCCCAATTTTCTCCACCGGACGTTACCAGACTGATCTGAGGGTAAAATACAAAGGAGCTTTGGAGATCAGGATGGTCTAGGACTAACCATATTTTGATGATTATCTGTATAATATTGTGAGAAGCCATTATTTTGACCATGATAATCATGACATGAAATGTTTATGTCATCCCATGCCTAATTATAATGTAATGTGTGATTAAAAACTCATCTCAGTGGCTGATGCTATTTCTGGCCATCTGTTGTTTGATTAAGTTTAACACCCACTTCTTATTTGATCGGAACAACTGCTCTTTACAGGGGCCTGTTCCCATCATAACAGGTAGACTGGAATTACAGCTGTTAGCATATAGAGCAAAGGCTGAGTCTGTGTAAGGCAAAAGTGTGTCTGTGTGTGAGAAAGAGAGAGAAAGTAAATGTGTGCGTTAAGAAGAATACATTCCCACTCTATCTCTCTTTTCTTCTCTCTATCATCCTTCCGAGCATTCATCCCTCTCCCCTAACATTTATCCATCTTTCCTACCTTCCCTCCATCGCTATATCCCACTCTATGTGAGGTGGTGGATGGATTACCCATGTGTGGTATCGAGGCAGCTCCCTAAGCTACGGACATGCAAACACACCAGAGCTGATGTGTTTCTGTGCGTGTGTTATAGTTGTTAGCATGCTGTGCTGCAGTGTCCAGGGCTGCTGTGGATTAAACAGACTTTTCTGTCTCCTGCCTCAGATACACACCCACACAGTCTTACTGTACATTCAAAAGGGCACAAGCCCAGTGGAAAACTAGGCACACACACACAATCTGTAGCAGCTCACCTGTAATCAAAACATACATGTCCGCAACACACACAGACCACGCAAACAAACTAAACTGTACTACATGAATGTGCAGTCTTGCTCATATACAGATCAGCAGAGACACACACACACACACACACACACACACACACACACATACACACACACACACACACACACACACACACACACACATTCCCCAATGTATTGTTCCTGATCTCCTGGTGCACACGGTGTGTGAGTAGGGAGTCAGAGGCAAATGTAAGAGAAAAATATGGAAGAATGCACCCCCTACTATGTTTTGAATGGACCAGCCCACACCAGCAGCCCCCAAGGGGCCCCTTCATTACTCTTCCACCCCTCTGTCTCTCTCCCCGTTTCTCTCTGTCTCCCATTTCATTTCTTGTTTTGCTCTTGTCTCTGTCTGCTTTCCCATTTGGTTCACTCCCCTCATTGTTTTATACCTTCTTTTCCCTTTTTTTCATCACGTTAGAAAAGCTGCTGTGGACAGAGATCAGGTTACAGGTGACGCAGGCACTTCCTCTGTCTGTCTGTCTGTCTGTCTGTCTGTCTGTGTGTGTGTGTGTGTGTGTGTGTGTGTGTGTGTGTGTGTGTGTGTGTGTGTGTGTGTGTGTGTGTGTGTGTGTGTGTGTGTGTGTGTGTGTGTGTGTGTGTGTGTGTGTGTGTGTGTGTGTGTGTGTGTGTGTGTGTGTGTGTGTGTGTGTGTGTGTGTGTGTGTGTGTGTGTGTGTGTGTGTGTGTGTGTGTGTGTGTGTGCTTGCCATTCTCCCTGTTTGACTACAGGATACTGAGGTCCTGGGTTCTTCCATAACATTCTACAGTTTGTGTAAGTGTGTAAGCGCCACAGCAGCTCTGCGGGGCCGGGCCATTGGGACCAGGCCCCTGCTTCGTTGGCTTGGAAACCCTGTCTAGTCAGACAGGACAATAGAGTGAGCTGGATGTCTAAACAGCCTGAAGCAGTGTTGTCAAACTACGGCTCAAGTCCCATAGTGAGCCATGGATGTGTTTCAGGAGGATTTAAAAAATAATAATAATTTTATGCTACCAATGTTGAGTAGATTTACAACAATATTGATTCTTTTCTGTCTAGATTTCAGTTTTACCATTAGCACTCTTCTATTCCAACTGCTGGTAAGAGATGCAGTAAGTGTAAGAGAGGACTGCTTAAGCCAAAAAGAGGTTTGATATCATATGGTCAATAATAACATTATTTGTAGGATAAATTGTATTTTGTGGCCTTGTGAAATGCTTCTTGAACCTTGGTGTGCAGTTGGGTTCAGTGCTAGGAGAAGAGCCTATTGTATTAGTGGCAGAAGTTAGACGGTGGTGTCAGACATGTTCAGTGTGGCATGGTCATGCCCACATCCAGTGTTTCGAACAACCAATGCCTCGGAGCAGGGTGATGTAGAGAGATGCAGAGATTGGCTTGATACAGCAAAGAGCAATATTGTGCATCATATTGGCTTGGTTTCCAAAACCAGCTCCACTATGGAGCAGCTGCCACTGAATTCTCCTGCTGTTGACTGTCTAAGATCATAGAAATAAATCAGTGTTTTGGTCAGTGGTGTTTGTTTTTCGCCGGGTTCCTCAGACACTGATGATGGCTTTGTTAGATTTATTGTTGCTTGTCTATCTGCCAGTGGGTTCATTGGCTAATGTCTAATCCTTTAGACAAGTGTGTGTTGTGTATCTAGAAACAGCAGCAGTAGCTGAGGTGATTAAACAATTTTGCCTCAGCCATTCATCTACTTTGGACCACCCGTTCATCTCTCTGTCTTATCCTTTGTCTCAACCCCCCCCCCCCTATTATATCTTTCCACCCTTTTCTTCCTCTCATCCAAACACTCACCTTCTCTACCCCCTCATCCCTCTTTCTCTGTCTCCCCAGCTGCACAACATTGGGAGATGAATGAATTAAAAAAACACACACACACACAGTGGTGCTGACAGATAGACGGAGTAGGAGAGTGTTTTGCTGTCATTAAGTGGGAAACACCAGCTCTCCATCATCATGAACTGTGTGTGAGTTATGGAGAAATATCCGGAGCTGTGTGTGTGTGTGTGTGTGTGTGTGTGTGTGTGTGTGTGTGTGTGTGTGTGTGTGTGTGTGTGTGTGTGTGTGTGTGTGTGTGTGTGTGTGTGTGTGTGTGTGTGTGTGTGTGTGTGTGTGTGTGTGTGTGTGTGTGTGTGTGTGTGTGTGTGTGTGTGTGTGTGTGTGTCTGTGTGTGTGTGTGTCTGTGTGCGTGCGCATATGTGTGTGTCACATTATAAAATTGCGGTGTCCAAATGTCGCCTCAACACTATCCTGTAAGACCCAGACAAGTGTGTATACGTGTGTGTGTGATAATGACTGATATGAACAGACTACCCTTGATCAGCTTGTACTTGTATTCAGCTAAATGCAGAGCGACAAAAACACACACACACACACACATAAATCTCCAGTTACTGTGTCTGTTATGTGTGTGGTCATTGGCACATGCACACAGATGTGTGTGTGTATGTGCACACAGATGTGTGTGTGTATGTGCACATGCATGCGTACGTGCATGTGCGCCTTTTTGCAGACAGCACAGGGATCCATGGGGGGGGGGGGGGGGGGTAGAGGGGAAGAGGAGTGTAGTGAGTGTTTGATATTTGACAGCTGATTAAGGAGAGGAGTGAGGAGCAGGGAGCCATGACAGGAAGTCTCCACGGGCATAATGGGGGGTATGACCAGGAGAGGGGTGGGGGTTGCAGGGGGGCAACGGATGGAAGAGAGAATGGTGAGACAGACGAGGGAGTCAGTAGGAAAAGATACAGCGGTGGTGCGTGAGTGTTGGTGGGGGGTAGATTGAGATGGAGGGGGAGGAGGAAGGAGTAGAGCAGAGGAGGCGAAGTGATGAGAGGAGCCTTTCCTGTAGTTTCTTAGTGGGAAAGAGAAAGGAAATAAGAGGCAGCCGTCAGGACTGAGCTGGAGATTAGAAGGATGGCATGGAAGTGAAAGAAGGAGGGAAGGTGGAGCAGCAGCTGAGGAGGAGGATGAGGAGAGGAAATTGAAAACAAGGTGGTGGAGGAGAGATGAAGGTGGCCCGGCACCCTGCTGCATATCCTTGAACACTCTGAGGAGGTCTCTCTTTCCATCTCTTCCCGCTTTCTTTCTTTCTCTTTCACACACACACACACACACCCACACACCCACACCCACACCCACACACACACACACACACACACACACACACACACACACACACACACACACACACACACACACACACACACACACAGTGCCTGACTGGCACACGAGGGTGCTGTTGCAATTAAACCAGCACAGCATGGATCCCAGATTGAGAGAGAGACAGAGATAGGGAGAGAGGACTCCACGCTGCATGAACACTAGCCCTGGAAGAGAGAGATGGGGGGGAGGGAGGGGGGAGGGGTGGGTACAGAGAGGACAGAGGTAAAGAGGTTCGATGATGGGGGTAATGATGGATAAAATGCAAGGGAAGTAAAGGTATACCAATGGTTGTTATAGCAGTTATTTAAAAGAATTGCAAGATTACTCAAAAAATTATAGCAAAACACATTTATTGTAGTACCGGCCACAGAAGTACTCTGAGTGATTGTAGGTGGTGGAGTTGTACTGAAATATATAGAAAATTGTACTTGATCCCAGTAAGACTTGTTGATTTGGAGTTAAAGAATGAAAAACGTGGAGACAGGTAGACAGGTACAAAGGAGAGTGGTCCAGTTGTTCTATTTCTCTCTTTATCAGACATTGTATCACACTCTCGTGCTCGTGTTGCTTCAAAAATGCCTCATGAGCTCCACTTCAATCAAGGCGTTGCAGAGAATCACATTGTGTTTAATGTTTTCCCCCCGTTACTGTGACGCAGCGCCATCACCTCTCCTGCTGTGATTGGTTCTTTAATTAGCTCCTAACAAGAGCCTTCAGGAAGCCGGAGTGCTGATTGGACGTCTTATCCTTGTTAATTAGCTCAATTAAGTCATTAGGAGGGTCCTCATCTCCGTTTCCTGGGGCCGCGCAGGTAGTGCTAAGAAAGATGGAGAAAGAGAAGGAGAAGCTTTTAAATTTATAAATCAAGTCATTTTCTCAGTGGTGTGTGTGTGTAATTACAGAACATGACGCTTAAATTTCAGCTTCCTATTTAATATCCAAGTACGAAGACCTTCACACAGACACTGACGCAATCCGTGACGTCGCACTAGCAGCAAATCCCTTCCAGGTAGAAACACCGCAACATACATTAAAGATAGAGATACAGTATGTGAAATCTGCACACTTGTTTATATGTGTTGTCTTTTTCATTTTCTTTACATTAGTCAAAGTGTTGTTATTAATGAGATTTGAAAGCATTAAACATACATTTTAGATAAATGAGATGAGAGTATACCCAGTTGTCCCTCACTCTGTTTGCTCAGTGTCATTGAATTGTATGTATGGAGCACAGGAGTTGTCTACGCTGAAGTTATTGTAAATAAACATTGTGATTGGATCTATATGATCAACAACATCAAACATAAGCCTGTAACGAAGCCATACTGCCTAACTGTCTAATCTTGGTTGTTGATCGGTGACAGATCATTTGTTTTTGTTTTTGTGTGTGTGTCTCTTTGGAGTCCAGGTGTGATATGGCCTGCAGTAGTTAAAAACACATCTGGAGCAGAGAGAGCACTCTATACCCAGATGAGCTCTAGTGAGACACACAGCACACACGCACTTTGCGGAAAAATTGTGGGCTTCTACTCTGATTTTAGACAGAGGGGTGAAGGTTTTGTGTGTGTGTGTGTGTGTGTGTGTGTGTGTGTGTGTGTGTGTGTGTGTGTGTGTGTGTGTGTGTGTGTGTGTGTGTGTGTGTGTGTGTGTGTGTGTGTGTGTGTGTGTGTGTGTGTGTGTGTGTGTGTGTGTGTGTGTGTGTGTGTGTGTGTGTGTGTGTGTGTGTGTGTGTGTGTGTCCAGACATCAGCTGTGTCTGTCAGGTGTATTTGTACAGAGGTTGACAGATGTTGTTTTGATGTTGATGACTGTTGAGAGTGAGAAAGGACAAAGACAATACACTACAATGACATGACGATACAGTGTACACACACAGTTTCCGCTATGAAGTCAGCCATGAGATGATGTTTGGTCAAGCATGGTTGGGTGGAGAGGCAATTAGTAAAAGCTCCATATGTAAGGCTGGGATAGATGGTGTGTCTCCACCTCCAGCTGTTGTGTACCTCCAAATTATTTTTCACTTGTGTATGTGTGTCTGTATGTATGCACTCCAATGAATGCTAACAAGTGTTAATATATGGTTCACATCACATAATTGTTAACACCAACACATTGTTGAATGAGCAACCCCAATTAAATTTTAGGAAAACTGTCCCAGTTTAAAGAACACCCCACCATGTGCATATGTTGTTCCATTGGAGTGGAAGAGTCAGTTTCGTTTACAGTTTGGATTTCTGTCAAAAACTGCATCGGATTAGCAAAAAGTGGGTAATGTCATGTGTTTTTTAGAATTGATTCAGTATCACAAAACGATATATCAACATCGTGACACCACCACTGTCCGCCCGGCTTCTTTTACATACCACAGTGCAGTCACATACTGTAACTCTTCCTCTGGTACAATAGGTGGAGCTCCGCCAACATACAGCTGGTCTGAATAGGGCTTTTTCTTCCAGTTCACCTTTGTCAAAATCACAACAACTTGGAAGGGGGGGGTGTCTATAGTTAAATTTAGGCATCTGTTTCCACTAGACTCTCTACAATCATCCAAGACAAACCAATTGGTGCCAAGTATGGAAGACAAATCATGATCGATTTCACAAAAGAAGTGCTGGCTACTTCAACCAGAAAGTTGACAACACTGAGCTTTAAGCAGTATCCACTGTGTGGCTCTGCTGTATCTGTGAGGTGAGAATCCACAGAGAAAAGGACAGGAGTGTAGTAATAGAGCGAGGCAGAAAGATGAAGAGTAGCTGTGGAGAAAGAAGAGAGAGGGTGATGGAGAGGAAGGAGAGCACCACAGAGACAATGAAACGATGCCCCCTAACCACAGCACTGACATCTCTTTGTTGAAAGTGTGTGTGTGTGTGTGTGTGTGTGTGTGTGTGTGTGTGTGTGTGTGTGTGTGTGTGTGTGTGTGTGTGTGTGTGTGTGTGTGTGTGTGTGTGTGTGTGTGTGTGTGTGTGTGTGTGTGTGTGTGTGTGTGTGTGTGTGTGTGTGTGTGTGTGTGTGTGTGTGTGTGTGTGTGTGTGTGTGAGCGAGCATGTATTAATATTGATTAGGCATTCTGGCAGGGGGTCTTTGAACCTCACTTTCCCTACTCAAGTCCCGAGGGACATATTGTAGATACACACACATAAAACACACAAGAAGCGTTGTCAGATGTAATTAATGATATAACCTGAAGCTCTGACAGAAGAACATAATGACTTTGTATGAAATGTGTCTGACTGTCGGAAGGTTTTTTGAATATACACGCATTGTGTGTTCTTGCATGTCAGGCTGTTTGTGAGGCTGAGAGACAGAGCCGATGAGTGAGAGAAGAGGGCTAAACTGTGATTCCCAGTAGTGCCTCTGCTCTGCATGTGAACTCTCTTAAGTAGATAGGAGGACTGGTTCACGGAGCACTTGTGTATGCATGCGCGTGGATGTGCATTTTAGTGTGTGTGTCGAGCTGAATGTTTAATCCATACTCAGCTGTCATGTAGCCTCCATCAGCTTTTTTAAATGCTTATTAGCTGCAAAGAGAGACACATTATATTTATCCAGACAACAGGAGTTCAGCAGTGGTGTCATGAGTCAACAATGAAGTTTGTTCCTTATAAAACAGAGTTTTACTGTTACACTTACTGTTCACTACATACAACAACACAGAATTAACATGAAGAGATGTTCATGCTGAAACCATTTTAAAAAATCAAAACAATGAGCTGAGTAAAGAAGTTAAACCCTGATAAGGTTGACATCGGGGACTTGAACCACCCTAAAGCTGTTTCATTACATAGCTACTTACTTGAAGGTTGAATATGGAGAATGAGCAGAACACCGCCATCTATTGTCTCAAGATCATAGTCGCAACAACAAAAAATAACTCCAGCAGACAGGTTGCCATGTTCGTTGCCGAGTGGGTCAAGCGAGGAGACAGGAGACCGGAGTCTGTTTGAGCCTGTTTGAACCCATCCCCTCAGGCAAATCACACCATAAAAACAAGGATTAGAGGAGTTTGACTGACGGTTAGCGTTAGCTGTTAGCATTAGCCGTTCCAGCTAAGTAAAGATGAAAGTGATGTCAGCGATCAAGGAGAAGCGTAGCCATCTGGGCGTGCGTTTGAATGGCGTTTCTCTCCTTTCTCTCAGTCCCTGGAGTGAATGCTCGGCCTATATTGACTCTGGTTGTGGCCCGTCTCCGCTCACTCAGCTGCTGGGACAAAGAACGCCCCCTTCACTGAGGCTCCGAAGCAGCTGCAGGATTGGCAAACTCCATTTCACCCAGTGCCAGCCTACAGTAGCTGCACCCAACAACAGACAACCCTGGCAACCAGCAACGGCCAACGCTATTGGCTGCTACCATGGAAACACAACGGGACAGAAAGTCATTGTCAAACCCGTCAAATTAAAAAAAATATATTCATTCTAGACTAAAGACTAAATTATATTTTTTTTATGGAAAAGCAATACTTTGATTCTGTACCCCTCAAAACACCCATGGGTGTATTATCTATATTTAAATATAGCTTTCTTTAAAGATTCGACATATTCAACCTTTAAGAAATCCAAAGTTTTAAACCGAATTTTAATTTAGAAATGATCTTATCGATTTCAAAAGGATTTATTGCTTCTGCTACAGTTGCAAATACAGCAGCGGGCCCCTGAGAACCAGAGTTTTCTGCTCTGTAACTGTCAAAGTGTGTTGACATTTTCTTTTGGATGAAGCAGTCTCTGGACAGTGTGAGAGACCATACTCAGCTCCGTTTACTCTTTACTTCATGTCTGTCTGTTTCTCTGCTGTCCTGCTCTGCGTCTTTTATCTGTTGCACTCTTCAAATAAATAGCCTATATTCAAATTTATATTAGCACAGAATATTATATTAACAGAGAAAAAGCAAACATTCTGAGTTGTTTTTAGGGATGGGGCAATAATCAAGGATCATGATAAAAACACTCACAATAAGTTAATTGTGGTGGACTTCCATTATCTAAATAATTGTAAATATCATCCATATCCTCTCAAGTGACTTGACCAGTGAACTAACCGCTGTTCACTTCAGTTTTTTCTCTAACTCTAACATTCATTTGGCCACAGCCCATAAAGTAACAGTTCAAATCAAGTAGAATTCATTTTGGTTTCTCATTTGATGTAGCCGATTAGAAAAACAAGTAAAGTGTTTGTTGCATGATCAATTATTCTAATATCGACCACAACAATAAATGCCGTGTGATCATTTAATAGGCTCACTGTTTGTACATGCTGTACAGAAACATATTCTAATCAGGGGGACCTGTGATATGTGATCACTTTGAACATTGCTCATTTTTCACACAAAAACAAGAAAAGGATCCAGAGACTTCTTTTATGATTTGACACTAAAAATAACTTTTGACGTGAACTGTTGATGTTCACCAAGTCAAGATTTGCGTCTCATCTCTAATGCAATACAAATATTTGTATTCGATTATTTTTCAATTAAATGTAAGGTATTTCATATTATTAAGATACTGTGTGATGATGATTTATCTTACTGACATGCCCAAATAAACAAATAAAATACAAAATATGAACGATCACAATCGGGTGTTTAACAAAGTTGTGTAATAAAAGACAGTAGAACACTCCATAAAGCTGAGGAGGACTGCAGAGTTGGGTCATAATCCTGGGTTCATCATGAGAAATACCTTTCACAGTGCACATCGTTCCATGTACTGTTGATACAAAAATACTGATTGTAGCAGCTTTTAATGGAAGTGCCTTCTTCGTGTACATATATGTCAGACATGTATTTAACATAACTGAATATATGTTCTGAATGGGACAGTTTATCTGCCTTTAGATATTTTTTCTGCATTGTTGTCTGTTGGTCTGCTTCTCCGTCTATCTTTTGGGATTCTCTTTATAAGTCTACACACACACACACACACACACACACACGTACAAACCAATCTCTAGACACATGTATATTTGATTCCTGCCTCAGAATAATTAATAACATTGTGTTCATTTATTTATTTGTTTGTATTTGAGGCTGACAGAAGTGAGAAATGTGTGTTTACTGTGTGCGTTTTTGTGTGCTTGTGTGTGAGAGAGCACCAGTAAGCTATTGTTTTATTATTCAAATGCAGTGCATTGATAATTGACATTATTTTGGAATGTTACAATTTTCTTTTTGGAAAGTGATGAAGGTAACTTCTGTCTCATTAGCATACAGTACACATTAGTGTTTTTGAAGCAACACGAACATGATGATCTGCACACAATGACAGATGACACACGTTATCCCCAAAGCAATTTCAGTCAAAAGCAACTGGACTTGGTTATTTGTCTAGGAAGATGTTTCACCTCTCATCCAAGAGGCTTCATCAGTTCATGTACGCATCTGACCACGCTGGGACTGGTCCAAATATCTGGTGTGGAGATCCAGGTATTTAACCTCTCACAAGGGCGATGATGTCACTGGAACCCTTTGTGCTCCAAGTGCCAACGACCGTCGTTAGAGTGGCAGTCGTTGGTGGGAAGTTGGTTTGGACTTTGTTAGTGCTCTATTGACTCTTGACAACAGTCGTTGGAGTCACAGGAGGCCATTTGTGAACAGTTGTTCTTTGAGGTTAGATTGTTGAATCAGGCTCATTACACACGTTAAAAAAATTGGGATTTTATTAGTTAGAGTTACTTTAATATTTTGTTATATACCTTTATGTTGCATATATAATTAACAAAGCAGTAAACTAATTCCTCATCTACTTTTACACAAGGTGAAGTTGATCCCTCAGGGAGCTCACCGCTCAGGTGCAGAATGTCTTCGGGTGACATGATTTCAAATTTTAATTTGAAAATCGACCAAAATGAGCATTCGGTATCAATTTTTCAAAATCAAACCGACCCCTGTCTACTTGCGAAAAAGACAACAACACACAGACAACACAGCGTAGCTTACCACCTGGCAGCATGCAACTGCACTTTTCCAGACACCATGGTTCCCAGAAGTCACCGCTGTGGCAACTTTTTGCCTTGTCCGTAATTCAAGGAACCATGGATGTATTAAGAAAACTGGATTCAGCGTTGGAGATGGAGCCCCCTTCATTCCTATGAACGCTGCTCAGTGGCGCATGAAACCAAAAAAGTAAATCTGTCAGGTCTAAAAAATACCTGCGTGATCAGCGCTACAGGAGCACTGGAGACTTTCATTAGCGGAGCAGGCCACATACAGATGCAGTGCTCTGGCTAACTTGAATAGGGATAAAATTATTTAATCATGCAGCTCTTCTAGACTCTCTGAATGTAATAGGACCAAATAGATCAGATTCTAACTGTGAAAGGAATCATTTTGCAGGGGTTGTGATGCTTGAAAAACACAGATGTCAGTCAACGTGAAAGTCATCATGGCATCACATGACAGACCCGGTACTTGCAAATTCTACTATTTGGCCACTGTCAAATTGGAGCACTTCCATAGGGCCTGGCGCTGACAGGACTTCATGGTGCGTTCAGGTGCATCTTGTAAACTCTCTCTCTCTCACTTGTATTGTGGCCTAGCTGTCAGTGCTGAAAAACGTCCATATCTCATTGTGTGTCAAACACTTTTCTATACTATCATACCATAAGTATGTAATCCATGCCAACAAATATCAAGCTTCTGTTTAGTTTTTAGTTCATATTATTTGTTGTTGTTTTTTATATACAGTATATCTTGCTCGGCTCTGTCAATCACCTAAATTGAAGTCTCTGGCAAGAAATAAGCCCTTTAATACACAGCACCGTACACACTGAATTACCCATATCGTAGCCCTTGGAGAGTTAAAGTCATTTAAGAGTAATTGGACATAATCAGATTATATTGTGCTTAATCTTTCAAGGTCATGCAGCTGATCACAGATTGGAGCATCTTGTTTCTGTATAAGAGTCAGTAGGTCAGTCCTGGTGATTGAGGGGTGATTGTGCTCTTTGTAGGCTCGGGCATTACCATGTCCACCCAGCTGGAGATTTTCACTTTTCACTAAAATGGTACCTTGATTAGATGTTTATAGGATAGCTTGCACACACACACACACACACACACACACACACACACACACACACACACACACACACACACACACACACACACACACACACACACACACACACACACACACACACACACACACACACACACACATTCTCACTTAGCCATAATGCTGTAACCAACTCTATCTATAAGACTTTTCTGAAATGTCATTGGATTGTATGAATGGGAGATTTATCTGAAACCAGAGCCGTTTCAAAAGGGTGCAGTCACCGTTGAGCTCCATGTAAGCTGTGGAGGATCCGCTCTGTGTGTGTCATTTTAAAGGGTTAGATTGAACTATGTCTGCCCTGTTTTCAACATACACTTACTGAGTGACCTGCTGGGGTTTGTTATGTTTGTCACAAAGGAAAATGATGAGAGCAAAAGAGGAAAACGCGTGATATTCAGCATGCTTTGTCCGTCTAAGAGGGCCATTTCCTTCCGTCCTGCTGACATTGTTGACTTGATGTATATCTACAGTTGCTCTTCCTGGTCTGTCCGCTGCTTGTGTATGGTAAAAAACTTCACTGTGAAATATGGATCCTCTTTCACTCTTGATAGATACTGAATGTTTTACCATTTTGTGCCTCTTTAGAGCTTGTTCTGTTTTCTCGCAGCACTCATGTTTACGGCCAACAGGCATCCTCCATCTCTCTTGCTCAACCACCCACACGCCCACACACACACACTCACACATACACAGTGTGTGGCTGAGGGAGGTCTCTAGCCATGGTTGCAGGTATCTGGCAGGCTTTTCCACACATGACCTAGTAGTGATTTACTGTCTTCATTAGCATGCTACTGCTCTGTGTGTGTGTGTGTGTGTGTGTGTGTGTGTGTGTGTGTGTGTGTGTGTGTGTGTGTGTGTGTGTGTGTGTGTGTGTGTGTGTGTGTGTGTGTGTGTGTGTGTGTGTGTGTGTGTGTGTGTGTGTGTGTGTGTGTGTGTGTGTGTGTGTGTGTGTGTGTGTGTGTGTGTGTGTGTGTGTGTGGGCGATACGTGTGTGCTTTAGGGAGGGTTAGAGTTGGCTAGCTGTGTGTCTTTTGTGTAGAAGTTGAGTGTGTTTTAGAAGTGTTTGAGTTTTTGGAATCGATAAGAAAAAATCCGGTTTCAGCTTCCCCTCACTTTTCTATTCTTTTTCGACTCTGTACCCTGCTATTCTGGTCTCTTCTAGTGTGTTTGTTGTATTGTTTCTATGACCACAGCATGGTCCAGTTTGGCACAGCCTGGCGCTGTGGTGTGTGTGTGTGTGTGTGTGTGTGTGTGTGTGTGTGTGTGTGTGTGTGTGTGTGTGTGTGTGTGTGTGTGTGTGTGTGTGTGTGTGTGTGTGTGTGTGTGTGTGTGTGTGTGTGTGTGTGTGTGTGTGTGTGTGTGTGTGTGTGTGTGTGTGTGTGTGTGTGTGTGTGTGTGTGTGTGTGTGTGTGTGTGTGTGTGTGTGTCTGTGTGTGTGTGTGTGTGTGAGAGGGAGGGTGGCTCGGTGGGGGATGTATCAGGGCAGGGGGGAAGGACAAACAGACTGGACAAGGTCACTCCTACTGCGTGTGTGTCTGTGTGTGTATATGCGTGTCCACTTTTCCACTCCAGGACAGTTGAGGATGTGGCCACATTCCTTTCTTTTGCTCATTTTTTGTTTCCACGACTTGAATCTTTTGTCTAATGCAACACGAGGACAAATGGTTGTAATGTGATTTGTGACACACAACTAAAGAAACACCATCTCTCTCTCTTTCTCTCTCTCTCTCTCTCCCGGTCCAGATGGGCAGTTTGCAGGTTAACTGGTACAGCTGGAGCTGCATTATTAGCATCCTGCTGTGAGCTCTTATTGGCTCTGCTCCACTCCTCTTTCCTCTTTCTTTCCTTCCCACCTCTTCCTCGGTCAGGTTAAGAGGTTGTGTTTTATAATCCCACAAAATGGACATTAATGCCACAGTCTTGACACAGTTTTTACATGTGAAGTAATATTTAAAAAAAAATTTTTTAGTGTTTCAATTGCAATTCCCCAAAGTAGCAGAAAAGGTAGGTAGAGTGTCATGGTGAAAGTACTCCCTTAATGGGTTAATTACCTGGGAGGTACAGTCTTAGTATTTTATGTTTAATTGTAAAGCCTGAAGTGTAAAGCGTGAATAAGACAAGGTAACACACCAAATATTTATTAAATGGGGGATTAGGGTTTGGAGAACTGGAAATTAAGTCTCACATCTCCTAGGCCTTTCTCTCAAGTCCATGTGTGTGTGTGTGTGTGCGTGTGGTGGTGGTGGTGGTGGTGGTGTGTGTGTGTGTGTGTGTGTGTGTGTGTGTGTGTGGGGGGGGTGTTGTTGTTGTGGAATGGAGATTTGCTTTTTAGTGGTATTTGGGAGATGCAGCAGGGATAAGCCTGCTAGCTCTGTTTGACTCCCCCTGGGAGCACAGATTAAAGAAATACACACACACACCAACAGCAGTAGTAAACCGCAGGATAGGATTAGATAGAGTTAGGTAAACACATACACACATATATCTGGTTTTGCACCAAAAATGAACAATTATTGAATCGTTAATCGACACAACACACCTCTTCTCTCCCTCCCTACCTTTCGGTCTTTGTCCACATGTCTCACACACACTCCTCCTTTTAACACGTTGTCCTACAAAATGTAAAATCTTTCCCTGTAGAAAGTAATAGCAATGTAAATAACCTTTCAATGATTTAGCCATTCAGAGAGAGGGAGAGACCATCAGGGGTGACCCTCTCTCCATCACCTTGACAACTAGATCAGAGCCTTGATTACGGTTGCCGTGGTGATTAGCCCTGGATACAGGCATGCTCGCTAACCTGGGTGGGCGGGCAATTTTGTGAGTGTTCCAACCTATCGCAGCAATGTGGGCTCGCAGGTTTGATCCACCTCAAAATCTGTCTTTCAAAAGTCTTTCTCTTTCAGTCACCTTTAAGTGTGTGTGTGTGTGTGTGTGTGTGTGTGTGTGTGTGTGTGTGTGTGTGTGTGTGTGTGTGTGTGTGTGTGTGTGTGTGTGTGTGTGTGTGTGTGTGTGTGTGTGTGTGTGTGTGTGTGTGTGTGTGTGTGTACAATTTTTGATAAATTAACCTTTGAATTGCAAGTTGCAACTTGATTATCCAGTCAACTTGAATATTCATTTAAAAAAAATAATTTTACAACAAATTCCAGTATGATTTTACAATAACTTGATCTTGCTAAATTGACCTTTCTCTGTGGGCTGTGGATTACAGGCTAATAACTCAACTAGGCTATTACATACACAAGATCATTTCACAACAGCACCAGTGAAAAACACCTGTAGTAGTAAGCACCTGTAATCAATTAGGGCATGCACTGACCCACCATAAACATTATTTCATAACTATACACTGTCCACTATAGCATTAACCAGCACCAACACACACACACATGTGTGCGCGCGCACGCACACACACACACACACACACACACACACACACACACACACACACACACACACACACACACACACACACACACACACACACACACACACACATACTGTTGATGTGCGTCCAGGGGGCTATAGGTGTGTTTTACATATGTAAACAGATGGGAGAATGGAGTGTGTGTGTGTGTGTGGGTGGGTGTGTTTGTGTGTGTGTGTGTGTGTGTGTGTGTGTGTGTGGGGGGGGGGGGTATACTTCAGTTTAAACTGTTATCCTAGGGTGTGTGTGTGTGTGTCTCTGTGCGCGTGTGTGCGCCTGTCGGTCTGTCGTGTGTGTGCGTGTGTGTGTTGATGGTTTATTCAAACACAGTGATTAGGCTTATTCCCTCCTGGCCACTTTCAAGCTTTCAATTAAGATTCTAAACACAAATATACCCTGCATTTATTAGTTTCATCCCTGCTAACGAGCTAAAAAGAGGTGTGTGTGTCTGTATGTCTGTGTGTGTCTGTGTGTGTCTGTGTCTGTGTATTACTAGCTTTCTGTGTGCTTATTGGAGGAAACCATACAGTAATTCCCCATTTTCCTCTAAAAGTCCTGAGCGACGATTCCAAGGCAAGAGCGATGATATGTGTGCCTCTCCTGCGTCAGCTGCTCATTGTTACGGTCAAGTGCTCTCCAGATGACACTGAACATCCTGAGTCGGTGTGTGTTTTTCCGGTTTCTGAACAACAGACTGTTTGTCTAAATGCACTTGCCTGCGATGTATCAGCATCCTCCTGCTTCCTGCTGTTGGAGCCTTGTTCTGTATTTTAAAGTAGTCTAATCACAGAGGTAGAGGGCCTTAAAATCAATCACCTTAGTTGTGATGAAATAATACTGACAACTTTAACTGCTGGGATCACAGGCTCTCAAAGACCCAGCTGAACCACGACAACTTAGCAACTTATTTGGCAATAAAAAGTGAATACACCTGAAATATTGAATTATACTTCAGTTGTCCACTGCATTGTCAAGCTACAGTAGATACAAGGTCAAAGGATTTCTCCAGAAATTCTTTTACACCATGATGTGTATACTATCTGCTCTGCTGTAAAGTTGCATTTTTCCCCAAATCACAGCTATGAAGTGAGTAAAATGTTATCACAGCAAAATACAGTAGAATAATAGTCAAATTCAGAGTGTAGAATATTTATTTTAATAAATCCACTTTTGATACCTTGTGCATGTCCTCTTTGTTGCCTCCCTCAAGCAACAGCCGGGGTTGTCCGTCCATCCCATTCTTTTCCTCTATCTATCTAGAGATAGAGGAAAAGAATGGGACGGACGGAATTTTCTTTAAATCTAGTACAAATATCAATTTGGACTCAAGGATGAACTGATTAGATGGAGGTCAAAGGTCAAGGTCACTGTGACCTCACAAAACACATTTCTGTCCATAACTCAAGAATTCTACTCTGATTCTGACAACATATGCTGCACAGGAAGTCATTCAGACCCCAGAATCAAATAGTTGTGTGTGTAATGCTAAAAACCTATAAGCAACACTAAGATCTAGGTCTAGGGTTAGGTTAGGTAATACTAAGGTATTAACTGTGTGACTTAAAATTGTAATTTATATTGTCATTGTATCCCTTAAATGATCAATGACGAGAGAGTGATGGACGACTGTGTGTGTGTGTGTGTGTGTGTGTAAGCTTGTAAGTGAGAACGCTTTTGGCTTCAACAGGACAGAGCCCTCCAGCTTCCTACTGTTATGTAATCTGATAGGGAAAATCCAAGCTGCTACGCACACACACACACACACACACACACACACTGTCTCCTTCCAAGACACACATGCACTTTTGCACTCCACAAATATGCTCAATTTGTGCTTCCTTTCATTATACACACAACCACAAACTGGTTTTCACCATATGCTCTTTTTGTCTGCCAACAGTGAGTGAGTTTGTGTGTGTCTGTGTGAGAGTGAGAGAAAGAGAGAGATAGCATTTCCACTGGAAATATTTATTACAGGATAATGTCAGATGTACAAATGAGGAATGTCGACATTACTGGAGTTGAAGAGGAGCGTGATCAGTGCTTCATTGTGATGTAAAACTTGTTAGCCCCATTCTGCTCTTAATGTGTGTTTCTCAGGTGAAGGCCTGTTTCTTTCCCTTCCATTCATATGGTGGATTTTGTTATCACTTAACCCTCTTGAAAGATTAAAGGTGAGTGTAGATTATTCGTTATTATACCGCTGGACTTTCATGTACCCATCATCTTCCATCTGAGAAGCCAAAAGCTGCAGCTGTGTAGCGTCCTTCCTGTTAGGGCGTACTCACACTGTCCTTCTGGCCTGGGCCAAAACCGTTTTTTCAGCTAAAGCCCGGTACCTTTAAGCAGTGTGAGTGCACCCATCCTGCGCATAACTGCGGCCAGCGTCCACGGCCCGCTTGAAAGAGGTGGGCTTTAGCGGAGCCGTTTGCACATGTACGAGCACGAGCGTGCGCACGTGTACGAGCACGAGCACGAGCCCTACGGCAGTAGCGTTATGTCCGCCTGTTCGGACATGTAAATAGAAGGACGGACCATGCGCGGACATTTAACAACAACAACAACAATGGCGGTGAAAGGTTCACGTTGGTGTGATGCGGAGGTGGAGTGTTTACTGCAGATTTGGTCGGATGAAAATATTCAAAAACAGTCGACAAGACGCACAAAAACTCCGAGGTCTATGGAAAGATTTGTAAACAAAGCCACACACAATGCGTGTGACGTGTTACGGCGTGATGGCGTATGGACAGCAAGAAGCATTGGCCGGCCCTGGCAGTGTGAGTACAAACGGGGCTGGGGCGCGGGGGGTAGAGGGAGGGGGGACAAGTACCCTAAAGCCCGGGTCGCGGTACGGAAGGACTGCTGCCTGCTAAAGCACAGTCCCATCCCATGTACTTCAAATCAGTTTGACCTCAGGGTGCGAACTGTTTTCTCTGTCATGCCTTCTTTTCCACACCTTTCAGAGCAGCACAGTGATGTTTGTTATACTGTACCTGTCGTCAGTTTGAATGGGTCAGTATGTGTTGTCTGACCTATCGTAACCTTCCAACAGACAGACACTTAGTTTGGCACTTTACAGTTTACGTTAAGGCATCCTTTACCAGCCACAACAACAATGCTGGTTTTGTTCACTCCGTGTGTGTGTGTGTGTGTGTGTGTGTGTGTGTGTGTGTGTGTGTGTGTGTGTGTGTGTGTGTGTGTGTGCGTGTGCGTGTGCACGCGTGTGTTTGTGTGAGAAACAAACATCCACACAGCAGATATGGAGTAAACAAATGATGGAAATATTAACAATTACCTCACAGAGAGAGTGATAGAAACAGAGAGGGAAATAGGAAGATGAGAGGAGGGAGGGAGAATGTGTGTGGGTGTTGGGTACTCGCGGGACCTCAGCACTGCAGCATTCTTTCTGTGTGTCCGTGTGTGTGTGTGTGTACGATGGAGAGAGAGAGGGAGAGGGTGAGTAAAGGTGGGGGCACTCTTGGGACCCCTCCAGCACTGCAGCATGTTGTGTATGTGCATGAGTGTGTGTGTGTGTGTGTGTATATATTCTCCAGCCCCCACACTCCAATGGGTCAAGCCCCCCCCCCCCCCCAGTTGCCATGGAAACACACCTTGAGCAAGCCCCCCAGAGAGGTGCATACTCCTCCTCCTTCCGTCCACTGCTCTCTTCTTTGGTGCACTCTTTCTTTCTCCCAACGCCTCTGTTGCTCTCCCTCCATCCATCCCATCATCCCTCTCTCTACGGCCCTCCTTTCTCTCTCTCTCCGGCTTTTTCTCTCACTATCCCATGCTGTCCTCGCCATCAATGGCCTGGCTTGGTTTACGGCCTCTACATTGCAAGTGACCGAACGCACACACACACCATACTTTCTACTGCTCTATCATGAGCGCACACACAGCCTCACAAAATTTGGGGATGGAGGGAGCTGACAGAAGCAGGGAATGGCAGTAATGGAGGGTAGACACCCAAGGGACCCCCAGCAGCCCATACAGATACAAGACAGGAAGGGAGGATGAGAGATTGGGGCTTGTGGGGGCCAGGCACCCAAAGGAGAGTGTGTGTGTGTGTGTGTGTGTGTGTGTGTGTGTGTATGTGTGTGTGTGTGTGTGTGTGTGTGTGTGTGTGTGTGTGTGTGTGTGTGTGTGTGTGTGTGTGTGTGTGTGTGTGTGTGTGTGTGTGTGTGTGTGTGTGTGTGTGTGTGTGTGTGTGTGTGTGTGTGTGTGTGTGTGTGTGTGTGTGTGTGTGTGTGTGTGTGTGTGTGTGTTGGTGTGACATGGATGATGCCACCTGGTCCCTCTCCTCTGGTCAATTAGCAGAGAGAGTGGGGGAGAGCATGAGCAATGAGGGTGTGTGTGTGTGTGTGTTTAACAGTATTGATAGTGGAATTGTAATGAGTCTACAGTAACTGCTGTATGGACCTTTCTCTATCTGTGTGTCCTCTCCCTCCTTCCTGCCTTCTGTCCATCACACACTCACACCTCCAATATTTCCTCTCTTTCTCTCTGAAAGAGAATTCTAAAGATACATTGCAGTCACCCACCAATTACCTGTTTGTATGTGTGTGTGTCTATGTGTGTCATAGTTAAAAGACATTTCTCTCGGTCTTGTCCTCTCTGTTTCTCCCTGCCCTCTCTTATTAGTTGCTTTAAAAGCATTACGTGTATGTTTGCTGCCCACTGCGAACATGAAAACACTACATGAAATGTTCATGTTGACATTTACAGGCAGGACCCTGAAAATTGTGATCACTTTGAAGTTAAATGCTGTTCTGTCATGGTCAGGTGTTTCATTGTTATGCATCCATGCTGGCAACAGCCCTGGCCAGAGGCATTATGGCAGGGCTATTCAATTAATGTGGAAATGGGGCCGGCTGACAAAAATGATCCAAATTGAGGGGCCGGAAAAATCTGAGCATCACATTAATGGATATTGTAAAACAATACAGCGACATAGGAGTGCATATTTTATTTTTATTTTATTTTATCAATGTAAATATCACTCATGGCTTCAAAGTGCAACAAGCTTGTCAAAAACAATCCTTGTTAAACGAACAAACCTGTGAAACAGAGGTTTTCACTCAATTATTGGACTAAAGTAAAGTTTGAGGCTCTTCTCCTTTAAACTAAAACTTCTCTGTCCGTTCTCTGGTGAACTGATGGTTTTCTGTGTCAACCTTTCTTTTTCAAAGTATAAAGAGACACTGATGTGGTAATTTAATCGTGGCCAGACTGAAATAATTGCACAAACAGAGCGGAGGTTGGCTGTTGCCAAGAGGATTCAGAAACCCACGAAGAAGAGCGTAGTGGGAGCATTGTGGCTGCACACCTACAGGGAGCATGTGGAGCGTGTGGAGCGTGTGGAGCGTGTGGAGCGCGTCTCCAAGCGCGCCGGTATTTGACGCGCTGAGACAGTTGCACTAAGATGGATACGAGAGAGGACAGTGGCCATGAATTACTTTTTCATAGAGGCTTCTACTCAAAGGGCCAGGAAATATTCCCTCGCGGGCCGCTAATTGAATATTCCTGCATTATCCCGTTGTCCTTCCATCCATTTTTTACCATAACTCAAGAATTCCTCCAAATATTCTGACAACGAATGTCTAACAGGATAAAATGATGAAGTGATGATATTTTCTATCCAAAAAGTCAGGTCATCTTCACTGTGACATCATAATGTTTCATAACTCAGGAACAGAAGGGGAGAGATCTGGTCACATACTGAACTGGTGACATTAATGTTGAAACTGTGCTGACCGTAGAGATCTGAGGATGTGTGAGGCATCAACAAGGTGCTAATGCAGTTAAACTATTACTACCAGTTTAGAAAGAGAGGTATAGCAAGTCAAGATTTTGTATGTCAGTATCCTCCTGTCAAGGATACCCCATAAACCTGGTCTACAATTGAAAGCAATTCCCAGTAAAGTCATAAATATGCCCAGACTTTCTCCAATGTGCATTAAAAAGCAGAACAAGTTAATTTTCTGTTGTCCTAACCTTCACCCTGCCTCTCTCTCTCTCACTCACTCACACACACACACACACACACACACACACACACACACACACACACACACACACACACACATTGTCTCCACTCATCCCTCTCGCCCCTGTGTTCTCTGTCCCAGCATAGGCCTCCCAGGGTTGTGTGTGTGTGTGCTGGTGGATCAAATGCACTCTGTGAGACAAAGCGTAACGGCAGGATGCTCTACGACTCTGTCATCTCACTATGGGTCACACACACACACACACACACACACACACACACACGCTCACACATGGACTGGGTCTCAGAGGGGGACAGCATACAGAGACTGCGGTCCCCACACACACTGATCAAAACAATGTATTTGTCAGAAAAGAGAAGTCTTTCATGGGACACACACGCACACACACAGAAGCGTCGGAGGCCTCTCCCCATGCCCCTGTTCTGGACAGCCCAATTATCTCTCTGCACCTCACTGTTTTCCCTTCAATTCTCTCTCTCCCTGTCTCTCTGTCTTTCTTTTTCCCTCCATTTCTCTGGCTGTAGTTTTGGGTTTTTTCATCTGTAGCCATTTTTTTTCACTCACCCAATCATCGATTGACCATTAATTGGCGTCTTAAGTTTCTTTTGTAAGGCTGATGGCTTCATTGATGTCATCTGTGTGTGGTGCTCCAGACACATGAGTGCACAGTCTCCCACACGGGGAGAAAAAGAAACGGAACAAAACAAAACAGAAGCTACTTTTTTGTTTGTGCTGATGAAATGTTGAAATTATTGAAGCCAAAATGATCGACAGAAACAACAAAAACTTAAAGTGAAATTCCGATGTAAAATCATCCCAGGGTCTTTTTAGGCAAATTTGGTCATCAAACAAGCCACTGAGACAATTTTCGTGTATGAACTATCAACGTAGGAGCTGATCGAAGATTTATTTCAGCAAAACATGTGAATGTTCCAGCATTGCTGTCACCGCTGGAATAAAAAACAGTGGAAGTGTAACCTTGAATAACCTTGAACCTGTTGAACAGTGTAAAGGAGAGTGTATATAGAGGTACAGAAAGTGACCAAACGCATCAGTCTTCACTGTTATTATGGCACAAGTATCCCTGTTTGAGTTAGTGAAATGATGTCCATTGCTGGAGTGCTTCATAGTAGTGCCAGTCATAATGGCCACATCTTTATAAATGTGACATGTGTGTGCAGTTGCTGATTTTTGTTTTCGTAGTTGCAACTAGAACTAGGGCCTGACAGTTATGGAATTTTTGAGACTGATGCTGATACCAATTTTATTGGGTGGGAAAATTTCCCAAATTACTGACATGTCGGCTGATATAGTGAATGAAAATAGACCTTTCTACGTGGATTGTACAAATAAGACTTTGTAAAGGTGCTCAGAGGGCTGCTTTCCTAAACAAATAACTTTGTTTAAGAATATTTAGAATGATTATACATTATATATACAATTTATTTCATTGTCAACCAGTTGTAGAAATGACCGCAGAGAAAATAATGAATGAATAAAAAAAAAATAGATAACTAAATGAAGGTCAGTATTGTACGTTCAGTATCATCAATTACTGACCATGCTCTGCTGGACAAACTACCTAATGACACCCTTTCTAAATCACAACGAGCATGGTTTTCTGCATTATATCTTCCGTCATCCCTCTCTCCCCTGTGTTCTCTGTCCCGGCATAGGCCTCCCAGCGTGGTGTGTATGTGCTGGTGGATCAAATGCACTCTGTGAGACAAAGCATAACAGCAGGCAAATTCATTTTCATATCAGCGCATATTGGACCACATAGATGCCAATACAGATGTGTCTGTGAGAGACCATTATCAGTATATGGGTGCCTGCAGTGACTTTGTCACATACAGTATGTATGAGACCAGTGAGGACGTCTCTGTCTAAAATCATTGTCTATGGGTAATAGGCACATCACTGTGGACATGTGAAGGTAGCTCATGTTTGACCACTCCTCTGATCCTGGTTGTGTGGGAGAGTGAGAGCCAACTTTTGAAGACACTGTTACCCCTAATGAGTGCAAGGGGTTTTAAGGTGCCACATACACAAACACACACACGCACGCACGCACGCACACACACACACACACACACACACACACACACACACACACACACACACACACACACACACACACACACACACACACACACACACACACACACACACACACACACACTTTCTCTCTGTTTGTCTGTCTGTCTCTCTTTCCCTCTCTCTCTCTCTCTCTATCTCTCTCTCTGTCTCTCTCTGTCTCCCTCTTTCTCTGTGTGTCTCTCACTCCATGTGACTCTCCTGCTGTTTCAATCTCCTAGTAAATGATAATGAACCTCTATCTGTCTCAGTATGTCTCGGACACACTGGCGCCCCACACAACCTAGCAGCCTTTGAGGTTTCTGTGTGTGTGAACGGGATGTTTGGGGACTGGGACCATGGAGCATACCATCTCACCCAACACACACACACACACACACACACACACACACACACACACACACACTCCCCCACAGCTATTGAGACGGGATTAGGGCACCCTTGTGTCGGCCTTTGAGGCAAAGAGAGATAGGAATCTTTGTGTGTGTGTGTATTAGTCAGTATGGGTGTCATGGTTGTATGTTTGAAGACGTTATTAACCCTGCGATCCCCTGCAGATCTGCAGCTGAAGTTTTGCTGTGCGTGCATGCATGTGTGCGTGCTTGCGTGAGTGAGTGAGTGAGTGAGTTAGTGAGACAGAGAAAGAAAGAGTTTGCACCCACTTGCAGTACATGAAATAAGTGAGAAAAAAGTAAATAGACACAAACTGTTTTCTCACTGTGAGTCAGTGTGTGTGAGCATGTTTGTATGTGTAACTGTGTGTGCATGCGAGTGTGCAACTCCACAAGGGGTCATAGATTGGTCTGCAGAAGACACCGTCTGATGTCTCTACAGTGCTCTGGTGGGGGGCTGGGGCATTGGTCCTGTGTGGTACAGTGATAAGGACAACAGGCAAGAGACCTGATCGTCAAGGGGTGTTTGCATGCCCACTTTTTTTCTACCCTTTCACCATTGGGTTCTGTGATGTCACACACACATTCTTAAAATAGACACAAGGGGGCGGCCGGTGGCACAGTGGTCAGAGCAGTTGCCCCATGTAAAGAGGCTGAAGGTCCTCCAGGCAGCGGCTGTGGGTTCGACTCTGACCTGCGGCCCTTTCCTGCATGTCTCCCCCTCTCTCTCCCTCACCCCATTTCCTATCTGTCCTATATAATAAAAGGCTTGAAAACTGCCAGAAAAATAATCTTAAAAAAAAATAATAGACACACTGGCACACATAAACAGGACTGTAAACTAGCGGTACCCACTCGCTGACTTTCCTTTGTTTTCCTCAAGTTTTCAGTTTGCAATGTTTTGAAATTCAATTAATAATATTCAAATGTATTTTAAATAACACTTTGGCCTCTTTTCTAAGGATATTTTGCTCTATAATACTGCTATCTCAATGAAAAGCACTGAAACAGATGTATATGTAACAAAAAGAGGCAATTCATTATTTGGCCGGTAAAAAAATGTACTTGACCGGTAGATTCTTTCATCTACCGGTGAAATTCTTTCATCTACTGGTCCCCCTTGGCAGTTGAGCCAAAAAGTTAGTTTACAGCCCTGCATATAAACATTGGTGTTATTATCCCATGTAAGAATAACCAGGAAGGATGGAGGCTTGGGTCAGGGACAGTCTCTTGTGTGAATGTGATTTTTCTCATTGTTCCGTTTCCTTCATCTCTTTCATTCTTCACTTCCATAGAAGCCCTGCTTGTACAGTAGTGTGACTTCTAATGCAATGACTAAGCTAAGCAAGTAAAATCCTTTAGCTACTGTATACACTATCTCAGCAGCCCATATAAAAAGTTCTCCTTTACTGTGATTTCATGTTAATTTCATCTGCGTAATTATGGGAACTGTGTCCAATTTTTAAAAGTTTATAGAAAATGTTTTCTTTAAGCCTGATGTAGCTCAGGTTAGCTTAGAGTTATAAAGAGACATACAGAGACTGGAAAAAGGGGCGAGGGGTTTGAATTGAAGCCCAAACAAATTAATCAGCAAGTGATGGACCAAGAGGGGCAATACAGGGACGTGGAGGGAGGAATGGGCAAAGTGAGGGATGGATGAGTGACTGCGGTGGGGGAAAGCAGATAACGAGGACAGAGGGAGGGAAGGAAGGATGGCTATAGGAAGGGTAGATCATCCACAGCCCCGGTGGGGAGGACAGGCAATTACCAGCTGGGGCAGATATGGCACTGGGATGTGTGTGTGTGTGTGTGTGTGTGTGTGTGTGTGTGTGTGTGTGTGTGTGTGTGTGTGTGTGTGTGTGTGTGTGTGTGTGTGTGTGTGTGTGTGTGTGTGTGTGTGTGTGTGTGTGTGTGTGTGTGTGTGTGTGTGTGTGTGTGTGTGTGTGTGTGTGTGTGTGTGTGTGTGTGGTGGGGGGGGGGGGTAGTGTATGGGGTGAGGAGGCAGTGTATGACTATGACAACTTAACTGATCTGAAGCCGAACCTTGGAGCGCGAGACTATCCCCGCTTTCTGTTCAATAAAGCTTTTTAGTCACAGTAAAGCAGCATTGCTTACATTATTTTTTTTTTATTCTAATTATCTTTGAACTAATAGAATATTAGGGGCAGGGGGTGAAAATAAAGTTAAACTTTTTTTAAAGCAAACATTTTGACGTGAGTAAATATAACATCACTGATCACTGCATTGCACTGCAATAGTTGCTAAACAGAGCCATCATTAGTTATTAATAGGGCTGCCCCCAACCAAGGATGTTTTTGGTCCACTAGTGGTCTTTGTTTAGAGTGATTAGTTGACCAACCACAAAAATCCTTTGTTGGGGGCAGCCCTATGTGTGTCCAACAAGACCATCCCCCATTACCCTCAAGTATAGCGACTGAATAACATAATTCAACATAATGAATGATCAATATTTTACAAGTGCGCACAGTCGTGTGCTATAAGTCTGCCGTCTGTTAATGACACCGGCAAATTATTTAAATGTGTCAGAAAAATCAGCAAAGAGACTGTCAGATCATGGGCAGGTAGCTAAGCTAACGTTCCTTTCATGTTTTAAGGTGGTAGGTCATATTCGTCTAACATTACTTACATGTTTAAGATGGTAGGTCATGTTCGTCTGACGTTACTTAGATGTTTAAGGTGGTAGGTCATGTTCATCTAACGTTACTTAGATGTTTAAGGTGGTAGGTCTTGTTCGTCTAACGTTACTTAGATGTTTAAGGTGGTAGGTCATGTTCATCTAACGTTACTTACATGTTTAAGGGGGAAGGTCATGTTCGTCTAACGTTACTTAGATGTTTAAGGTGGTAGGTCATGTTCGTTTAACGTTCCTTACATGTTTAAGGTGGTAGGTCATACTTGTCTAACGTTCCTTACATGTTTAAGGTGGTAGGTCATGTTCGTCTAACGTTACTAAGATGTTTAAGGTGGTAGGTCATGTTCATCTAACGTTCCTTACATGTTTAAGGGGGAAGGTCATGTTCGTCTAACGTTACTTAGATGTTTAAGGTGGTAGGTCATGTTCGTTTAACGTTCCTTACATGTTTAAGGTGGTAGGTCATGTTCGTCTAACGTTCCTTACATGTTTAAGGTGGTAGGTCATGTTCGTCTAACGTTACTTAGATGTTTAAGGTTGTAGGTCATGTTCATCTAACGTTCCTTACATGTTTAAGGTGGTAGGTCATGTTCGTCTAACGTTCCTTACATGTTTAAGGTGGTAGGTCATGTTCGTCGTGGACAAGTGATAGGTGAAGTTTTTCTAGCAAAGTTTGCTCGTGATTAGACGACCAGTGCTTGGTCGACTATTTGGGGGCAGCCCCAGTTTATGATAACTAATTATGGTGACAGAGTGAAAACTAGTGAATTAACATCCCTTCTATTGACATTCCTATCATTGCCGTAAGTGCATTTCTTCTTATCTGTGTCGACCAGTTTTCTGTTTTCTCTGTATTGTTTTTTTCACACATCACTATTATACACCACGTTTGATGGCGTCTGACGGTTTCTGTATGTGTAGAAATCTGTCATGAGTGTCATTCATATTCTAAAAATGTCATATGTTCCTGTTTTAATGTTGCTTAACCCAGCCTACACATGCGTATCTGTCTCCTATTTGCAGAGGAGGGCATCAATCACGAGTGCAAGCTGTGTAACCAGATGTTTGACTCACCTGCCAAGCTGCTTTGCCACCTGATAGAGCACAGCTTTGAAGGCATGGGAGGTACCTTCAAGTGTCCCGTCTGCTTCACAGGTGAGAGACATACACACACACACACACACACACACACACATTCACCTTCAAGGACAGTAGCACAGAACATTCACTTGTGTCCTATCTGCTTTGCATTTTAAGTGGACACGGCAACATGGAGATGAGTCCTGTACACAAGTTAGCACACACATTCACAAACTACACTTTCCTGGGTCAAGACTGTTCAATCTGCCCACTTTACAGAGTAGAGCAGTTTCTCGGCTGATAAAATGCCCGAGTCAACGAGTGTTAAGTTAGTTCATCTCTTGCTTATGTCATAGGCTACTGTAGCCTACTCTGTCACTACCATACAGTCTAAGATCACTACTGTTACAGCTGTAAAACAGGATAAATAGTTTGTATGTCACAACCTCTCGCCCAGTGACTTATTTCACCATTAAAGTTGGATCAATTCTGCCGATAACATTTGGAAAGTTTAGACGAGCCGCATTATTGCATTATTTCATCTCCATTGAAGTTAGCATAGTAACTAAACAAGAAGTTAGCCAGCTCCGACCGGAACTCTGTTGTGATTGGTGAGGAAAATCAAATTCCCTTTGGAAATCAGTTAGAGTGCAGGCAATGTCAGGCTGAAGATGGAAACAGAATGTAGGGAACCATTCTAAACCATTCAAAATCTTGTCACTTATTTTGGTTAAAATGAGGTTAATATTGCAGCTGGAATAAAGGTTTGCACTTAAATCACACGTTGTGGCTCAGATAGAAATCTCTCTCCGGTTTACCTGCATGTAGGGGCGGGCGATATTGCAAAAATTTCATATCACAATTTTTTTTACAGTAAAATCACAAATTGTAATTGTTTTTAATTATTTTGCAAGTTACTGAACAGTGCAACCAAAGTCTTACCTATGTAAAAATAGAGCCCTAAAAGAGAAAATATAGAACAGAGCATTTAGGCCAAAGAACCTTTCTGAACAGATTTGAATCAGTTTGTGCAATTTTGCCAACTTGTGCCGAATACAATGGAAATTTAAGAAAAAGCTCCCCAAAGCTCCTGTTTCCCTGCGTGTGTGCGTGCCTGCGTGCGTGCGTGCGTGCATGCGTGGCAGGTTTAGGCAGAGCCGACCTCTGTGAAGTGAAGCCGCTTGCTCCTTGTTTTTTTGTTCTATTTTTTTGGATAATTTTTTTTAGCAGTTTTTGAAGCTTTTATTATATAGGACAGACAGGAAATGGGGTGAGGCTGTTTTTTAGGTGCGTATTTTACAGCTTGTTCCACAAATTCTGTGAATAAGTGTGGGCAGACAGTGTCGATGTGACGCCCGAGTGTTGTTAGGATACGGTAGTTTCGTTTTCATTTTGTTCAGCCGTGACCTCCGGCTACTCTCTGAATCAAAGCAGATGAGGGATGAGACATCCTCATCACTTCCTGTAGTTTGCTATGATTGGTGGATCTACGTATCTTTAGGGCGGTGCATGAGACGTTCTAGCCAATAGTGTGATTTGGCTGAGGAAAAAACACCAGACAGAGCAGAGAACAGCAATAGAAAGTGGCCTACAGTCGATACCATGATGTCTCTGCTTTGGCAGATCGTCAACGCGTTCTGATCCTTCACCATCTAATACCGTCATATCGCCCACCCCCACCTGCATGACCATGCATACCGTAAAAGTGTTGGGTTTGTGAGATCACATTAGGAACATTCATTGTTTTAACATCTTCGACTGTGGGAGTAATATTCCAGCAGGGTGCTGCTACTAAAGAAGACAAGACAACACTGTGTGTGTGCAGAAGTTCATGCAATATTACTTCCAAACATGCCATATATCAAGTACCCTGTGTCTCTGAAATCCACTGGAGGACCCAAACAAAATGCTGGATGACCATATTAGGCCAGTACTGTTAAAAGTTCAGTGTAGCTGACCAGAAACCAAATCTGCACCTTTGTTCCCTCGCTCTCTCCCATCTCTTGACTCTCTTTTCCCATACACTCACTCTCTCTCTCTCTCTCTCTCTCTCTCTCTCTCTCTCTCTCTCTCTCTCTCTCTCTCTCTCTCTCTCTCTCTCTCTCTCTCTCTCTCTCTCTCTCTCTCTCTCTCTCTCTCTCTCTCTGCCCTCCCTGTCACGTCATCACTCTCTTTGCCTCCCTCAGTTGTTGAGTTTGTCTTGTGTTGTGTGCCTCCCTCCCTCCCCTCAGGTACACAGCAACACTTTAAACTTTAACTCTATTCCTTGGTGGCTTATGAATTAGTAAGATGGGCACCACTCCTATGGGGAGGCTTAATAATTCAACACACACACTCACAGTGAAAACCAAAAGTTTACTGAAACAAAGGGAGAGAAAGAAAGAGAAAAGGTGTGTGAGACAACACTGGAGCAGAAGAGATAAAAGAGATAATTTATTGATAAATATCAGAGGAAAGCTCCTCCTGTTTTCTCTCCTTCTTTCCCATATACTCCCTCCTTTACAGCCAGACCTTCATTTGCTTCCTTTGTGTGTGTTTATGTGTGTGTTTGTGGGGTCATTTGTACTGAAAACTTGGACAGTATATAGTAGATAGTCTAATACCCCTTTCACACCGAGGGCTTAACCATGGTTAAAGCAGGGTTGATTTTGGTTTTGAAAGGGTTAACCCGTGTTGACTGGTTTCACATATTAACATTGTCAAGAGTTTCTCTTTCACACATGCAGCACACAACAGGAAATTCTCCATACAGTTGAAAATGATGTTGCCTTGAGTTTGGCTCTAGCAACAAACAGGTTCACAACAATGCAGATTCATCTTTTTTTGCTTAATGGACAAATTTAAACCCAAAAGTCCCCTTGAGCTCATTTCCTTGAGTTTTTAGTCTGTGGAATTCAGCTGAGGTAAGCACTTGCTGATTGACTAATATTCATTGTGTGACTTGTGCTGTATTGTTCCTTCCCCAGTGTTTGTGCAGGCCAACAAGCTCCAGCAGCACATTTTTGCCGTCCACGGGCAGGAAGACAAGATCTACGACTGTTCCCAGTGTCCACAGAAGTTCTTTTTTCAGACAGAACTACAGGTAGGTCTCCTTAATTGTATCTATGTGTTACCCTTGACCTGACTGTCTGTGTATAGCTCTTTTCTGGCATAAATTAGCAAATGCTTGTGTGCAGGTACTGACCTCACACTGAAGTAAGTGCTACTCCCAGCTACTGTACACCATTCTACAGAATCCCTCTATTTACTGTACATCAGTATTACCCCCTCCACCTGATTTCCATTCCTCTGTCCCTCTCTTTCCATCTCTCCTCATGAGGTCTGAGCAGGGTTCTGGCAAGCCTCATGCCATTAGGGTCCAGACACATCTGTATGTGTGAGTATGGAAAAGAGGAGAGCATATAAGTCACCCAAGAGTAGGTCCTGGGCCAGCTGTGGCCAGGTCTGGGTTGATGTAAACCTTCCTGTCCTCTTCTATTTCTTCTCCTCCTCGTCTCTTGTACTCCTTTGGCACCAGACTAGTGACCTGCAAAGTCTGCAGGTCAAACATCAGCTCTGTGTTTAAGGGGAAGTCTGTAACTTTCCTCATGCTGTTGCCTGCTGTATTGACCAGCGGTGTACGCCAAAAACAGCAAAGCTGTTGTGGAAGAGTGTGTGAAAACCTGCAGTTTATTTGAATTTGGGCTGGGCAATGAAGTCAGAATTTTCTATCCCGTTATAGGTCATATCATATTTCAATAACAATATATATCACAACATACTGTGGCATGTTTTCTGGTTATTCAATAAACAGGGTTCCTAGTCTGGAAAAGAATGGAATTTAACTGGAGTCATTTACAGTTCTGGATAAGTTTGGAAAAAGGGAAAAGAGTTTGTGTTGTTTCCAGACTATTCTCTCACTTTCTACAATAAAATATATTAATATGAACAAGTTTACTAATGAAACATAGTCGACCTGTAGAGGATATGAAACTGATCAAGCTGCTTTAGAATGGTGTCGGGTTACCATGGTTATTGTTCACCGTGCGACTGTGACGTCTACATTTTATTCATGATTTATTTTTATTCGTCATTATTTTATTTATCAACAGAATGTTTACTCCATCTAAAGCCACTGAAGCACAAACTTATTTTATCTCTACTGTTCCTGTCTGTAGAGTTACAGGTTCACTTATTCATTTAATGATCCATCTCTACTGTTCCTGTCTGTAGAGTTACAGGTTCACTTATTCATTTAATGATCCATCTCTACTGTTCCTGTCTGTAGAGTTACAGGTTCACTTATTCATTTAATGGTCCATCTCTACTGTTCCTGTCTGTAGAGTTACAGGTTCACTTATTCATTTAATTATCCATCTCTACTGTTCCTGTCTGTAGAGTTACAGGTTCACAGTTATTCATTTAATTATCCATCTCTACTGTTCCTGTCTGTAGAGTTACAGGTTCACTTATTCATTTAATGATCCATCTCTACTGTTCCTGTCTGTAGAGTTACAGGTTCACAGTTAATCATTTAATTATCCATCTCTACTGTTACTGTCTGTAGTGTTACAGGTTCACTTATTCATTTAATGATCCATCTCTACTGTTCCTGTCTGTAGTGTTACAGGTTCACAGTTATTCATTTAATGATCCATCTCTACTGTTCCTGTCTGTAGAGTTACAGGTTCACTTATTCATTTAATTATCCATCTCTACTGTTCCTGTCTGTAGAGTTACAGGTTCACTTATTCATTTAATTATCCATCTCTACTGTTCCTGTCTGTAGAGTTACAGGTTCAC